>NC_079509.1:46300700-46623089 GCF_030052815.1 Hevea brasiliensis
GACAAACTAGTAGGGCCAGACCTGGTGAAACAGACTGAGGAGAAGGTAAAGCTAATTAAAGCCAATCTGAAGGTTGCCTCAGACAGACAGAAATCTTATATCGACTTGAAGAGAAAAGAAATAGAATATGCAGTTGGCGACAAAGTGTTCCTCAAGGTGTCATCGTGGAAGAAGGTACTAAGGTTTGGAAGAAAAGGTAAGTTAAGCCCTAGGTTCATTGGCCCATATGAAGTCATTGAACATGTGGGACCGGTGGCCTATCGGCTAGCTTTACCACCAGAACTTGATAAGATCCATAATGTATTCCATGTGTCTATGCTAAGAAGATACCGCTCAGACCCTTCACATGTCATCTCCATGAAAGAAATTGAAGTACAACCAGATTTGACTTATGAAGAAGAACTCATACGGATCCTAGCTCGGGAAATGAAAGAGTTAACGAATAAGCAGATTCCACTGGTGAAAGTGCTTTGGAGGCACCACAACATCGAGGAGGCAACTTGAGAAAGTGAAGAGACGATGAGGCAACAATTCCCTCAACTGTTTGCATCAGGTAAATTTCGAGGATGAAATTTAAATTAGAGGGGAAGAGTTGTAACACTCTCACTGTAGCAATTCCGTACATTCTACTGTTTAGGTGACCAGTGTGGATCCGGACAGCTAGAACGTCTGGAAAAACATTTAAACTAAAGTGAGGAACCATAATTAACTCAAATATTAATAAGAAAAATTTAGGAAAAATTTTAGAAATAAAATACATTCAAGTTAAATGAGCCAGTGCCCTAGCAATGGGTAACTCAGTGGGAAGTTGTAGTCCTCGCAACTAGGAGCTTTAAACCGTGGAGAAAATTCATAAAATAATTTTTGGGACTCCAGAGAAGAGCTCTCCACCAATCACAACTTAACAAAATTACTTAAGGGATAAAATGGACGCAAAATAAGATAAAAACAAAAAAGAAAAGTCCAACAGCCATCTCTTCTTTAACCAGCCGAATTGCTTGAGAGAGAGAGAGAGGAGAGAAAAACCTCCATGAAAGCTTGATCAAGCTTGAATCCCCACCCTTTCTCACCATAAAAGCCCTAGTTGTCTTCATAAAAAGTTCACCCCACACCTTGAGGAAGCTTTGGGCAGCAAAATTTTGAAGAAAAATTGAAGTTTTGCAAGACCCAAACTTAGTTCCAAAGAGGTTAGTGACCAAACTTAATCTTTCTCTTTCAATTCATGTTGAAGGAGAGAAATTGAATGCAAATTTACAAGAAAATTGACTAAATATTATATGTATTCCTTGCTTAAAATTTCAGCAGCCTTGGGCTTGGTAGGGTTTTGAAGATTTTCTTAAATTAAAATGGTACCCTAGCTACCCTTAATACTAACTTATTGTTTAGGATAATGAAAGGTAAGTGAATGCATGCTTTGAGATGGTTGAGTTAGGGTTTGGGTATGAAATTGAGACTTTAATCATGTAATGGTGAAAGTAAGTTTTAATGGTCAATTAGTGACCATTTGGCTATGTGTGAATAAGAAATGAAGTGGTTTGTTTAGTGGAAATTGAAGTTAGTGTTGTTGCCCTTGGTGACCTACAGGACTGGGTGTGAGTCCAGCAGGTTTGGGCAGCAATAACTAAAGTTGTGTAGGTTCAATTGGTGCAAGGCTAATTGTACATGAAACTAGACACATAATGGCACAACTTTGATGAAGAAACCATGCCCAGAAAATCAAACCAAGTTGACCTAAAGATTGCCCTAATCTGGGTGACCTGTATTCTACCTAGGTAAAATGACTAAATGAATAGTATTTATTCATTTGGTCATAACTCAGAGTAGAAAAGTTCAATTGACCTGTAATTTTACCAGCAGAAATCTGAGATATATACCTACAACTTTCATGAAGAAATCAAACCCAAATTATGACCATAACATGTTCAAAAGGTGACCTGCATTCATTGCACAAAACACTATAGATTTGGTTAGTCCAGAAAATCTGGAAAGTTTACAATCCAGCTAGTTATGGTGTTTAGGCCATAACTTGAGCTCCAAAATCCAAATAGAGTGATTCAAAAAAAGAAATGTAACTAGATACAATAAGGAACAATTTTCATGTTGATAACTTTATCAAATTTCCACTGTAAAAATGACCAATAGAACAGTAAACACAATGCTTGAAATATTAAAATTTTGAATAACTAACACTAAGCTTAGAAATGGTATTGGCAACCAATACCAACAATTTTAGAATATAAAATGTGGTATGTTGGGAGTATTAAAACCAATGTACCTATTGCCTATGCAAAAGTCAACATTTTAGTTGACTAATGAAATGAATAGTAACATCTAAACTTAAATTTCAAGAATTGTAAAATTTAAAAGTGTAACATGCCCTAGTACATCTAACAAGATTGGTTTGGATAGGTTGGCATGCCAATAGGGTTCTGTTAGTAGTACTGCATATGGCTTCATGCCATTCTATATTTTATGGCCTCACATGCCATTCTGTGATATAATAGCCTTTGGCTATGATGATTGAGTTGTTATACTTGGGTTTTATCCCTGATAATTATTACAGCTTATTAGCTGTTCTGCTGCACACTGGGAGACATAATGTGATCGATGGTATGATGGTCCGAGTTACTTGGTACCTAGTGCCAGTTTACCCATTTATCTAGTCCAGTCGACTAGTATAGGTTACTCGGGCAATTAAAATAAATCTTATCAAATTTTAATCGAATAATACTGCAATGAATGCTAGGAATTAAGTCTACATAAAATGTAAACATATATTTTGCATATTTATTTTATTTAGTTATTTTATTTTATATTGTCACCACTAAGCAGAATTGCTTAGCGCATCACTTTTGTCATGCGCAAGTACTGGAGACATAGCTGGAGAGTCAGCAGACCTCAATCCAGGTGAACTTTCAGATCTGCACACAGAGTCCAGAGTCACCTCACATTTGCAGTGCATTGGTCGGACATTAGGTTACTTTTGGTATTTTGTATTTTGTAAACTTTTGTAATTAGACTTTTATTTTGTCATATATATTACAAACTCATGTAATTATTTTTTGATGTAAACATCTATAAATCATGTTCAGTAATAAATTTGAGTATTTCTTATTGAGTTGAGTATGATATGAAGCGAATTGAATTTTGAGATATTGAAGTCATTTGAGAAATTTTGGAAAGATGTTGGTGGTTGACTGAGATTGATATTATGATTATATTGGAAGTGTTTTTAACAGATTCAGAAAAACTATTTTTCCAATTTACAACCGGCACTCTGCCGAATTTTCTATAGAATTTGCGAAAAATTCAGATTAATCAAAATTGTAAATAAATGAGTTAAAAAGGTTAAATTGTAATGGAAATATAATTTGGTGCTCCGGCACACTGCGTGGCATATCTTGCTCGGCTGCACTGTAGACGGGTAAGAGGTGTCATAGATAGCATTATGCTGGTGATTAAAGAAAATTGGAGTCCTATAATTGTTTTGAGCATGATGATGATGATGATGATGTATACGTTATGTTAACCCTTTATGGGAGTAAGAATTTCAAACCATTATGCTTTAGAGCTATGTATGTTAAGGTTCAAATCCTTAACTAAATTTATGTTATAAATGTCTAAATATGTATGAAAAGAATAAAGTGTAATGGTTTAGAATATGTTTAAATAGTGAGATACAAGAATGTATGTGTGCTTTATAGGTTTTAGGCTTGGTACAGGTTCCAACAGTCTTAAACTGACCTTATCCCTAGCTCTAATAGTAACTTTTTGTTTGGGTCGTTACAATTGAGGTCTGATTTAATTCTACTCTAGTACTTATTTTCCTTTTTTTTTTTTCTTACTAACTTCCCTCTTTTTTCCTTCTTGTCCCAGATGTAGAAACAACCTTAGTTATGTGACTGGACCTCCTAACATCTATAGCTTTCGGAATGGCTGACTGTTCAACTTTAGTACTTTTTAAATTAGACTCCCTTCAATGATAGCCCTAGCTTTCATCTTTTTTGCAGCATCTATTATCAAATGGAAGCTGTTGGTTTCAATAGCCAAAATCAAAGAAGACTATCTAAAATGCAACCTCTAGGTGTACCTCTTAGCCTTCTTTCTATCAGTATCATACTTCTATCCTGCATACTGCAGGAGATCCATAAACTTGTTTATATACTCATCCACACTCATACTAGCTGTTTGTCTCAACTGCTTAAACTCTACCACTTTTAACTCCCTAGAGCTTTCTGGGAAGGCCCAGTTGGTGAATTTTTCCATAAACTAAGACCAGGTCATGCTGTCAACCTTATCAGCAATATAAGCCTTGTACCATTCCTTTACCTTCTTATATTTTAAGGTAAAGTTAGCCATCTGAATGGCCCTACTATGACTAGCAACCAACTCATCCACTATCATCTTAACTACCTTTACTTACTCGAAAGGATCATCTCCTTCCTTATAATTAATTGCATCCAGCTTTAAGTAGTCTATCATTTTTGCTTGACCTCTACCACTTGTCCCAGTCTCTTGTGTAAGAACTGTTGGGGCTATAGGAGGTGGTGGTGGTGCTTGCTCTCTAATAACTCCCTCTCATGGTGGTTGAAGAGCTATGGAGATACTATTAGGGAGGATACATCGGATATGGGTTGAACTATGGGAAGTAAGGTGGGTAGGGCATAAAGGATGGAAACTGAGGGTAGCCTGTAAACCCATGGTTTCCAAAGCTTCCTTGTTGCTATTAGCCATATTCTAACCCATAATTCGACCGTTGCTAAGATAGGGACACAAACTCTAACTCGTCTCCCCCTTTCACAAAACTATTTTCTCCCATCCTTTCCATACTGGAAGGCTTAGGGTTCTCATGTTATTGTGGAAGACCATGATCTACTAATATTCTAGGTGCACTGGAAGTTTCCTTATTAACCTCAAAAGATCTTCTAGGGCCTCTTAAAGATTCTCCCCTTTCACTTCTCCTTCCTCTCTCACTGACAATAGGGTTGGTGGGTAGTGCTCTAATACCCTCATTCTTAGGTGGAACGTCGGTCAACCTAGTGGATTGTTTTGAACCTTGCATTTTCTGAAAGCAAACAAAAAGTGTTGACCACACATAAGGTTCATGTGAAGTCACATGAACACATAACATATCATCAAACATTGCATACATATAACATACAACATGTAACAAATAGCGACTCAACCCTACTGGACATGTTTTTCCCTAACTATGCTTGTAAACATACTTCCTTTTCAAACTTATCCTATCCCTTTACTAGCATTTAAGTCTCATGATCTAACCTAGAGCTCTGATACCAACTTTGTAATGACCTAGCTAGGGGACCATTATTGGCACTAGGTATCAGGTCAACTTAAGGCTATCGAAACTCCTAGCAAGCCTAAAAACCTTTTGAATATAAACATAATCTTATATTTCACAATCCAAGAAAACTCTAAACCATTACACTTTAGTTTTCTCATTCATCATAAATGTAAAATTGGTTCAAATTTTGAACCTTTACATACATTAAAATCACTAAAGAGTAATTATTTCATACATACTTTCTCATATGAGGAGTTAGCTTAGATTTAAATCATACATAATTTCATCACTTGTGTTTAAGATAAAACATCTGTCAAAACTTGATCACTAGCACAATAACTATCTCTTTATATATTATATGTCCACTACTTAAACAACAGACATTTAAACACCCCACAGTTATCCTTACTGCTCAAACTCCAAAGAACTCTTATATTCCTGCACTCTTATTCCTGGGGCCAGGGGAAAGGGGTGAGCTTACACAAGCTTAGTGAGTAAACTAACTAACAATATTTAATTATTACATTCATTTCATACACATGCAATACATCATTCAGATGAGTTTTCATATCATAAACATTTCACATAAGATAGATATGTCACCAGTGACTCCCCTAATTCAATATGCTCAGCTCATACAAAGGCTCCTCAGGACTTTCACTTAATATATCCAATATGCCTGGCACATACAAAGGCTCTTTAGGACTTTCGCTTATAACATGACATGTGTCATGCACCAAAAGGTATCATAAGATCTCCTCTTGGTTTTTATGGATCTATAATATATGTAACATAACATGGTCATAAAAATGTGAGGAGTTGGTGGGTCATCCATTATCCATCAATGCAGCAACAATAATTATATAATAATGCAATATGTTACCCTAAATAAATATGATACAATACATGAGGATGATCATAATTTAAATTTAATAAGCTTACATTTATTAAAGTTAGAATTACTCACCTCTTGTAGCATATCAAAGCTAAACTCAGATCTTTTGCTTCCTGAATCCCTCAAGTTCGATCGTATAACCATTGAAACCTAATGTGTTATTCAAAGCCCTAGAACTTTATATACATAGCAAACATCTCATTCTAGGTCTTTAGAAACCATAAAATCATATTTTGGAACCTTGAAATCGAAGGAGAAATAAAGCTGACAGAACAAGTTCTGCTATTAAAGTCTTGGACTTCAGCTGTCGAACCTTTGATCATTGGGTGCCCATTTTGGTAGTAGCCACTGCAACTGCCGAAAGCTTGGACTTTATCTGCCGAACCTGGAATTTCTCTAGATTTTCTTGAGAACTACATGCTTCAATTGCTGAAATAATGGCTTTCGACTGTCAAACTTGGAAAATTTTCACAATTCCCATGTCGAAAACCAAGAGAAATCCTCTTCCAAAACATCCAAAACCAAACACATAAACACTTTCCTAAAGCCTAGAACAACTTGAATTCATGCTCAAATCTCACATGCAACCATTTGGCGCTTGAATTCAAGGTTCAAACAAACTTCCATAAACTTAAAAACATAAAATTCTTAGGCTTAACTAAGGAACTAATCATTCTAGATCCAAAAATACTTGGATGACATAAACAAGAATAATACTTCATTCCACATCCAAAATACATCAAAGAAAACATACTTTCATTCAAAAACTCAACATGCAACTCTTTTCCTAAAATGGAAGACTTAAAACCATATAAAAATCACATGAAATTCAAAACCACAACAATCTTATACACTTAAACATACTTGAATTCTTCTAAAAGACCAAAAGAAAGAAAAATTACCTCTTTCCCTTAAAATGGAAAAGGAAGTAAATTGATGATTCTAACTTCAATCCACATTCACCAAGTTTCCCTGAAGAAGAAATCAAGCTTCACCATATGCAATTGCCAAGAAAATCTTCTTGGAAAGTCCGTTGCATGTCTACCAAGTTTAGACAGAAAGAGGAGTGAGAGTTCAAGTTACTTTTGGGTTAGAAAATAAACTGTTGGCTATTTATACCCTCACTTTTGAGGGACTTTCAGCTACCTGAGTCTATTTTACTGAAAAATGAATTTGAATAGTAAAAAGGACTTCGGCTATCGAAAGTCCATATTTCGACTATCGAAGTTCCTTCTGCCTAAAAGTTGCTTAAAACTTTTCTTTGAGTAAAATCATTAAAACATTTTCATTTTTAAATACATTTTGAAAACATCATACATGCAAACACGTGCATTTCTTACCACCATTCCCTTGCCTATGGAATATTCAAATGCATTAGAATACTCCATCAATAATAGAAATTTTGACGCTAGGAAATGGCAAGTGTTACAAATATAGCCCTACATCCTGCCATAAATCCCTTCCTTAAATCAAACCTTCCTTCCCTATTAGTCCTCATCAACTTAGCTTTATATGACCTAACTCTTGCATAAAGCTCTGAAAGTGACTCACTTAATATATTTAGTGCCCTCCGCTGGCCTTTATACCACTGTTGTAATGTTCCAGTAATAGAATATTTCTCTTTCAAACTTGCAAGCATGTTCTTCACAACAAAATTAGGATTTAACTTGATTTTCCTTAGAAATTCATGTGCAATCCACTTAGATTTAGCTTACCTATTTGTTAGAGATTTAAAGCATGAATGTTCCCTTACAACTATTTTTCTAATAAATGTACTTTCATCCTACAACTGACTTCCATAAATCCTCTATTTACATCCATCCTTACACTTAGCATCTAATTTCTTTTGTTCACTTTTTACAAACCAAACATTAAATCCATTACTTTTTGCATACTTTTACATTGCATTTTTGCATTGCTTGCTATCAGCACAAACACAATGTTGCTACGGTCACAAAAAGGGACACACAAATAATCTCTCTTTTTTCTATTACCCATTTGTGCTATGTTATCATTATCACTTCCAACTAGTGTACGTGACAAGTCATTAGAATCCAACTCCTCAGGCATATTATCTTCCATAAGTACATCCTCAGCATCTTCATTTTCAAGAGGGTTTCAAGGAATGGAGCATTTGGCAAAGTAGGAATAGATTCAACACCTAACAAAGGTTGTTCATCATTTTCTTCCCTTTCCTTACAATATGATATTCACTATCATCAGTAATGTCATCCTCAAAGGCTTCATCAACATACTCATTATCAACTGCCTGTATGTCATCTTCCACATTATAATCTTCATATGTGTTATCACCACTATCTTTATTCATATCATCTTGCTTACTGGCTATATTTTGTAAAATTGACTTAACACTATCATTGTCATCTATAACCTCAACATTCTAGCTACAAGCATCCCCATCATTAAACTTAGATTTTGATGTAACATTCACATTTGCATTATCAACTACTGGGTTGTTTTCACCCTTGGAAATCATTCCTTTCTCTACCTCCACAAAGACATATGAATATCACCATCCTCATCTGTGCTTAGCATCTCTAATACATCCTATCATTGTATTTCCTAATAAATCTAACTCCATCTTTCTTAGGCTTACAAAGTATAAAGTAAACCATTTTTCTAATTTCCCCTTAACCTAATTTCTTCAACTCTTCTTCTATTTCTAAATACCCCATCAAGTATGGGTCAAGGTATTTCTAAGGAAACATATCACAACCCTCATACTCATAGGTGCCATCCCCATCCCTTACCCACCATCGTGCAAAAGAATTGAAATATAAATTATCTAAACTTTTATAGCCACTCAAAATAATTAAAAAAAAAAAGAGCACATTTAATAGCATCTCAAACCCACGCTACATTTTTCATAAATGAACAACTAGTCACATATCATGCATGCAAAAAAGGAGTGCAAATTTCATGAAATTCATACCTTTACGTCGAAAAGACAATAAAAGGCATCGATGTTCTTACAACTTCTTTGTGACACCCCTTACCCGTTTACAGTATATCCGAGTAAGTTATGTCACACGGTGTACCGGAACACTCTATTTTATCATAATTAATTTTTATCATAGTTTTGAATATAACTTGTGAAATATAATTCATTTAAGTCATTTATTGAAATTATAATTTATTTGAGGTTCCGAAAATTTTATAGAAAATCCGTGATCTGGCTAAAAATGGAGAAAACAGTTCTTCGGAACCTGTGAAAAACACTTCCAAAATCATTTCCAAACAATCCCAACTCCATTTCATCAACAAAGTCTCAATATGATTTTCAACAACATTTCCATTACTCAGACATTCATTTCTCATGGCACTTATATACAAACAATAAATAAATACTCGAATTTTCCATTCATAACCACAATTTTCATTATATACATGAACATCAAAATACATTACATAAGTTCAATTACATATGAGAAAATAAAAGTTAGTTACAAAATACCAAAATGAAACCTAGTGTCCTACCAATGCACTGTAGATGGTGAGGTGACACGGACACTATGCAGAGCTGCAGGAGGTCTCACCCAGTCTGCGGTCTACTGGGCTCTCGGTCAGTATCTCCAGAACCTACACGTGGCAAAAGCAACGCGCTAAGCAATAATGCTTAGTGGTGCAATAATAAAATAAAAGGAAATAATAGAAGATAAATATGTATTGAATGTATCGATGTCTTACTTGTTTTGTACTTGTTATATTCATTATTTCATTAAATTTATCCACTTTCATTTTTGGTTGCCCAAGTAACCTATACTGGACGACTGGACTGGATAAACGGGTAAACTGGCACTGGGTATCTAGTACCTCGGGCCGTCACACCATCGGTCACATATGCATCTCCCGGTGTGCATGAGCGCTTAATAAATCAGTAATGACAATAGGCACAAGGCCAAATATCAACACAATGTCGAATGGCTAAAAGCCATGAAATCGCTGAATGGCATAATGCCATGTGCGATCGCTAATCGAACCCTATTAGCATGCCAAACTATCCAAACCAATCTTGTTAGGTATACTAGGGCATTTGATACTTTTGAATTCTTCAATTTTTGAATTTCAAGTTTTGGTGTCACTATTCACTTCACTAGTCAACAAAAATGTTGACTTTTGCATAGAAAATAGGTACATTGGTTTTAACACTCCTAATGTACCACATTTTGCATTCAAAACTTGTTGAAATTAATCACCAATACCATTTCTAAGCTTAAAACTAAGGGAGCAGAATTTTCAGTTTTTGTACCCTAACTTTACTATTCCATTAGTTACTGTTGCAATGGGAATTTGAGAAAGTGATAAACATGAAAGTTGTTCCTTATTTTGTCTAGTTGAATTTCTTTTTTTTGAATAGTTTCATTTGGCGTTTTGTAGCTCCAGTTATGGTCCAAAAACCACAGCTGGCCGGATTGAAAAATTACAGAACTGACCATATCTACGGCAAGAAATGCTTGATCGCAAATCGCCTTGTTGGATAGGTTTTGGTCATAATTTGGGGTAGGTTTCTTCATGAAAGTTGTTGGTCTATATCTTAGCTTGTTGCTGTAAAAATTTCAGGTCAATTGAGCATTCTACAATGAGTTATGGCCAAATGAACAATTACTGTTCATTTGGTCATTCTGCAGAATCTAATTGCAGGACATCCGGATTGGGGCCAGTTTTTGGTCCACTTGCTTTGGTCTTTTGGGCATGGTTTCTTCACCAAAATTGTGCCATTATGTGTCTAGTTTCATGTTCAATTTGCCAAACACCAATTGAACCTACACAGCCAAAGTTATGGCTGTCCAAGCAGGCTGGACTCACAGCCACCCTGCTGGTTACACTAGGCAGCATACCAAATCAGTTTGCAATGCCATAATTCACTTCAAGTTGTGGTCAACTTCCCTCAAATGGTCACTAATTGACCATTAAAATGTTCATTTACCATTACATAAGCAAAGTCCAAGTTTCTCTCCCAAAACCCTAATTTCCCATTTCAATTCACACCACACACCTTAGTTAAACACTTTCATTCATTACATATATATATATACACTTTAAACACCCTCTCTAGTCCACTCTAAGCCCATCAAAACAATCAAAATCATGACCCTCACTAGGCTGCCGAATTCCATAGGGTATATATACCTAAGTTTTACTTCATTTAAGTTACACTTTCATACTCATTTTAAGTCCCTAACATGGAATAAGAGAGATATATACATAAATAAGCACTAACCTTGAATGGGGCAGAATTTTCTCAAGCTTAAACTTCACTTTCTTTCCTTTTCTAGGCTGCCAAACACTTTAGCAAGGTTGGGTGACCAATTTTAGTGAAGGGACCTAAGGGTTTTGGGGTAAGGTTTGAGAGATCTTTAAGCTAAAATGAAGAAGAGAAATGGAGGGCTTTCATGGCTATGTGGTGCGGCTAGTATGAGGGAAGAAGATGGCTGATGGCTTTTTAATTTTTTTCCTTCATTTTATCCTCTTTTAAGTGGTATTTAATTGAAGGAACGGAAGCGTGAAAAACACAAGATTATACCATTGAATTCAAAAAAATTTCGCCTAGGGTCACATGGACCATGCAAGATTTATTTTTATCTATTTGATTTCAATGATAAACAACATATTAAAACTCTTTTAATATGTTTTTGGATCTGTATTTGCCATTTAAGATTTTAAAATTAATCAGATTAATTTTAGAACCCTAGATTAAATCAAGAACGATTACACTAACCTCTTGATGCACTGCAGCGTGTCTGCGCCTTTGAGATTCGTCTTCAGGACACCAAATGTTGTCCCTCTAGCTTGTCCACACCAAGAACACCTATGGCAGCCCTTGAACAGCCTCTAAAGCTTTTTCTATTAATTAGAAATTCAAGTTCTGCCTTTTAAGAGATTAGAGATGTAAACAGGACACTAGAAACAATTTCTAGTGTTCTTAATTCAAGAGATTGATGGCTAATCTCTTTGAATTGATGAGAGATGAAGAGAAATAGCTGGAGAGGCTCAAAGTGGCGTGACAAATGAGAGGAGAGGCTGCTGGTTATTTTTCTTTTCATAACTACACTTAAATAGCTAGGTTAACACATTAAACCCTAGCCACATGTCACCTTTTGATTAGCTCTAGGTTTAAGTGACCCAATCACATTGTGCCAAGTGTCAAACCTATATTTAATCTTGATTTTAATCATCTTACATGATTTAAAAAACATTTGGCAAGCTTATGTGTAATCCCATGTGTCACCATCTCATGGTGCCATGTGTCACACTGTGAAATGACCAAAATGCCCCTGTGTCTTAATTTTGAGTTCTTAACCCAAAATAATTATTTTCTTCTTCTAATTAATTTATATCAAATATAAATTAATTAATTAATCTCTATTAATTAATTTCTCATCAATTAAATTCATATTTAAACACTTTAAATATAAATTTAATTTATACTACACATCCAATAATCTAGATTTGGTTTCAAGTCATGCTAGGGACTTTGCAATTTAATTGCAAACCAAACCTATTTAATTAATCAATTAAACTCTTTAATTAATTAATTAAATCATATTTAAATAGGTGATAACTTGTGTATGTGTGTGACTTACTAGGCTCATCACTAATTCGCAATGAGACATGATATCAACTCTTAATATCATCAGAACTCTTTCTTACCATAAATGATTTCTCTAAATCATTTTATGAACCTCATAGACCATGGTTAACACCTAGCATAGCATGCCATGGCCACTCAATTAGTAATAAGATTTACCTTAAATGAACCTATAATCATATGTTACCATGCACTAGAATCTCTCTTACAAAATCCCAACTCAAGCCGAGTCATGGTTTATGTCAAACTCCAATATCTATGAATATTATGTTATCTTTTAATTCCAGATCTACATTAAAAGATTAATCTCATCAGAAACTCTTTTCTGAATAAATCTAACTGTCCATGCCAGGAACATGAAACATCAAGAACAATTAAATGAACATAGGATTTTATCTCTATTTACTTAGAGGAACAGATTCCATCTTGATCAACACCTACCTCCATATATAACTAGTAGGAGCCAACACATGCCCATATACCCATACACAGTACAAGTATGAAAGCAGTATCAAACTCAAACTACCTATATACAAGATAACTGTGCTATCTCAGGTCTAAAGATTATATGCACTGATATGATTTATGACAAAACATTAACAAGAGTAAACTCCATGTGCTTGTCATAAGTGTCACTGGTTCAGCCTACTTATCATTTATAAGTGCCTATCATGTTTGTTATATGGCATGAGACTCACCATTCCATCTTATTTATATCTCATATAAATAACTTGGGAACAAACATGAATACAATCTTTCTGGATAAGTCATGTCCTTATTATGAAGTATCCTCGATTGTGAACCTATTTATGATACTTCGTGATAGAAATATTGTCACTCATATTCTTAACAACTTAAGAATAATATTTCTAACAAAATATCAATGGACCTTTTCTATTACACATAAATATATTATGTAAACGGAAAAGTGGAAATGCCTTTTATTAATAAAAATATGTACAAGATACATACTAAATGATATGCTCTAGGGCATACTACTAACATTAATAGCTTGTTAAAATTTGATTGGTTGGGAGTAAGTAAATGACATCATGTGATGTCATTATCCCTAATTTCCCTTATTTTTCTTTTCTTTTCTTTTCTACTAACTTTAAATTAATTTTTCATCAACATTAATTCATATTTTATGTTATAATAATTATTTACTCAACTGGACAAGTCGGCCAAAAATTGTCTCTGAAGGCGAAAAGACCAAAATGCCCTTCGTTTTGCTTAACGGGTCAAAATTGTCTGTACCGATTGAAAAATTTTTCTAAATATTTTCTTGGCATTCTAATGCCATAGGAACCTTTATGACCCTTCTCTGGAGTCCCAAAAATTATTTTATGAATTTTTCCCCAGGTCTAGGGCTCCTAGTTGTGAGAACCGCAACTTCCCTCTGGGTTACCCATCGCTTGGGCACCGGCTCATTTAACTTGGTTGTATTTTATTTCTAAAATTTTTACTAAATTTTTCTTATTAATATTTGAGTTAATTATAGTTCCTCACTTTAGTTTAAATATTTTTCCGAACGTTCTAGCAGTCCGAACTGACACCGGTCACCGGAACAGTAGAATGTACGGAGTTGCTACCGAGAGGGTATTACATTCTTAGGCTTTGATACTGAACCTCACTATAGCTGATGATTGCTTCTTTCAACCAATTAATTTTGAGAATTTCAAATTGAAAATTCAAAAAATGGGCGAGAGTAAATGAGGGACCACAACCAGTTGCTTCTTTAAAGGGCAACGAAAAGTTATGGCTTTTATTATCTCAAATTGGCTTTATTTAACACTATTAGGGTTCTTTTAAATATGATCATTTGGGATTAATGATGCTGATGTGGCATCTTTTATTACATTTAATGGGTCTTCTGATGACAAGGTAGAATCGTAAATGATGATGTAAGTTTAGGGTATTTTTGTTTTAAAAAAAAAAAAGTTTGAAGAAGAATTATTAAAAACCCTAAAGTTTAGGATTTTTTTGGCCATCATCCTTATTCCAAAATTTCACCATGTTCACAATAATATCATGTTCCTTTTTCTCTCACCAACTATTTGGATTTGTTATCAACTTAAAAAATAATTTAGTATCTATTAATTTGTAACGATTGTTGGATTGTTGTGCACCGTAGAAGCGTGTAAACTATTAAAAAAAAATAAAGAAAACACAAAAAAAAATAAGATTTATGTATTCACCCTCTACACATAAGGCTACATCCAAGGACATGCAATTGCTGCTATCTTCAATAAATCAATCAATTTCAAGCCCAAAGCTATCTACCCATCAATCCAATTACACTTAAGAAAACTCTCACAATAAGCTATTCATAGTGAATATATTAGTTAGCCCTCTAAATTACCTCTAGATATAACCTAATATATTTACTACTTTAACTACTACATCACAAAGGGTTTCCTTAACTAAATGGACAATAGTTCCTTCCGATTAGACTATGCACCTTTTCCACCTTAGGCTGAAGCCTCTTTCCCTTTATGGGATTGCAATAGGCGAACGCTACTATCTTTAATGGGCAAAAGCCTTTTCTTCACAATGGGCGAAAGCTAGTCCTCAGCAGTGGGCACCTCTTTCTTCATAGGTAAAAAGCCAAATAACATTTTCATAATACTCCTATTTATAGTGTTAGTCCTCTTAATCTTAATCTGATTAGGAGTCTCACTCAATTTAGAAATAACACTAAAATAGGAGTTCTAGTCTATGTAGGAAATATTCTTCCATCCTATTGAGGAATATTTCTCAACTCAAATTAGAAAAAGATATCTCTCCAAATCACACTAGGAATTTGAGTTACAAATCTAACAGTCTCCACCCTGACTAAAAATCTATCAAACATTGCATACCTCAAAATTCTTAAGTTTCATCAAATCATCAATTCTTCATGTAACACCCTCCCGGTAGCAACACCGTACATTCTACTGTTCTGGTGACCGGTGTCGGTCCGGACAGCTAGAACGTCCGGAAAAATATTTAAACTAAACTCAGGAACCATAATTAACTCAACTATTAATAAGAAAAACTTGGTAAAAATTTTAGAAATAAAATACAACCGAGTTAAATGAGCCAGTGCCCAAGCGATGGGTAACCAGAGGGAAGTTGCGGTTCTCGCAACGAGGAGCCCTAGACCTGGGGAAAAATTATAAAATAATTTTTGGGACTCCAGAGAAGGATTACTAAGGTTCCTATGGCATTAGAATGCCAAGAAAATACCTAGAAAAATTTTTCAATCGGTACAGACAATTTTGACCCGTTAAGCCAAACGGAGGGCATTTTGGTCATTTCGCCTTCAAAGGTGATTTTTGGCCGACTTGTCCAGTTAAGTAAATAATTATTATGACTCAAAATATGAATAAATATTGCTAAAAATTAAATTGAAATGTGGTAGAAAAGAAAAGAAAAGAAAAATGAAGGAAATTAGGGATAATGACATCACATGATGTCATTTACATACCCTCCACCAATCACCATTCAACAAGCCTTCTTAAAACAATTAAAAGAGACAAATGGACCCAAAAATTCTGCTGTTTCCTTCTTCTTCTTCAGCCAGCCGTGAGCTTCTTCTTCTTCCTCCATAATTCTTATTCTTTCATACCTTAAATCCTTGATTTTTCACCCCAAAACCCTTAGGTCCCTTCACAAAAATTGGTCACACAACCTTGCTAGAGTGTTTGGCAGCCAAGAAAACAAAAGCAAGTGAAGTTCAAGCTTGGGAAAAATCTGCCCTATTCAAGGTTAGTGCTATACTTTTACTCTCACTCCTTTAATCCTTGTTAGAGCATCATTTTAAGACAAGAAATTATAAGAATTTGAAGTAAATCATATATGTTAGGGTATCTTCAATTTTCGGCAGCCCTAAGGAAGGATGAGTTTGATTGTTTTAATGAACTTAGAGTGGCTAGAAATGATGTTTAAGGTATGAATATGCATGGATGTTGAACTAGTATGCTAATTAAGGTTTATGTGTAATTTGAATTGGACATTAGGGTTTTGAGAAGTGAAAGATTGACTTGGCTTAGGAAATTGTTAGAGAACATTTTAATAGTCAATTAGTGACTATTTTAGGTAAGTTGATCACAATTTGGACTGAAAAATAGGATTGCAAAGTGAAGATGTAGGCTGCCCTAGGACAGCAGCAGAGGGACTGAAAATTCTGTCCACTTGGACTGCCATAACTTGGGCTGTGTTGGTCCAATTGGTGTTTGGCCAATTGGACATGAAACTAGGCTTATAATGGCACATTTTTGCTGAAGAAACCATGCCCAAAAGACCAAAGCAAGAGGACCAAAACTTGGCCCCAATCCGGATACCCTGCAACTGATTCTGCAGAATGACCAAATGAACAGTAACTGTTTATTTTACTGTTCATTTGGCCATAACTCACTGTAGATTTGGTCAATTGACCTGAAATTTTTACAGCAACAAGTTAAGACATAGACAAACAACTTTCATGAAGGAACCTACCCCAAATTATGGCCAGAACCCATCCAACCAAGTGACTCTAGTTACTGTTTATGTTACCGTAGATATGGTCAATTCTGCAGATTGGCAATCCGGCCAGCTGTGGTTTTTGAGCTATATCTAGAGCTACAAAACTCCAAATGGAGTGATTCAAAAAAGGAAATTCAACTAGACAAAATAAGAAACAACTTTCATGTTTGTCATTTCTTCAAATTCCCACTGCAACAGTGTTTAATGGAACAGTAAACATATGCTTCAAAAACTGAAATTTTCTGCCCTCTTGGTTTTAAGTTAGAAATGGTAATGGTGACCAATTCCAACAAGTTTTAAAGGCAAAATGTGGTATGTTGGGAGTGCCAAAACCAATGTACCTAATTTCTACCTAATAGTCAACATATTAGTTGACCAAAGAGGTGAATAGTGACACAGAAATTTGAAATTCAAAGATTGAAGAATTTAAAAGTTTCAAATGCCCTAGTATACCTAACAAGATTGGTTTGGATAGTTTGGCATGCCAATAGGTTTCAGTTAGCAGTACTGCACATGGCAACATGCCATTCCGTGATTCTATGGCTTTTAGCCATTCTGACCTTGTATTGAGATTTGGCATTGTGCCTGATGTATTTACAGCTTGTTAGCTGTTCTGTTGTACACCGGGAGATGCATATGTGATCGATGGTGTGACGGCTCGAGGTACTAGGTACCCAGTGCCAGTTTACCCGTTTATCCAGTCCAGTCATCTAGTGTAGGTTACTTGGGCAACCAAATGAATGAAAGTGAACAAAGTTAATGAAATGATGGATATACCAATACCAAACAAACAAATCACACACATTCTATACATATTTATTTTCTGCTATTTTCTTTTATTATATTATTGCACCACTAAGCATTATTGCTTAGCGCGTTGCTTTTGCCACGCGTAGGTACTGGAGATACAGATCGTGAGCCCAGTAGACCGCAGACTGGGTGAATCCATCCTGCAGATTACGCACGATGTCCGTGTCACCTCAACCGCGATTGCATTGGTAGGACACTAGGTGTCATTTTGGCATTCTGTAATAAACTTTGATTTTTCTCATATGTAATTAAACTTGTGTAATGTATATTAATGTTCATGTAAATTATGAAAATTTTATTTGTGAATGGAAAAGTAAATGTTTATTTATGATTTATACTTGATTATCACATGTGATGAATGTTTGAGAAATGAAAAGGTTGTTGAGAACTGAAATTGAGAAATATTGTTGAGATTTTGGATATTGGAGTTTGAAATGATGGAATACAAATATTGGAAGTGTTTTTAACAGGTTCCGAAGAACTGTTTTCTCCATTTTTAGCCGGTACTCCGCCGGATTTTCTTTAAAATCTTCAGAACCTCAAATAAATAATACTTTTGATAAATGGCTAAAATAAATTATATTTCATAAGTTATATTCACAAGCATGGTATAAATTAATTAAGGTATATTAGAATGTGCCGGTACACTGTATGGCATTACTTACTCGGGTATACTGTACACAGGTAAGGGGTGTCACATTTAGTGGTATCAGAGCACGGTTTAGGCGTTTCTGGGCCTAGATTGAGTCCATACCATGCATTGCATTTGTAAGAGTCGAGGTGACACTAATGCAGATCTGTTTGTCTTTCTTATTTTGAATAGGATATGGATCCTTTATCTCAGAGAGCAGTCGAGGAGGAAGTGGAGAGTCATGCTCCACCTGCGGCGGTGAGGCGGGGTAGGGGAGAACCTACTCCACCAGGCTCAAGCGAGCTCGGCCTCCACAGGCCATGTTCCAACAAATGGCCGACTTCTTTAGACAAATGGCGAGTAATGCGGCACCACCACCACCACCACTCCACAGCAGTAAATCACACTGGAAAGGCTAAGAAAGTTTGGGCGGTGGATTTCTTGATAAGAGAAGATGACTCATTGCGGTGAGAATTGGTTGAGCAGGCAGGCGAGTCTTAAAACAACTCCTCTGCACCTCGAGCAAAATCTAGAAGTCTGCAGTATCCTTGTTGCAAGACGATGCCTACGAATGGTGGGACATCGTGTCGATGAAGTGCAGAAGTCAGAACTTGGGACTTCTTTCTCTCGAGTTCAAGAAGAAATATGTGGGTCTTGTATACGGAAGAGAGAAGAAGAGAGTTTATTAACTTTGAGCGACATTATCAGTGGCCGAATATGAGAAGGAATTTGTTCGATTAAGCCGCTACGGAAGGGAGATAGTCCCTAATGAAGCTGAAAGATGTAAGAGATTTGAAGAGGGACTAAATAACAACATCAAGATCCAGCTCACTGCCTTGGGAATCACAGAATTTAGCAAGTTAGTGGAAGCTGCAATAAGGGTTGAAAAAGTAAGAATAAGTGAGCGGACTGGAAGGGAGACAGCGAGAAGAGGCCAGTCGGTCTAGCTCATCTCCTGCACCTGGGAAGAAGTTCAGAGGTCCACCTGCACAGAGTTCAGGTTAGCCACATGGTCAGGGTCAGTCTCAGGGGCCCAGGCCACAGTTCACCCCTAGGAGAGGTCAGTCCAGACCATTAGTGGGCAGCTCTCCAGGGATGGGGTTTAGGGGACCAGCCCCAACATCTTTTGCATGTCCACACTGTCTGAAATGGCACAAAGAGGAGTGTTGGAGAGTGACTGGTGCCTGCTTGAGATGTGGGTCAACAGAGCATCAGTTGAAGAACTGTCCACGCAGAACTACTACAGCTGCTCCAACACAAGCAGAAAGACCTGCTCCTGCACCACAGAGAGGTAGAAAATCTGGCAGATCTGACGCAGTGGGACCATCACAGAGGCCTGCATCCGAGCCAGTAGAGAGGCCAAATAACAGACCACCTACCATAAATTATGCCCTGAGAGCTCAGGAGGAGCAAGATGCCCCGGACGTCATCAGGGGTACGTTCTCCCTCTACACTACACCTGTGCATGCATTGGTGGATCCAGGATCCACTCATTCATACATCTGCATCAACTTACCCGTAGAAAGGGGGATACTAGTAGGGGAAAGTGGCCAGGATATTCTGGTTACTAATCCATTGGGCCACAGTGTAGTGGTGAACAAAGTATACAAGGGTTGCCCATTAAGGATTCAGGGGTGTGAATTCTTGGCAGACCTGATTGAGTTGCCCTTCCATGAGTTTGACGTGATTTTGGGAATGGACTGGTTGTCACGTCATCAAGCAATAGTTGATTGCAAATTGAAGAGAATTTCTCTAAAAACTTCAGAGGGTAATGAGATCACAGTTGTGGGGGAAAGGACAGATTTCTTGTCCAATGTCATCTCAGCCACAGTTGCAAGACGAATGATGAGAAAAGGCTGTGAAGCCTACCTAGCACATGTGGTGGATACTAGGCAGGCTAAGCCAAACCTGAGTGGTATACCCACAGTGAGAGACTTCCCAGAGGTATTTCCTGAAGAGTTGCCTGGTTTGCCACCAGAAAGGGAAGTCGAGTTTGCTATTGAGACACTGCCGGGAACAGCACCCATTTCCATCGCTCCTTATAGGATGGCACCCACTGAATTGAGGGAGTTGAAAACTCAGTTGCAAGAGTTGCTGGAAAAGGGGTTTATACGCCCCAGTGTGTCACCATGGGGAGCTCCAGTGCTGTTTGTGAAAAAGAAGGATGGGACTTTGAGGCTATGCATCGATTACCGGCAGTTGAATAAAGTGACTGTGAAGAATAAATATCCGTTGCCTAGAATTGATGATCTGTTTGATCAGTTGAAGGGAGCAGGAGTATTTTCTAAGATTGATCTCAGATCAGGGTATCATCAGTTGAGGGTGAAGGATGTAGATGTGCCCAAGACTGCATTCAGGACCCGATACGGGCATTATGAGTTTCTGGTGATGCCCTTTGGCCTATCAAATGCACCAGCGGCATTTATGGACCTTATGAATCTTATCTTCCATCCATACCTAGATCGGTTCGTAGTGGTCTTTATTGATGATATTTTGGTGTATTCTAAGACCAGGGAAGAACATGATGAGCATTTGAGGATTGTTCTGCAAACCCTGAGAGAAAAGGAACTGTATGCTAAGTTGTCCAAGTGTGACTTTTGGCTGAATGAGATTGCATTCCTTGGACACATAGTGTCAGCTGATGGGATTAGGGTGGATCCCAAGAAAATAGAAGCAGTGATGGAATGGAAGCCTCCTAGAAACACAACTGAGGTCAGAAGCTTCTTGGGGTTAGCTGGGTATTACAGAAGATTTGTGAAGGGATTTTCCCTAATAGCTGCTCCAATGACCAAGTTGTTACACAAGAATGTCAGATTTGACTGGAATGACAAGTGTCAGACCAGTTTTGAGAAGTTGAAGGCTATGTTGACAGAGGCACCAGCAGTTAACACAACAAGATCGTGAAAGGACTTTGTGGTCTATAGTGATGCTTCTCATAATGGGTTAGGTGTGTCTTGATGCAAGAGGGGAAGGTGGTCGCTATGCTTCCGCAGACTAAGGCCACATGAACAGAACTACCCTACCCATGATCTAGAGCTTGCAGCAATTATCTTCGCACTGAAGATATGGAGGCATTACTTGTATGGTGAAAAGTGCTACATTTACACAGACCACAAGAGTCTAAAATATTTGCCAACCCAGAAGGAGCTCAACCTTAGACAGAGGCGATGGATTGAATTTTTGAAGGACTATGATTGTGTAATTGACTACCATCCTGGGAAGGCAAATGTAGTTGTTGATGCTTTGAGCAGAAAGTCCATCACAGCTTTGAGATCATTGAATGCCCGTCTCACTTTGATTCGAGATGGAGCTATTTTGGCTGAGTTGCAAGTGAGGCCAAACCTGCTACAGCAGATTTTAGATGGGCAGAAGGTAGATGAGAAGCTAATGGCTATTATGAGCAAAATCCCAGAGGGAAAAGCAGCTGACTATGAGGTGAAAGCAGATGGGTGTCTGCACTACAAAGGAAGACTGTGTGTACCAGATAATAGGGAATTGAAAGCCAGTATTCTAAAAGAGGCACACACCAGTGTATATGCTATGTACCCAGGAAGTACAAAGATGTATCATGATCTGAAGCTCCAGTATTGGTGGCCTGGTATGAAGAAGGACATAGCTGACTATGTGACTAAATGCTTGACATGTCAGCAAGTCAAGGCAGAACATCAAGTTCCATCGGGTTTGCTACAGCCTATACGCATACCTGAATGGAAATGGGATCGGGTCACCATGGATTTTATAAGTGGTTTACCTCTCACCCGGAAGAAACATGATGCAGCATGGGTGAAAGTTGATAGATTGACGAAATCAGCACACTTTCTGCCAGTTAGGACTGACTACTCACTAAAGAAGTTAGCAGAATTGTATATCAGTGAGATAGTTAGACTGCATGGAATTCCACTTTCTATCATATATGATCGAGACCCAAGGTTTACATCGAGATTTTGGAAGAAGTTGCATGAATCCTTGGGTACACAACTCCACTTCAGCACAGCTTTCCATCCTCAGACGGATGGGCAATTCGAAAGAGTAATCCAGGTAAACAATTGAACCAATTGAATTAATACAAATATTGAACTGAAATGATAACAATAACATGAAATATATGTCAGGTCCTTGAGGATATGCTGAGGAGTTGTGTCATTGAATTTGAGGGAAGTTGGGATAGATACCTCCCATCGCGAATTTGCATACAACAATAGCTACCAAGCTAGCATCCAAATGGCCCCATATGAAGCCTTTGTATGGGAGAAAATGTAGAACTCCAAAGATCTTTGGACTGAATTGGGCGAAGACAAGCGGTGGGGCGGACACGGTGAAACAGACTGAGGAGAAAGTGAAACTAATCAAAGCCAATCTGAAGGTTGCCTCAGACAGACATAAATCTTATGCCGACCTGAAGAGAAAGGAAATAGAATATGTGGTTGGCGACAAAGTGTTCCTCAAGGTGTCACCGTGGAAGAAGGTATTGAGATTTGGAAGGAAAGGTAAGTTAAGCCCTAGGTTCATTGGCCCATATGAAGTCATTGAACGTGTGGGTCCAGTGGCCTATAGGCTAGCTTTACCACCAGAGCTGGACAAGATCCACAATGTATTCCACGTGTCCATGCTCAGGAGATACCGCTCAGATCCTTCACATGTCATCTCCAGGGAAGAAATTGAAATACAACCGGATTTGACATATGAAGAAGAACCTCTACGGATCCTGGCTCGGGAAGTGAAAGAATTGAGGAATAAGCAGATTCCACTGGTGAAAGTGCTTTGGAGGCACCACAACACCGAGGAAGCAACTTGGGAAAGTGAAGAAACGATGAGGCAACAGTTCCCTCAACTGTTTGCATCAGGTAAATTTCGAGGACGAAATTTAAATTAGAGGGGAAGAGTTGTAACACCCTTCCGGTAGCAACTCCGTACATTCTCATTCGGTGATCGGTGTCGATCCGGACGACTAGAACGTCCGGAAAAATATTTAAACTAAAGTCAGGAACCATAATTAACTCAAATATGAATAAGAAAAATTTGGTAAAAATTTTAGAAATAAAATACAACCGAGTTAAACGAGCCAGTGCCCAAGCGATGGGTAACCAGAGGGAAGTTGCGGTTCTCGCAACGAGGAGCCCTAGACCCGGGGGAAAAATTATAAAATAATTTTTGGGACTCCAGAGAAGGATTACTAAGGTTCCTATGGCATTAGAATGCCAAGAAAATACCTAGAAAAAATTTTCAATCGGTACAGACAATTTTGATCCGTTAAGCCAAACGGAGGGCATTTTGGTCATTTCGCCTTCAGAGGTGATTTTTGGCCGACTTGTCCAGTTAAGTAAATAATTATTATGACTCAAAATATGAATAAATATTGCTAAAAATTAAATTGAAATGTGGTAGAAAAGAAAAGAAAAGAAAAATGAAGGAAATTAGGGATAATGACATCACATGATGTCATTTACATACCCTCCACCAATCACTATTCAACAAGCCTTCTTAAAACAATTAAAAGAGACAAATGGACCCAAAAATTCTGCTGTTTCCTTCTTCTTCTTCAGCCATCCGTGAGCTTCTTCTTCTTCCTCCATAATTCTTGTTCTTTCATACCTTAAATCCTTGATTTTTCACCCCAAAACCCTTAGGTCCCTTCACAAAAATTGGTCACCCAACATTGCTAGAGTGTTTGGCAGCCAAGAAAACAAAAGAAAGTGAAGTTCAAGCTTGGGAAAAATCTGCCCTATTCAAGGTTAGTGCTATACTTTCACTCTCACTCCTTTAATCCTTGTTAGAGCATCATTTTAAGACAAGAAATTATAAGAATTTAAAGTAAATCATATATGTTAGGGTATCTTCAATTTTCGGTAGCCCTAAGGAAGGATGAGTTTGATTGTTTTAATGAACTTAGAGTGGCTAGAAATGATGTTTAAGGTATGGATATGCATGGATGTTGAACTAGTATGCTAATTAAGGTTTATGTGTAATTTGAATTGGACATTAGGGTTTTGAGAAGTGAAAGATTGACTTGGCTTAGGAAATTGTTAGAGAACATTTTAATGGTCAATTAGTGACTATTTTAGGTAAGTTGAGCACAATTTGGACTGAAAAATAGGATTGCAAAGTGAAGATGTACGCTGCCCTAGGACAGCAGCAGAGGGACTGAAAATTCAGTCCACTTGGACTGCCATAACTTAGGCTGTGTTGGTCCAATTGGTGTTTGGCCAATTGGACATGAAACTAGGCTTATATTGGCACATTTTTGCTGAAGAAACCATGCCCAAAAGACCAAAGCAAGAGGACCAAAACTTGGCCCCAATCCGGATACCCTGCAACTGATTCTGCAGAATGACCAAATGAACAGTAACTGTTCATTTGGCTATAACTCACTGTAGATTTGGTCAATTGACCTGAAATATTTACAGAAACAAGTTAAGACATAGACAAACAACTTTCATGAAGGAACCTACCCAAAATTATGGCCAGAACCCATCCAACCAAGTGACTCTAGTTACTGTTTATGTTACTGTAGATATGGTCAATTCTGCAGATTGGCAATCCGGCCAGCTGTGGTTTTTGAGCCATATCTGGAGCTAAACAACTCCAAATGGAGTGATTCAAAAAAGGAAATTCAACTAGACAAAATAAGGAACAACTTTCATGTTTGTCATTTCTTCAAATTCCCACTGCAACAGTGTTTAATGGAACAGTAAACATATGCTTCAAAAACTGAAATTTTCTGCCCTCTTGGTTTTAAGTTAGAAATGGTAATGGTGACCAATTCCAACAAGTTTTAAAGGCAAAATGTGGTATGTTGGGAGTGCCAAAACCAATCTACCTAATTTCTACCTAAAAGTCAACATATTAGTTGACCAAAGAGGTGAATAGTGACACCAAAATTTGAAATTCAAAGATTGAAGAATTTAAAAGTTTCAAATGCCCTAGTATACCTAACAAGATTGGTTTGGATAGTTTGGCATGCCAATAGGGTTCAGTTAGCGATCGCACATGGCAACATGCCATTCCGTGATTCTATGGCTTTTAGCCATTCGACCTTGTATTGAGATTTGGCATTGTGCACGATGTATTTCTGACTTGTTAGCTGTTCTGTTGCACACCGGGAGATGCATATGTGACCGATGGTGTGACGGCCCGAGGTACTTGGTACCCAGTGCCAGTTTACCCGTTTATCCAGTCCAGTCGTCTAGTGTAGGTTACTTGAGCAACCAAATGAATGAAAGTGAACAAAGTTAATGAAATGATGGATATACCAATACCAAACAAACAAATCACACACATTCTATACATATTTATTTTCTGCTATTTTCTTTTATTATATTATTGCACCACTAAGCATTATTGCTTAGCGCGTTGCTTTTGCCACGCGTAGGTACTGGAGATACAGATCGTGAGCCCAGTAGACCACAGACTGGGTGAATCCATCCTGCAGTTCTGCACAGTGTCCGTGTCACCTCAACTTCTGCAGTGCATTGGTAGGACACTAGGTGTCATTTTGGCATTCTGTAATAAACTTTGATTTTCTCATATGTAATTAAACTTGTGTAATGTATATTAATGTTCATGTAAATTATGAAAATTTTATTTGTGAATGGAAAAGTAAATGTTTATTTATGATTTATACTTGATTATCACATGTGATGAATGTTTGAGAAATGAAAAGGTTGTTGAGAACTGAAATTGAGAAATATTGTTGAGATTTTGGATATTGGAGTTTGAAATGATGGAATACAAATATTGGAAGTGTTTTTAACAGGTTCCGAAGAACTGTTTTCTCCATTTTTAGCCGGTACTCCGCCGGATTTTCTTTAAAATCTTCGGAACCTCAAATAAATAATACTTTTGATAAATGGCTAAAATAAATTATATTTCATAAATTATATTCACAAGCATGGTATAAATTAATTAAGATATATTAGAATGTGCCGGTACACCGTGTGGCATTACTTACTCGGGTATACTGTACACGGGTAAGGGGTGTCACACTTCATGCTTAAGGTTGAACCTTTGAATCTTCAGCTCTTCAATTTTCATCTTGGGTGCAACTTTCTTCTTTTTCCAAAAAACATTGTGTCATCAACTTTCTTGATATAAGAGCTCTACCTTAATTTCAACTCTCCTCCACCTTAAGCTTGCACCATTGTTGCATCTGTGACTTCTACATGTCGCAATAGGTCCACCTTTACCAAAACTTACCAATATCATTTCAAAGCTCTAATACCAATTATTGTGCACTATGAAAGTGTGCAAACTATAAAAAAATAAATCAAATATACAAAATAACAAGATTTATGTGATTCACCCTCTGCACATATGGCCATATCCACGGCCATGCCTTCTTTCACTATCTTTACTACATCAATCAATTACAAGCTCAAAGCTATCTACCTATCAACCCAATTATACCCGAAAAAACCCTCATAAAAAATTGCTTATATTAAATATATTAGTTAGTCCCTTTCAGCTTTCTCTAGCATAACCTAATATATTTACTATTTCAACTACTATACCACAAAAGGTGTCTTCAACGAAAATGGACAATAGTCCCTTCCTCTTAGATGTGCCCCCTCTTAACCTTACACCGAAGTCCCTATCCCTCCACAGGTGTAACACCCCGAACCTCCAAGTTATAAATAGTATCATTTTTTGTCTGTGACTAGTACTATTCAAAGACACCTTGAGGACAAAAAAAAATAAAAAATTAATTGAGATAAATACAATAAAAATTCAAGTGAACAAAAAATCTAAGGACTCATTAGGTAATATAAAAAGAAGCATTATGACTTGATGAAGGGCATTTTGGTCAATTTATCTCAAGGGTTGATTTTTGACCAAAATGTCAATTAAATTAAATGAAATTAATGAATTGAATTATAGGGTAACAATTGAAGAAAAATTCAAGTAAAAATATGTAAGGGAAAATTTAAGAAATGAAAATTTAAACTTTCATTTCCATTATGACAAAATTAAAATGAAAGACTTATGGGCTTTTGATAATTAAATTTAATTATTTAATTAAAAGAAAAAAGTAAGTGTAAATGTAAAAAAAAAGGGAAATAAAAATTTAAGTTTAATTATCCTTATGACACAACTAAAATTTATAATTTTAATAAACTAATTTTGGGGATAAATATATATATATATATAAGAAGACAAATGTCTTCTTTTTTTTTTTTTTCATAAGGTGCCACCACCCTCTCCTCTCTCTTTTTCTCTTCTTCTTCCACTTCTTCCCTCATTGATTTCCCCTCCCAAGTTTTAATTCCCTTCATAAATTCCGTAGCCCACTAAAAGAAAATATCAAAGAAATCTTTGATTGAGAGATTAAAAGCAAGAAGAATCAGAATTGGAAGAAAAGTGAAGTTGGAAAGAAATCAACAAGAGGTAAGTTTCTTTTCATGTTAGATTAGTTATATAAGCTTTGAATTAAGTTTGATTATGGAGAAATTTCATGAAGAAGCATGAGAATCATACATTGAACCTAAACTAGGGTTTTCGCTAATTTGGAGAAAATCAGGGTTTGATGTATTTTAATGAAATTAATGATGAAATCAAGCTTAGTTGAAGTAGTGTGCATGCTTGGGGTAAAGAAATTGCATGAGATTTGCATAAAATGAAATATGAAAGATTAGGGTTCATGGGAAAATTGGAGCTTTGATGCTAGAGAGTGAAATTGGTGTGTGTAGTGTTAAATTGTGGTCATTTGAGGTTCCTTTAGTTTGAATTGACATTGGGTTGATGAATGGAAGTAATGAAATGGTAGGATTAGGAAAATTACAAACTTTGGTGTTTGAAAATTTTGGATTTTGTGCTAGGAGTGTTATGGATGTGCCAATGCTAAATTATAGTCATTTTGGGTGAATTATATGTGAATTGAGGTTGGTTAGTGGGAGTAATTGAAGAAATGAAAATTTGAACCTAGGGCAGAATTTTGCACATTGAGTTCAATGTGTTTGATAGCCCATAAATTGAGCTACACAACTCCAATTGGTATGAAACCAATTGGAAATGAAACTTAAAACATAAGGCTAGAATTTTCATGAAGAGACCCAACCTAGAAACTGCCCAAAAATTGCCTAAAACTTGGCTTGAATTTGAAGACAAAATTCTGGAACCTGCAGAATTAGGCACGTGAACAGTAAACTACATGAGAAGTGGGGTAAGACTACATGTGTAACACCCCTATGTTCGGTAATGCATTCTTCTGTTCCGGTGACCAATGTTGTCCGAACAGCTAGGATGCCTAGAACTACACTTCGATATAAGTGAGAAGACATTAAATAATGAAATACAAGAAAAACAAAGGAAAAATAATAGTAAAGAAATGCAACCAAGTTAAGCGAGCCGGGAACCCTAGCGATGAGTGACCGCACGGGGAAGTCACGGCGTGGACCGTTGACTAGCCCTGGACCGCGGGAAACCCTGGAAATTAATTTTAAGACTTAAAGAGACATCAATTGAAGAATAAATATCATTAGAAATATCAAAGAAAAATTAAATAATTAGTACAAAGAAAAGTGAGAAATCGAAAAACGGACAAAACCCGGTGTTACAGAAAAATCAGGAATGCAACCCGAACAGGGGCATTGTGGTCATTTGACACCCCGAGTTGTCTTTTGACCTAAATGTTCATCAAAAATAAATAATATTACACTTGGAAAATATAATGAAAAATTAATTTAGGGGTACCTAATGTAAATAGCAAAAATGGGGAGTTAAATGTGGGAAATTGAAACTTTTGAATAAATTAACATTAAACTTGCAATAGTGCTCCACTAACTCATTAAAGTGGACCATTTAATCTTCATCATGGACCAGCAGATTGTCATCTTCCTCATTTCCTAAAATTCAGCCAAAAATGGAGAAGGGAAGAACTCC
The DNA here is from genome assembly GCF_030052815.1 of Hevea brasiliensis. Lineage (NCBI taxonomy): Eukaryota > Viridiplantae > Streptophyta > Magnoliopsida > Malpighiales > Euphorbiaceae > Hevea > Hevea brasiliensis. Next base: position 46,330,333 of record NC_079509.1, read on the forward strand.
ATTGCCGCATGGTTTTGGAGCTCCATGCAAGGGTGATCCAAGCTTCTTTTTCTCCACTTCCCTTAATTAAAGTTAATCCTCACACCATGGGCAGTAGATAGGCAGCAAGAAGATCAAGTTTTGGTGAAGTTTTGAAGAGTTTCCAAAGTGGTAAGTATGTATTTTTTATTAGTGCTTCATTAAAGTTTGTGAGGAGGTTATGGGTGTTTGATTTATGGAGAAATTTTTGAGGTTTGATGTTGAATGGGAGTGTGTACTTTTGGCAGCCATGGAAACACCTTGAAGGCAGTTTATTTGTGCTTGTAAATGGTGAATTAAATGATTGATTAAATGTATATTGTGTAGGAAATTGTTTGGGTGATGTATACTTGGTATATGTAAATGTGAAATGAAATTTAAAGCTTGGAAATTAATGGAATGTAAATGTACCATTGTGGCAGTTTGTTAACTCTTGAGGAATGCTGGAATTCATGCTTGATTTATGAAATAATGGTGTTGAAATGTGTTGGTTGTTATGGCAGTTTGAGTGTATGTATGGTGGTGTAAAGTGGGACATGTAAATGGGCATGAATTGGTGATTGAATTGTTGTAAATTGAGTTGAACAAATTCTGCATTTGTTGGTGCACATTGAATGTAATTGTAAGCTGCCAAAATGACCTATAATATGTTATAAATTATGTTTAGGTTGTGGTACAACCAGAATTGGTTTGAAGGTTAAGTTTGGTGAGTGTTAAAAGTGATGCTTGATGTGTATGCAAGAATTTCAATAAGGCAGTTTGAGTTTTAGGCCTATAACTTTAAGTGTGTGACTCCAATTGGTATGAGACCAATTGGATGTGAAACTAGGCACAAAATGTGCCAACTTTCATGAAGAAAGCTTGCCAAAATTCTGCTTGCAAGATAGCTTGAAAAATGACCAAATCCGGATTAAGTGCAAATGAGGCCTGAAAATTGACCATTTGGGCAGCAGTTAGTTTTTAGGCCATAACTCACTCAAAACAGGTCATATTGACCTGAAATTTTAACCATGAATAGTTAAGCCCCATATCTACAAGTCTTATGAAGACACCAAAGCCCAGAAATGACCATAAGCAAGTCAAACAGCTTGCACAAGTTCGGGTCCAAAAACTGGCCGAACCTAAAATGACCTAAAGTGACCTAAAATGACCAATTTTGGTGCAATTTGACCAGCAATAGTAAAATGACCATAACTTGGTCTACATAACTCAGAATAACCTAAAATTTTGCCCCGCGTTCCATAAGACATAGATCTACAAGTTTGTAGTTTTGACAAAAACCTGAAAACCGAGGGAACTAGGTCGTCCGGCTAGGTCAAACTAGTATCCCGGAATCTAGCAAATTGCAAGAAAATGCAGTATACACGGAAATGAACTTGGTAACATGTACCAACCCTAAAATACTACCGAATGTGACATAATAATAACATTAAAACCTAATTTACCTAGAATGCATCGAGGGTCAACATATTAGGTTGACTAAGCAAATATTAGAATTCAGTGAATTAATTATCAAGCATTATCGTTAGAGACAGTTTAAATGAGTACTGAAACACTTCAAATTGTGTTTCTCAGTTAGCAAAGACTCAGGGAAAGGGAAGGAAACACTGAGTCAAGACCAAGAGACAGTTATCAGAGGTTTGTGCACAACTAGTTTTTAACTGATTTTATTTGAATATTTCATATGATTAAATGACATACTTTTCTTATGTATTATGTTTAACAAGCATTGGATTTCATTCAATGATTATTGAAAATTGTTATAGTATGTATGAATTTAGCTTTGTGAAATGGTATTTCCACAAGTATTAAGCATTGTTATGGATTGAATAAATTATGTTTTAGAAAATTGTGATAGAACATGTTTTGAATTGTGATGGTAATTTTCATGGAAAAATGCAAATTTATGATTTGAATTGTGATGAGCATAAAAATTATTGGATACTGGAATTGAATTTGAATCGAATTATATTGTGATTTATACTCACTAAAAGGATTGTAATATTGTTTTATATCTCACTATAGATGCTTGACTAGGTTATTACCCGTCTCTCTCATTTGTTGAGAAGACAATGGAGTTAGTTGTGTTTTGATTACCATGGTACGTGCACAGGCTTAGATTTTCCTCTGATTTGAGGTTAGATCTAAGTTTATTTTATCGTTATGGCCCTTGCGGAAGATTCATTATTGTGATGGTACTGTGCACGATGATTCGACCTCCCCGACCATAGGGAGTTAGAATCTGATTCCACCTCCCCGACCATAGGGAGTTAGAATCACATCGAATATGGCCCTTTCGGATTAGTCTTGCATAGTTAGTGAGATAAAGATTGATTTTTGAGATAAAGAATGATTTTTGAGATACAGCATGGTTTTTGAGATACATAATGGCTTTTGAATGGTAAGGAATTGTGATTTCAATTATGATTTATGTATAATTGATTTTGTTGGAATTACCTAAATGGTTAGTTATGATTTGATAAATTGAATTTCATGATCGAAGTCATTTTATACAAATGATTCACATTATTGGCAATGAATATTTTGAGTTTTGGAATTTGATGAGTATTCAGATTTCCAAATTATTTATCAGAATTTTGTCAATATATATTGTACTATATTTTAAATTATAGTCGTGCACCACTGAGTTCACCACTCAGCGATAGCTTTGTATGCTGTCGCAGGTAAGAAGAGCATAGAGCAGTGAGTAAGTTTCTTTGAAGACACTTTCAGATCAGCTCCAGGTATATTATAGGTATACCCATGTACATAGGTTTTGATGTATGCATGGAATAATATGTATGTAAATTATTTGAGCAGTTGTATAAGAACTCTTATAAAACATTTTGGTATGTAATTAAATGTAAATTATCGTAAATATAAAGTTGAGATTTCATTTACTTGAATAGTTTTGTATTATAAATTTTGAGTCTTGTAATCAATGAAATGTTTCTTTATGATGAAAGTAGTTTGAAAATGAATTGATTGTTTATTGAGAATTAAATTGTGAATTGAAATGAAGTTATTGAAGTTGTATTTGAGAAAACATATTGGGAGCATTTTCTTTTGCAGGATTGAAGAACTATTTTCTCAAAATACAGCCGGCACTTTGCCGAAATTTTGAAGGAAAAAAAAAATTTATAACACCAGATTTTAACCGATGATTTAAATTTCACGAAAATTGTTTTAAAATCCCTTGTAGTATATCTAATGGGTTATCGGTAGGCGAAGTACGGTAATTCATTAGGTGTAATACGGGATCATGTTGCATCTTACAGGGGAGTAGGGTGTGACATGTTTTGTGGTATTAGAGCAATGGTTTTAAAGTGAATTTCAAACTGTGAATTTGAAATCTTTTTGTCGGTAACTACAACTGCTCAAATGTTTGATACATATAGTACATTTACATCATAAATATGAACTAATGGAGAGGAATCTCCTTATGTTAGTTGTACAGGAATAGAAATCCTGTGAAAAGATATAGAAGAGGGGAATGAGACAATAAAACAATCAGTGATGGCAGAAGTACAAGTTGAGGCCCCAACTCCACAAAGTGTCGAAGGCCCGACTATACCAGTTTTACCGGTACAAATTACTGCACAAATGGCTCAGCAAATGGCCACTTTCTTTCAACAAATGGCTGATAATCACCACGCTCAAATCTGCACTCCAACCCCACAAGGGCAACATGAAATAGAGAAGAGGGAGAAACCTATGGGTCAGAGCTCAAGTAGTAATTTGAGAAAGAGAAAAGAAATTGAGGAGCCCCGAGCTCAGGGATATAACAGAGGTGGATCATCAAGGCAGAGACCACCAAGGTCCAATCGTCGAACAACTAGAAGTTCCTACCCTTCTCGTCAATGTGAAGCTTGTGGAAGATATCATGGTGGGATATGCTATAAGGCTATTGGAGCCTGTTATAACTGTGGAGGCACAGGACACTTTGCCAAGGATTGCACCAGTAGTCGCAGAGTTGGACCACCTCCTACTACTGCAGAAGGGTCAGTTCAGAGCCCTGTCACTAGAAGTTCACAACCACCTAGCAGAGGTAGAGGCAGGGGTAGAGGTATCCCAGCAGGCAGCCAAGGCACAGTGAAACAATCAGAGCAAGACAGTGCTTCGATTAGAGTCTACGCAATGAGATAGAGGGAAGAAGTCGAAACATCTGATGTTGTGGCTGGTACCTTCTCAATTTTTAATCAAGATGTGTTTGTGTTATTTGATCCGGGTTCTACCCATTTTTATGTGAGTGCTAGCATCATTGATTGCATTGTTGTTCCATGTACACAAATGGACTTTGAGGTGCTAGTAACAAGTCCGCTAGGACAGGAGGTCAGGGTTAATAAAATATATAGGGATTGTCCTTTGGTGATCCAAGGACACACTTTTCTATCTGATTTTATTGAAATGCCCTTCAGAGATTATGATATCATCTTGGGCATGGATTGGTTAGCTAGGCATCATGCCATGATTGACTGTAGGCTGAAGACAGTCACTTTCGGTCTCCCTCAGTACAGTGATGTGGTAATACATGGGAAGAGGCAGCTATTGCCATCAAACATTATTTCGGCTGCACTAGCCAGAAAATGATCAGCAAGGGGTGTGAAGCATACTTGGCACATGTGGTAGACACCCAAGTGGGGAGTCCAGCATTGAGGGACATCCCTACAGTATATGACTTTCCAGACGTGTTTCCTGATGAATTACCAGGATTACCTCCGAAAAGAGAGGTGTAGTTTGAAATTAATGTTATGCCTGGTGTGGATCCAATCTCCATAAAACCATACAGAATGGCACTAGTAGAGTTGAAGGAGTCAAAGGTACAGTTGCAAGAACTACTTGAAAAGGGCTTCATCCGCCCTAGTGTGTCACCATGGGGAGTGCCAGTATTGTTTGTTAAGAAAAAGGATGGCACTCTTCGTTTATGTATTGTTTGACCTAGGGTCTGCATACTTTTATGTTAGAGTTAGAACTATATGTTCTGTTGTTATTCCTTTACAGGGGAATAAATTTTGATGCATTAGTGATTAGTCCTTAAGATAAGGATTGTGATAATAAGTGAAATTAGTTTTGGAAGAGTTTATCGGCGAAAAGTATTTTCTAACACACCATAAATTATAAAGCTAAACGGTAAGCCTACTTAATGTAAGGCAAGAGGACGTAAAAGTAAGATGCGGTAATAGAATTGTTCTAGATGAAGGCAGAGATGTTACAGTTGTTAATTGTTAATGGATATTGTAATCAGAATAAGTTTCAGATATCGGTGAATTTGAAAAGGATAAAAGATAGGAAAGTTTGATCTATTGGGATGTATCGTAGAAACTATGCAATGTTCTTGATGTTTATACTGTAAGCTGCAGATTACAGTACTGACTTGAGATTATTGTGTAGAGCTATGTACTACCGGATAGTATACCTGGATAAGAATAGTTACCAACAGCATCTGTTTTGGTATAGTTATGCCAGGACAGAATTTAATTATTAGAAATAAGTTTGAAAATCCTACTTAGGGATCTAAAACTCAAAGGTTAGAATATCGAAAGGTTATAGTTCAGTACAAAAGGAAGTAAGTTATAGAATATTGACAGATAAACAGAGTTATGAAAAAAGAAAAAAATTCGAACAATTGGTTCAAATATAACAAAGAAATGTTACGAATGTGAGGAAGACTATGGACTAGAATGGTCAGAGGACCAATGACTAGATAAATGATTCTAACATGACCTCAAGGGTCATTCAAGAAGGAACATGAATTGAAATATTAGACAGGACAATAGTAAGAGAAGATTGGTGATATACAAACAAATTAAACGTTGTATTAGATTGTTAAAAGTCTTATACAAATTCGATCGTATAAAAAGGGAAAAAAATAAACGTATGACTATTGTAAGATGACTATTGGGTAAAATTTCGTGGACGAAATTTATTTTAAGGGGGGGAGAATTGTAACACCCCTATGTTCGGTAATGAGTTCTACTGTTCCAGTGACCAGTGTTGTCCGGACAGCTAGGATGCCTAGAACTACACTTCGATATGAGTGAGAAGACATTAAATAATATAATACAAGAAAAACAAAGGAAAATAATAGTAAAGAAATGCAACCAAGTTAAGTGAGCCGGGAACCCTAGCGATGGGTGACCGCACGGGGAAGTCACGACGTGGACCGTTGACTAGCCCTGGACCGTGGGGAACCCTGGAAATTAATTTTAAGACTTAAAGAGACATCAATTGAAGTATAAATATCATTAGAAATATCAAAGAAAAATTAAATAATTAGTACAAAGAAAAGTGAGAAATCAAAAAACGGACAAAACCCGGTGTTACAGAAAAATTGGGAATGCAACCCGAACAGGGGCATTGTGGTCATTTGACACCCCGAGTTGTCTTTTGACCTAAATGTCCATCAAAAATAAATAATATTACACTTGAAAAATATTATGAAAAATTAATTTAGGGGTACCTAATGTAAATAGCAAAAATGGGGAGTTAAATGTGGGAAATTGAAACTTTTGAATAAATTAACATTAAACTTGCAATAGTGCTCCACTAACTCATTAAAGTGGACCATTTAATCTTCATCATGGACCAGCAGATTGTCATCTTCCTCATTTCCTAAAATTCAGCCAAAAATGGAGAAGGGAAGAACTCCATTGCCGCATGGTTTTGGAGCTCCATGCAAGGGTGATCCAAGCTTCTTTTTCTCCACTTCCCTTCATTAAAGTTAATCCTCACACCATGGGCAGTAGATAGGCAGCAAGAAGATCAAGTTTTGGTGAAGTTTTGAAGAGTTTCCAAAGTGGTAAGTATGTATTTTTTATTAGTGCTTCATTAAAGTTTGTGAGGAGGTTATGGGTGTTTGATTTATGGAGAAATTTTTGAGGTTTTATGTTGAATGGGAGTGTGTACTTTTGGCAGCCATGGAAACACCTTGAAGGCAGTTTATTTGTGCTTGTAAATGGTGAATTAAATGATTGATTAAATGTATATTGTGTAGGAAATTGTTTGGGTGATGTATACTTGGTATATATAAATGTGAAATGAAATTTAAAGCTTGGAAATTAATGGAATGTAAATGTACCATTGTGGCAGTTTGTTAACTCTTGAGGAATGCTGGAATTCATGCTTGATTTATGAAATAATGGTGTTGAAATGTGTTGGTTGTTATGGCAGTTTGAGTGTATGTATGGTGGTGTAAAGTGGGACATGTAAATGGGCATGAATTGGTGATTGAATTGTTGTAAATTGAGTTGGACAAATTCTGCATTTGTTGGTGCACATTGAATGTAATTGTAAGCTGCCAAAATGACCTATAATATGTTATAAATTATGTTTAGGTTGTGGTACAACCAGAATTGGTTTGAAGGTTAAGTTTGGTGAGTGTTAAAAGTGATGCTTGATGTGTTTGCAAGAATTTTAATAAGGCAGTTTGAGTTTTAGGCCTATAACTTTAAGTGTGTGACTCCAATTGGTATGAGACCAATTGGAGGTGAAACTAGGCACAAAATGTGCCAACTTTCATGAAGAAAGCTTGCCAAAATTCTGCTTGCAAGATAGCTTGAAAAATGACCAAATCCGGATTAAGTGCAAATGAGGCCTGAAAATTGACCATTTGGGCAGCAGTTAGTTTTTAGGCCATAACTCACTCAAAACAGGTCCAATTGACCTGAAATTTAACCATGAATAGTTAAGCCCCATATCTACAAGTCTTATGAAGACACCAAAGCCCAGAAATGACCATAAGCAAGTCAAACAGCTTGCACAAGTTCGGGTCCAAAAACTGGCCGAACCTAAAATGACCTAAAGTGACCTAAAATGACCAATTTTGGTGCAATTTGACCAGCAATAGTAAAATGACCATAACTTGGTCTACATAACTCAGAATAACCTAAAATTTTGCCCTGCGTTCCATAAGACATAGATCTACAAGTTTGTAGTTTTGACCAAAACTCGAAAACCGAGGAAACTAGGTCGTTCGGATAGGTCAAACTAGTATCCCGGAATCCAGCAAATTGCAAGAAAATGCAGTATACACGGAAATGAACTTGGTAACATGTACCAACCCTAAAATACTACCGAATGTGACATAATAATAACATTAAAACCTAATTTACCTAGAATGCATCGAGGGTCAACATATTAGGTTGACTAAGCAAATATTAGAATTCAGTGAATTAATTATCAAGCATTATCGTTAGAGACAGTTTAAATGAGTACTGAAACACTTCAAATTGTGTTTCTCAGTTAGCAAAGACTCAAGGAAAGGGAAAGAAACACTGAGTCAAGACCAAGAGACAGTTATCAGAGGTTTGTGCACAACTAGTTTTTAACTGATTTTATTTGAATATTTCATATGATTAAATGACATACTTTTCTTATGTATTATGTTTAACAAGCATTGGATTTCATTCAATGATTATTGAAAATTGTTATAGTATGTATGAATTTAGCTTTGTGAAATGGTATTTCCACAAGTATTAAGCATTGTTATGGATTGAATAAATTATGTTTTAGAAAATTGTGATAGAACATGTTTTGAATTGTGATGGTAATTTTCATGGAAAAATGCAAATTTATGATTTGAATTGTGATGAGCATAAAAATTATTGGATACTGGAATTGAATTTGAATCGAATTATATTGTGATTTATACTCACTAAAAGGATTGTAATATTGTTTTATATCTCACTATAGATGCTTGACTAGGTTATTACCCGTCTCTCTCATTTGTTGAGAAGACAATGGAGTTAGTTGTGTTTTGATTACCATGGTACGTGCACAGGCTTAGATTTTCCTCTGATTTGAGGTTAGATCTAAGTTTATTTTATCGTTATGGCCCTTGCGGAAGATTCATTATTGTGATGGTACTGTGCACGATGATTCGACCTCCCCGACCATAGGGAGTTAGAATCTGATTCCACCTCCCCGACCATAGGGAGTTAGAATCACATCGAATATGGCCCTTTCGGATTAGTCTTGCATAGTTAGTGAGATAAAGATTGATTTTTGAGATAAAGAATGATTTTTGAGATACAGCATGGTTTTTGAGATACATAATGGCTTTTGAATGGTAAGGAATTGTGATTTCAATTATGATTTATGTATAATTGATTTTGTTGGAATTACCTAAATGGTTAGTTATGATTTGATAAATTGAATTTCATGATCGAAGTCATTTTATACAAATGATTCACATTATTGGCAATGAATATTTTGAGTTTTGGAATTTGATGAGTATTCAGATTTCCAAATTATTTACTGTAAATTTTGTCAATATATATTGTACTATATTTTAAATTATAGTCGTGCACCACTGAGTTCACCACTCAGCGATAGCTTTGTATGCTGTCGCAGGTAAGAAAAGCATAGAGCAGTGAGTAAGTTTCTTTGAAGACACTTTCAGATCAGCTCCAGGTATATTATAGGTATACCCATGTACATAGGTTTTGATGTATGCATGTAATAATATGTATGTAAATTATTTGAGCAGTTGTATAAAAACTCTTATAAAACATTTTGGTATGTAATTAAATGTAAATTATCGTAAATATAAAGTTGAGATTTCATTTACTTGAATAGTTTTGTATTATAAATTTTGAGTCTTGTAATCAATGAAATGTTTCTTTATGATGAAAGTAGTTTGAAAATGAATTGATTGTTTATTGAGAATTGAATTGTGAATTGAAATGAAGTTATTGAAGTTGTATTTGAGAAAACATATTGGGAGCATTTTCTTTTGCAGGATTGAAGAACTGTTTTCTCAAAATACAGCCAGCACTTTGACGAAATTTTGAAGGAAAAAAAATTTTATAACACCAAATTTTAACCGATGATTTAAATTTCACGAAAATTGTTTTAAAATCCCTTGTAGTATATCTAATGGGTTATCAGTAGGCGAAGTACGGTAATTCATTAGGTGTAATACGGGATCATGTTGCATCTTACAGGGGAGTAGGGTGTGACAACATGCGTACTCATTAGCTAGCTAGCCCTTCCCTCATTAATAACGATTAGTGAGATTGAGATTACTTTGTCGTGGTATACAACACGGCACTAATCGTGAAATTTTGTGTCATGGCCTAAACTGTGTGTTGATGTTGGCAACACTAATGCTTTGTGAATTGTGATTTATGAAGTGTGATTTCTCATTTGAAATGTTATTCCTATAAATGGCTCTTATGGACTTAGAACTATTGTGAAGTTTTCATACTTAAGAAAAATGTGATTTATTATGCTTTGACAAATTGTGTTTTACTTTACGTTTTAAAGTTATTATTTGTGCGCCACTGAGTGATATACTCAGCGATAGCTTCTTTATGCTGTCGCAGGTAAATAAAAGGAGAAGGCTGCCTAGTGAGAGACTTGGAAGCAGCATTTTGATATTGATTGTGGGTATTTACGTTAGGTATACCCTTATGATTCCTTTGGATGTATTTTGCACCTATATGAATGGATGTACGGACATTGAGCAGTTTGCGTTAAAAAGCACTACATTACTAAAGCATTTTGAGTTTGTAACTATTTGTATTTTATTTTGAGACTTAACCTTTGCAATATTTAGTCTATCATTATTTCTAATGAATATTTACATTGAATTTTAACTATTCCCATGCAGTTTTTCGCAAAAGAATTGATAAGATAAAAAGCTATGATTTGTTTAAAATCCCTTGTAGCATAACTAATGGGTTATCGGTAGGTGCAGTTTAGTAATTCAATAGGTATGCTACGGGAACATGTCGTGCTTTACAAGGGATAAGGTGTGACATGTTTTAGTGATATTAGAGCTTTGGTTTTTATACAAGTTTTGAAATTGCATGTTTGGAAAATTTTGATAAGTACAACTACTCAACTGTCATTAATTGATACATATAGTGCATTACATCATAAATATGGACCAATGGAGGGAAATCTCCTTGTGTTGGTTGTCCATGGAGTAGAATTCTTTGTGATTCAGTGTGGAAGAGAAAGATCACACAGTAGAGCAATCAGTAGCAGCTGAGGTACAGGGGGAGGTCCCAGCTCCTTAGAATGCCAGTGGATTGGCTACACCCGTCCCACCCATGCAGTTTCCTGCTCAGTTTGCTTAGTAGATGGCTGCACTATTTCAGAAAATGGCTGGCAATATACCAGTCCAAGCTCCTATGCAAGCACCTCCAGTGCAACCATCATCCCTAGCCAGACAATATGACAAGTTAATAAAGTATGGGGCAATAGAGTTCAAGGGTACAGTCGACCCATTGGAAGCTGAGCAATGGTTAGAACGGATGGAAAGGATATTCAAGAAACTGCACTACACCGATGATTTGAAGTTCGAATACTCAGTTTCTCTACTGCATAGAGATGCGTATGAGTGGTGGAAGACCATTCCTCACAGTTTAGTTGAGTCCCCTATGTTGACATGGTATGACTTTCTCAGAGAATTTAGACAGAAGTATGTTCCCGACACATATGTAGATGTGAAGCTACAAGAGCTTCTCAGTTTAAAACAAGGGAACATGACTGTAGCCGAGTATGAGAGAGACTTTTCTCGCCTCAACCACTATGCTGGTAGCTTACTCACTACCAGTTGAGACAGATGCAAACAGTTTGAGGCCGGGCTGAGTCCTAGCTTACGAATGCAAGTGGTTGGGTTCCGACATGAGAACTTCTCAGAGCTGATATCACAAGCCTTGGAATTAGAAAGGATTGAGTTAGAAGGGGCCATTAGAAAGGGAACAAAAGAAAAAGACAAGAGTGAGAAGACTTCTGGTCAAGCTTCTGGCAGCAGTTCGGGTAACAGGAAGAGCTTTGGGGGACCAAGTAACAGAGGATCTAGTACAGGAAGATTCTTAGGGTAGAGGCCACCTAGATCCGAATAACAGACATCTAGGGGTTCCTTTCCTATCTGTACTTGTTAAACCTGTGGCAGGACTCATGGAGGAGTATGTCTGCTACAACTGTGGTAAAAGTAGGCATTTTGCTAGAGATTGCACTAGTGCCCGCAGATCTGGGCCACCTACTACCACTGAGGGATCTGTACAAGGTTCTGCTTCCAAAGGACAACAGACAGCTAGTAGAGGCATAGGCAGGGGTAGAGGTAACACTTTTGGTAGTCAAGGCATAGTGAGCCAACTAGAGCAGAGTGGTGCACCAACCAGGGTGTACACCATGCGCTAGAGGGATGAAGTTGAGACATCAGATGTTGTGGCTGGCACTTTCTCCATCTTTGGTAGAGATGTATATGTGCTGTTTGTGCCTGGTTCTACACATTCTTATGCTAGTGCTAGTATCACATGCTCTGTTGCTATTCCTTGTGTGAAATTGGATTATGATGTGCTAATGACTAGTCTTTTAGGACAAGAGGTTAGGGTGAACAAATTGTATAAAGATTGTCCTTTGGTGATCCAAGGACATACATTCCTGTCAGACTTAATTGAAATGCCCTTACGAGATTATGATATCATCTTGGGCATGGATTGGTTAGCCAGGCATCACGCCATGATCAACTATAGACTGAAGATAATCACTTTCGGTCTTCCCGAGTATGCAGACGTAGTGATACATGGGGAGAGGCAATTATTGCCATCCAATATCATTTTAGCTGCACTTGCTAAAAAGATGATTAGAAAGGGATGTGAAGCTTATCTAGCTCATGTGATAGACACCCAGGTGGGGAGTCCAGATCTTAAGGATATTCCTACAGTATGAGATTTTTTGGATGTCTTTCCAGAAGAGTTACCGAGATTGCCTCCAGAAAGAGAGGTGCAGTTTGAAATTGAGACTATGCCTGGTGTGGAGCCAATCTCCATCACTCCTTATAGGATGGCACCTGCTGAGTTGAAAGAGTTGAAGGTGCAATTGCAGGAATTGCTATATAAGGGTTTCATTTGCCCTAGCGTGTCACCTTGGAGAGCACCAGTAGTATTCATGAAGAAGAAGGATGGTACTCTTCGTCTATGCATAGACTACAAACAGTTGAATAAGGTGACCATAAAGAATAGATATCCTCTACCACAGATTGATGATCTATTTGATCAGTTGAAGGATGAAGCTGCATTCTCCAAGATTGACTTGAGATCAGGCTACTAGCAGTTGAGGGTGCAGGAGCAGAGTAATCCTAAAACTACCTTTAGGACTCGGTATGGCCATTATGAGTTCTTGGTGATGCCATCCGGGTTGACTAATGCTCCAACTGCTTTTATGGGCTTGATGAACACTATTTTCATGCCATATTTGGATCAGTTTGTAGTGATGTTCATTAATGATATTTTGGTGTACTCAAATAATGTAGAGGAACTTAACAAGCACTTGAGGAGACTTTGAGGGAGAAGCAGTTGTATGCCAAACTATCAAAATGTGAGTTTTAGCTGAAGGAGATTACATTTTTGGAGCATATTGTATCTTCAGAGGGTATCCAGGTGGATCCTAGCCAAGTAGAAGCTATTCTTAATTGGAAGCCACCCAAAAATGTCACGGAAGTTCGTAGTTTCCTTAGTTTCGTCGGGTATTATAGAAGGTTTATGAAGGGATTCTCCATACTAGCATCTCCACCGACTGAGCTACTTAAGAAGGATGTGAAATTTCAGTGCACCGATCGGTGCCAGGAAAGTTTTGATAAGTTGAAAAGGCGTTTAACTGAAGCTCCATTATTAACCTTGCCCACTTTGGGTAAAGAGTACACCATATACAGTGATGCTTCTCATAACGGATTAGGCTGTGTGTTGATGCAAGATAGAAAGGTCATTGCCTATGCTTCACTCCAGCTTAAACCGCATGAGAGGAATTATCCTACACGTGACTTGGAGCTGGCAGCCATTGTCTTTACCTTGAAGATCTGGAGACATTACTTGTATGGAGAGAGATGTTATATATACACAGATCATAAAAGTTTGAAATACTTAGGCACACAGAAGGAGTTAAATTTGAGGCAGAGAAGATGGTTAGAGCTGATAAAATATTATGATTGCTTGATAGACTATCTGCTTGGAAAGGCAAATGTTATAGCTGATGCTTTAAGTCGCAATACTATGGCTGGTTTAAGGGTTTCTCCATTGTCCATAGTGCATGAGTTAAGGGCATTGCATGCTAATCTAGAGATTGATGAAGATGGGCAGATGGTAGCTACTTGGCAAGTGAAGCCAATGTTGACAGAACAAATTAAAGCAGTTACACATAATGATGATAAGTATGTGAAGTTGATGGAAGTGGCTCGGGATGGCAAGAAACTAGAATTGTTGGTAAATGATGAGGGCTTGTTATTATATCAAGGCAGAATGTGCATTTCTAATAATGTTGAACTCAGGCAGATCATTTTAAAGGAAGCACATGATTCACCTTTTGCTACGTACCCTGGTGGAACCAAAATGTATAAAATTATGAAAGGGCACTATTGGTGGAGGAGAATGAAGAAAAACATTGCAGAATATATTGCCAAATGCCTAACTTATCAGTAAGTAAAGGCAGAACACTGAGTGCCTGCAGGGTTGCTACAGCCATTGCCAATTCCCGAGTGGAAATGGAAAAGAATCACTATAGATTTTGTGACAAGACTTCCACATACACAAAAAAATCATGATGCAGTTTGGGTTATTGTTGATAGATTGACAAAGTCTGCATACTTTTTGCCAGTGAGGATGGATTACAGCCTGGAAAGATTGGCCAAATTGTACATTGATGAAGTGGTGAGGTTGCATGGAGTGCCAGTATCTATTGTGTCTAATAGAGATCCTAGATTCACTTCTAGATTCTGGGGTAGTCTCCAAAAAGCCCTAGGGACTAGATTGAACTTTAGTACAACATTCCATCCACAAACAGACGGCCAGTCTCAAATGATCATTCAGATTTTAGAGGACATGCTTAGGGCTTGTTGGATTGAATTTGAGGGAAGTTGAGTGTTTGCTGGTTTTACATCCCCGGAAGTGCACGGATCGCTAACAAGTAATAAAGTAATAAGTAGAGTATCATTCCCACGAGGACCTTTGTTTAGCAAGTACCAATCTACACAGTAATTTTGACTGTCTAGGCTATCGAATATTTAGAGAATGAAATTTGTTAACTTTAAACAATAGAATAGTAAACTAAAAATGAAGTAATCTATTTTTGGAACAATTTTGGAGTTAAGATTTCACACTTGAATCTTATTAGGGATGTTATTTTGTTTATTTACTAAATTGATGATCGTTTTCCTTGATGGAAATTAGCCCTAAGTTATCCTAAATCCTCTCTCAAGGCATCTAGGGTGTATGTTAATTAACTCAAACCCTACTTTCGTGGTGATCAAATTAATTAAAATCCTTTCAGACCTTTGACCAATTTTTAGGTTCCACAAAGGTATCAGCCTATGTCTAGGTCAGAATTCCTAGGTTCAAGATCTTGATTTTCTAATGTTAATCTTCACCTTTCACTCCTTCAATCAACATCTACAATCATGTCTAAGTGGGTACCGTCACATAGCATGCATTAGGATCACAAGAAATTAAATCAAGAAATGAATCTCAAATCCAGTAAATAAAATTTAATGTTCATCCATAATAATAATTGCAAGCACTACTCTCCTAAATCGAGAATAAGGAAACTACTCACTCATGGTGAGTTCAGTAAACATCATGATAAAAGGTAAAAACAGTAAAAAGAAAATCATGTAAAAGAAATAAAGCAATAAAAATCTGTCTAGGGAAATGAAGGAACCGAAGATAGTTTGTAGCTTTGATCTTGTGGAGCTTCAGCTGGAAAACTTCTTTTTGTACTGATGCAGAGCTCAGCAGCAGCACTCCCTCCGACCGTTTCAACGATCGTCCTCTCTTCTGATGTTTTCTTTTCTATTTAAATGTTTTCTTTTCTATTTATATTGGTTGCTCTAGGGTTAGGTCACTTTGAGTCCAAAGGGTCTTAAGAGTCTCGTGTTTATCTGAAAACAGGAGGGAAATTCGAGTTATAAAACTAGCTGCAGCATAGTAGACGGCCCATGTGTCACTACACGGGTCCCGTAATGTAGGGCCATGTAACTTGCTGGAGGAGAATTGTGAAACCTTATTTTGGCATAGAAAGTTACATGGGTCTGCGCCAACTACACGGGCTTGGTTACACGGTCTGTGTACTATTGTTCCCATAAGGTTCTTTAAGCTTGGGCCCGGCAGAGACTTAGACGGGTTCCTGCATATTACACAGGTGTACTTACACGGCAGTGTACTTGTGTTTCTCATTGATTCTCTTGGCTATCTTCTAGCAGAGAGTTACACGAGTTTGGGGCTTGGTTTACATGACTCATGTAATTTGTATCAGCAGTAATTCTCTGTCTCTTGACTCTTTCAAGCTTTCCTTTGTACTCCTATACTTCTGGGGCTTCACCCAAAAACCTGAAATGATGCAGAAAACATAGAATTAAGGGCTTTACAATAGAGATTACAAAAACTAATGAAATCAACTATTATGCATGAAAATACTTGCCTAAATGCTATGAAATAGTATGCAAATGTCCTCAAGCAAAACAAAACTCTGTTTTAAAACACATTTCAGGGGATACTTAGGAATATAACCAACAACTTAATAAGCACAGAATTGAACTCCTCCAACCTTCATTCCAATTTCCCTCTTTCAAGGCATAAAGGATTCTAAAAGCTGCCTGTTTAGAATCTTCACCTCCTTTCATGGTGTTTCGACTAATTATTCCTCTATACCAGACCATTAATAAGCCACAAATAACCTGTTTTATTGGGATAGAATTGAGAAACACTAACTCCCCCAAATTTACCTCTTTTGTGAGTAATTATGGAGAAGTAATTCAATTCCAACTCCATAGGCATATCTCAATTTTCTATCTCCACTAATATAGTGTGTACTTTTCAAAAGATCAAAAGGTCTTTAAAAGGGTTTTAATGGAACTAAGGGAAAATAACTTGGTTGCCAATGAAAGGTTTTTAGGGAATGCAAATGTGAGGATAGCATGTATGCATAAAATACTGACTTTGTATGGAGAGGAAGGGCTTTTGGCTTTTTATAATGCCAAGCATGCTTCCATGATACTTATCTTGGGACTTCTTTTCTTTTCTTCCTTTTTTTTTGTGTCCCTTTTGCCCTTTCCCCCAAACTCATTGCTTTCGCTAGTTTGGAAATGCAATTTTTTCTTGGATTTCAATTGCACACTTGCACTCTGTCCTGAATTCTACGTCCTCTCTTCATTTTCCTGATGCATATTGCTTCTTCAAAAAGGTATGGTAGGTGTTTAGGCTAGGGGCTAGGTAAATAACATGGGTAATCAATAAGTTCTAAGGGATGAACCTAGGCTTCAAGTTGGCTACAAGGGATACACATTTTAATTAGGGATGGCTAAGGCTTAGTCAGGCTATATCAAAGAATGCCTTAATCATCTCTTCATCAAGCATATGCTAGGATTTTGCCTTGATAGGTCCAAGAGATATGTTCTAGAGCTAGTGAGGCATTTTTAGGTTTTCTTGTATTTCAAAAATTGTTCTCCTAATTTTACAAGTTCAATGTGATAAATTAATAGTTATGAAGTGGTTTAACTAGTCTAGTTCCATTAAAGAGATTAGTTTCTTCACAAACAACCTGTTAGAATCCATTTTTGCCTATCTAAATACGTTCATTCCTCTATCCTGTGGAGTCCAATTATTAGCTTACTAAAATTTAGTTATAGTGCTAAGTTTCACAATTTAAAATCCAAAATTTTTCAAAAATTCTCAAAAATTTTAACACACAAGAATAATGTAGCTGAATTTAAACAATGCAATTATGTGCATGTAATGATATGCAAATGCAATTGTATCCCCCCCCAAACTCAAACCAGACATTGTTCTCAATGTTAACATAATGTGTAAAATTAGAGCAAACGTACAAAAATTTTGAGGAAGAATATTATTTATTAAGCATGGAAAGTTTTTGAACATAAAGCAAATAAAAGAGACCTATGGTTTCAAGTTAGGACTAAGGTATGTAAGATATTACAATAAAGATCCTAGCCTATAGCCCTAGCTCTAAAAGGCCTCTGATGATGATGATGGTGATGTTGGTGATTCTGGCTCCTCTTCCTCCTCATCTAGCTTGTCCATTATCATGTCCAATTTGTTGTGTGCTTCCTGTAGACTGTCCTCGATAGCTCGCATCCTGTTATTGATTGTAGTCTCCGTGCGCTATAGGTATGCTAGTATCGGGTCTGTAGGTGGTGGTGTGTATGGAGGCACTCGAGGTGGAGATTCCTGAAACATTGGCTCTTGGCCTTCTTCCTGAGGTTGCGAAGTCTCGCCGGGTCCTTCTCTTGCTTCATCTCTCTGAGGGATGGTGTTCCCTTCAACATCCACCAAGTAGCATGTGTTGCCTACCTTCTTACATATCCCCATGGATATGCAGATAGTTTGATCAATTCTCGACGTTCCAGTGACAAAGCACAGTCTGTGATGTCCTAGAACCAATGGTGGTAACAAGGCCACCAAGTACAATGTGCTGGGTAGATTGATAGCAAAGGCGTCAGAGATGGCTGCACAAGAAGAAGCTAGTGCTGCACTGCTGTCCGGTGACCATACACCACAAAAAGAAGAGCTCGTTGGCATTGAAAACGCCAAGGTTAATGCCATGACCCATTATGGTGTGGCCGGCGAATCAATGCATATACCGCAGTACTGGACTAGTGATGCCCGTGGATTTAGATTTGCTTGAGTTGTACGGCTCCGTGTTTGGGGCAATGGAACTCCAGAAGTTAATGTTATTGTACAGCATGCGGTTCCTTGGAATCTCTTAGTGGCCGGCGCTGTCAAAGCCAAATATGGCGTTGAACTCGCCCATGTTCATTACTCAACCGACACCAAGTAGGCGAAACTCAATCCTGCTCTTGTCCTCCCTATCGGTAGGCCATAAATTGGCCTTGAAGCTACCCAAAAATTCCAACATGGTGTCTTTGTAGGCCAAAAATTGGAGTTGGGCGAACCTTGTCCACCCAATGATGTCAAGTAGCCCATTGATTTCATCTTGCAACCCAATTTGCTCCAAAAGCGGAAAATCCATGTATTTGATGGAGGATATTTTTCGAGCATGAAGTCAGGTGCACATTGCTTTGTGGGCATCATCTCGAAATCCCCAAGGAATAAAGATTTTGGGTTGTGGAGCAAGCTGTGACTGTGGTTGCGGTGGAGGAGGGGCTTGTTGAGATGGTTGGGGAGTAGCTACCCTCGTTCTTGGGTGTTGGGTTGGAGGCTAGGGTGGAGAAGGTGATGATTCTCCTTTTTTCCTTGAAGAAGAGCCGATCCTTCTTGCAGATCTCTTCGCAGGAGCCATAGATGGGTTTTTGGAAAGGAGAAGAGTAGGATTTTGGTGAAGGGAGATGAGATTTGAGAGGTTTTTATAGGCTAGGAAGGGAGGAGATGAAGGGTTTTGTGTTTATGAAGGGTTTTAATGCTAGGGGTGCATTTAAAGAGCCATTAGGACTCTTCATTTCATGCGTTTCACGCCCCAGGAGTCGCTTTTGTGATGAAGTACATGGGTCGTGTATCACTACACGGGCCCCGACATGTAGGGCCATGTAAATTTCTGCCCGAAATTTTCAAAATCTGTCATAGTACACAGCCTATGTAAATGAGCTTTGGGACCTGTGTAACTTTCTGTCTCTAGAATTTCTTTACTGGATATGTTACACGACTCGTATTAAATACTAGGAGGCCTGTGTAAATTTCTGGCTTTAAGTTATTCTACTAAAGATATTATACGGCCCGTGTAAATTAGGCTATGGACCTGTGTAACTTTCTGTCTCTCGAGGAGTTGAAAATGTATGGAACCTACGGACTTTCAGAAAGTTACACGGCACGTGTAAAACCAGTACACGACCCGTGCAATTTTTTGATTTTTCAAATCTTTGGCAAATGAAAAATTTTATCATCACAACACATGAAATGGATGTAAATTTTAGCAATAGGGCTACTTCCCTGGTTTTCTCCAATTTCCCTTTTGTGGTTTGGACTTGGTGATCCCTTTCCTCTCTTGATCTCTACTCCTTTTTCAAAAACTCCTACAAAATGAAATGCTAATGAGTATGAAACAAAAATCAATATGAAATAGAAAAAGAAGAATTCATCCAAAATATTTTTGGGTTGCCTCCCAAAAAGTGCCTGTTTATAGTCTTTAGCTGGACTTTGCTTGTCTATAGTCTATCAGTAGGAGGATCAAGGGTGCAATTGACTCCCATTTCTATGGGTTCTCCTTGAAAGTAAGGCCTCAGCCTCTACCCATTAACCTTATATGCACCAGAGGTTTAGCTCCATACTTCTACTGCTCCATGTGGGAAGACTTGGGTGACCTTGAAAGGTCCGAATCATCCTGATTTCAGCTTCCCCGAAAAGAGTTTTAATCTAGAGTTGAATAAGAGGACAAGATCTGCTTCTTTTATTTCTTTCCTTAATATGCGCCTGTCATGCCACCTTTTGGTTTTATCCTTGAAGATTTTGGCATTTTCGTATGCATCCTGTCGGATTTCTTCCAACTCATTCAGTTGTAAGAGCCTTTTCTCACCAGTAGCTTTGAGGTCAAAGTTTAGGATCTGAATTGCCCTGTAGGCTTTATGCTCAAGTTCAACAGGGAGATGGCATGATTTTTCATAAACCAGTCGGAAGGGTGTTGTGCCAATTGAGGTTTTATATGCAGTGCGGTATGCCCATAGTGCATCATCTAACTTCATGCACCAGTCCTTTCTGGATCTATTTACAGTTTTCTCCAGAATCTACTTCAGTCCCCTGTTTGAGATTTCTACTTGACCGTTGGTTTGAGGATAATAAGGTGTAGCCACCTTGTGAGTCACTCCATACTTTTTCAGTAGTGTTTCGAATTGTTGGTTACAGAAGTGACTTCCTCCATCACTGATTATTGCTCGTAGTGTGCTAAATATTGTGAAGATGTTCTTTTTAAGGAACCTTGTGACCACTCTAGCATTGTTGGTTGGTGTCGCAATTGCTTCTACCCATTTTTACACATAATCAACTCTGACCAAAATATATTTGTTTCCACGGGAAGAGGGAAATGGGCCCATGAAGTCTATTCCCCATACATCAAACAATTCTATCTCAAGTATACTATGCAGAGGCATTTCATTCCTTCTTGAACTGTTCCCTGTTCTTTGGCATTGATCACAGCCTAGCATAAAGGATCTTACATCCTTAAACAAATGTGGCTAGTAAAATCTTGCTTGCAAAATCTTAGCTGCGGTTTTTGAGGTGCCAAAGTGTCCTCCATATAGTGATGAATGGCAATGATGAATGATACTTTCCATATCATCCTCTAGTATGCATCTTCTCATTAGCCCATCATTACATCTCTTGTATAGTAGAGGTTCCTCCCATAAGTAATATCTCACATCATGTAGGAATTTCTTCCTTTGGTGATAAGTCATGTTTGGAGGCAGTACCCTACATACAAGAAAATTAACAAAGTCAGCGTACCATGGAGCTTTGGAGAATGCAAGTAATTGCTCATTAGGAAATGAATCATCAATTGGCAAATCTTCAAAATCCGCTGCATACTCCAATTTTAGTTTGGAAAGATAGTCAGCTACTACATTTTCAAATCCCTTTTTGTCCTTGATTTCAAGGATAAATTCCTGCAGGAGTAGAATCCATCGAATCAGCCTTGGTTTTGCTTCCTTCTTGTTCATAAGGTACCAGATTGCAGCATGATCTATGAATACAATGACTTTTGACCCAATGAGGTAAGATCTGAATTTGCCCATTGCAAACACCACTGCTAGGAATTCCTTCTCTGTGGTGGCATAATTGATTTTCACATCACTGAGTGTCTTGCTAGCATAATAAATAGCATGGAGCTTTTTATCTTTTTTTTGCCCGACCACTATTCCAACTATAAAGTCACTCGCATTGCACATCACCTCGAATGGTAGCTCCCAATTTGGTGGCTGCATTATTGGTGCTGATATCATGGCTTCTTTGATCCTGTTAAAGGAGACAAGGCATTTTCATCAAAATCAAAGGGAACATCTTGACTTAACAAGTTAGTAAGTGGCTTAGCTATTTTGGAAAAGTCCTTGATGAATCTTCTGTAGAATCCTGCATGTCCCAAAAAGCTTCGTACTCCCTTGACTGATGTTGGGGGTTGCATGTTTTCAATGATCTCAATTTTTGCCTTATCAACTTCAATTCCTCTTTCTGATATCAAATGTCCTAGAGCTATACCTTCCTTTACCATGAAGTGGCATTTTTCCTAATTTGGGACTAGGTTTGATTCTTCGCATCTTTGCAACACCTTAGATAAATTAGCTAGGCAATCATCAAAAGTAGTTCCATATAATTAGAAAAGATATCTTCAATGATAATTAGCTAGGCAATCATCAAAAGTAGTTCCATATAATCATCCATAAAAAATTCCATGATATCTTCAATATAATTAGAAAAGATAGCCATCATACATCTTTGAAAGGTAGCAGGGGCATTACAAAGACCAAAAGGCATTCTTCTATATGCAAATGTTTCGTAGGGACAAGTGAATATTGTCTTTTCTTGGTATTCTGGGTGAATAGGAATTAGAAAGAATCCCGAATACCCATCTAGATAACAGAAATAAGAATGTTTTGCTAACCTTTCTAACATTTGGTCAATGAAGGGGAGAGGGAAATAGTCTTTTCTAGTAGCACTGTTCAATTTCCTATAATCAATGCACATTTGCCAACCAGTGACTACTCTAGTAGGGATTAGTTCATTGTTTGCATTCTGAATAACAGTTGTCCCACCTTTCTTAGGAACTACATATACTGGACTAACCCATTTACTATCAAAAATTGGGTATATGATACCTGCATCTAATAGTTTTAAGATTTCTTTCTTGACTGCTTCTTTCATGTTTGAGTTAAGTCTTCTTTGATGTTCGATTATGGGTTTACTCTTTTCTTTCATGGGTATCCTATGCATGCAAATTGAGGGGTTGATTCCCTTCAAGTCTTCTATTTTTTACCCTATGGCTTTACTATGGATCCTAAGTTCTCTTAGCAATTTTTCCTCTTCTAGCTTAGACAGACTAGTATTGATTATTACAGGATATTTAGAATTTGAGTCTAGAAATGCGTACCTTAATGAAGAGGGGAAAGGTTTAAGCTCTACCTGTTTGGCGTTTTCCTGGAGCTTACCTTTGGTTTGTTCCTCCTTCAACTTCTCCATCTCGGAGGCCTTAGCTAAGGGTAGGGTGGATGAGCTACTAACTGTTGTGCATAGGCTACTATTTCTGTATTTTCATCATCCACTGTGTGGCTGTGCACAATACATGCTTCAAGAGGTTCTTTAGGATGTGTCTTATGAAATTTCTCTTCAACTCGTTCGTCAATTATGTCAACCTTGAAGCATTCATCAGGTTCAAATTTGTGTTTCATTGTGTTGAACAAGTTGAACTCCACTTCTTCTTCTCCTACCTTGACAGTTAGTTGCCCATTTTTGACGTTTATGATGGCTCCGACAGTTGCCAAGAATGGTCTTCCCAGGATGATAGGAATATGAACATCCTCTTCTATCTTAAGGACAACAAAGTGCACTGGAATGAAGAATTTGCCCACATTGATAGGAATGTTCTCAAGTATTCCTATAGGATATTTAATAGATCGATCAGCCAATTGCAATGAGATTGTTGTGGGCTTCAGTTCTCCGATCTCCAGCTTTTTGCTTATTGATAGAGGCATTAAACTGACGCTTGCTCCAAGATCGCAGAGGGCCTTTTCTATTTTCTTGTTACCAATAAGGCAAGGTATGGAGAAGCTTCCTAGATCTTTCAACTTTGGAGACAATTTGTCTTGTAGTATGGCACTGCACTCCTCTGTTAGAGCTACTATTCCATAGTCTTCCAACTTTCTTTTCTTTGACAGAATTTCCTTAAGAAATTTTGCATAGGATGGCATCTGAGAAAGTGCTTTAGTGAAAGGGGATGTTGATGTAAAGTTTCTGTAAAACCTCCAAAAACTTCCAAAACTACTTGTCCAATTTAGCTTTCTGAAATCTCTGAGGAAAAGGTAGGAGAGGCTAGTATGGCTCTGGTAGTTTCTTTGCCTTCCTCGCTTCCTCTTCCTGATCTTTCTTAGCTTCTTCCTCTGTTTTCTTTGCTTTGTCTTTAGATTTTTCTATGGTTTCCTCTGTCAGTTCTACCTCTGGTTGTACTAGAGTTCTCCCACTCCTCAGTGTAACTGCCTTACAATGCTCCCTTGGGTTCATTTCTGGTTGGCTAGGCAGCTTGCCAGCAGCCTTACTTGAAGAACTTGCTTGCTGAGCGATCTGATTCTCTAGCATCTTATTGTGAGTAGCAAGTTGGTCCACTCTGGAAGTTAGCTGTTTAATCAATTCAGTTTGTTGTTGTTGAGCTGCTAGGAATACTTCCATCGTGGTTTCCATGGTCATTTTCGGTTCAGGTTATTGAGGTTGGAGAGGTAGTGATGGCTGTGCAAAGTTTTAACCTCTGTTCTGAAATCTAGGGGGTGCTAGTGGCTTGTACCCTTGTTGCTTGTTTATTGGCTAGTTCTGCTGATTGGACCATGAGAAATTTGGGTGGTTCTTCCATCCAGGGTTGTAAGTATATGAATATGGATTGTTTGGCTGCCTTTGGTTGAAGTTTCCTCCATTATTTACATTGTTCATCTGTTCTGTGGAGGGTTCATTAAAATTGCTGTATTCTGAACTCATGTATCCTTCTCTATAGCTGTCCTCTTGTTGACTGTTTGTACCAACTGCATTGGCTTGCAGCTTTTTGAGTTTCCTTGTGAGCTGATCAAATTGAGCATTTATCATGCTTAGGGCGTCTACTTCCAGTACTCCTACAGTTTTCCTTGCATTTCCTCTTTCATTTGACCACTCATAATTATGGTATGCAACCCTTTCTAGAAGTTCAAGTGCTTGTGGCACCGTTTTCTCCATTAGATCACCTTCTGCAGTTGAATCAACTGTGCTCCTTGTAGAGGGTAGTAATCCATTATAGAAATTTTGCACTAATAGCCAATCTTCTATATCATGGTGTGGACATTCCCTCTGCAGGTCTTTGTATCTTTCCCATGCATCATAGAGTGATTCTCCTTCCTTCTATCTGAAGGTATTGAGCTCAAGCCTCAGTTTTATAGTCTTTGCAGGTGGAAAATACCTTGCTAGAAAAGCTAGAGAGAGGTTCTCCCAAGTAGTGAACATTCCAGCTGGTTGAGAAAGTAATCACTTCCTTGCTCTGTCCCGAAGAGAGAATGGGAATGCTCTGAGTCTTATTGCTTTATCAGACACTCCATTCATCTTGAATGTATCACATAGGGCAAGAAAGCAATGGAGGTGATAGTGTGGGTCTTCTGTTGGTGAACCTACAAACTGGGTTTATTGAATCATTTGGAGCCATGCTGGTTTTAATTCAAAGTTATTGGTTTCCACTGTGGGTCTAGTAACATTGGGCTGAAATCTTTGGAAAGATGGGGCTCCGTAATCTCTCAAGAGTCTTGGTCTGTCATTATTATCGGCCATGGTTGGAAGTTCAGGATCTCCTTAACTGTGCTCTTGATGTTCCCTTTCTCTCCTGATAGCTTTTAGAGTTTTGTCTATCTCTGGATCACAGTCCAAAATTTCTTCTGGCTTCGTTCTGGTCATATACCAAATCGGGCACCTAAGAGAAAAGAAGAAAAATATAACCAGTAAAATAAAATTATATAATAAATTTAATTGCCTAAATCAGCTAAATTGCCTATCGCTTGATATTACTATAGCCAAAGAATCACCGGCAATGGCGCTAAAAACTTGTTTGTTAGTTTTACAACCCCACAAGTGCACAGATCGCTAACAAGTAATAAAGTGATAAGTAGAATATCGTTCCCACGAGGACCTTTTTTAGTAAGTACCAATCTACACAGTAATTTTGACTGTCTAGGCTATCGAATATTTAGGGAATGAAGTTTGTTAACTTTAAACAATAGAATAGTAAACTTAAAATGAAGTAATCTATTTTTGGAATAATTTTGGAGTTAAGATTTCATACTTGAATCTTATTAGGGATGTTATCTCGTTTATTTACTGAATTGAGGATCATTTTTCGTGATGGAAATTAGCCCTAAGTTATCCTAAATCCTCTCTCAAGGCATCTAGGGTGTATTTTAATTAACTCAAACCCTACTTTCGTGGTGATCAAATTAATTAAAATCCTTTAAGACCTTTGATCAATTTTTATGTTCCACAAAGGTATCAGCCTTTGTCTAGGTCAGAATTTCTAGGTTCAAGATCTTGATTTTGTAATGTTAATCTTCACCTTTCAGTCCTTCAATCAACATCTACAATCATGTCTAAGTGGGTACCGTCACATAGCATGCATTAGGATCACAAGAAATTAAATCAAGAAATGAATCTCAAATCCAGTAAATAAAATTTAATGTTCATCCATAATAATAATAATTGCAAGCACTACTCTCTCAAATCTAGAATAAGGAAACTACTCACTCATGGTGAGTTCAGCAAACATAATGATAAAAGGTAAAAATAGTAAAAGAAAATCATGTAAAAGAAATAAAGCAATAGAAATTTGTCTAGGGAGATGAAACGAAGGAACCGAAGATAGTTTGCAGCTTTGATCTTATGGAGCTTCAGTTGGAAAACTTCTTTTTGTACTGATGCAGAGGCCGACAACAGCACTCCCTCTGACCATCCCGACGATCGTCCTCTCTTCTGATGTTTTCTTTGAGTCCAAAGGGTCTTAGGAGTATTGTTTTTATCCAAAAACAGGAGGGGAATTCGAGTTATAAAACTAGCTACAACATAGTACATAGCCCGTGTGTCACTACACAGGTCCTGTAATGTAGGGCCATGTAACTTGCTGCAGGAGAATTATGAAACCTTATTTTGGCACAGAAAGTTACACGGGCCTGCGCCAACTACACGGGCCTGGTTACACGATTCGTGTACTATTATTCCCATAAGGTTCTTCAAGCTTGCACCCGATAGAGACTTACACGGGTCCTTGCAGATTACACGTGTCTACTTACACGACCCGTGTACTTGTGTTTCTCATCGATTCTCTTGGCTACCTTCTGGCAGAGAGTTACACGGGTCTGGGGGTTGGTTTACACGACCCGCGTACTTTGTATCAACAGCAATTCTCTGTCTTTTGACTCTTCCAAGCTTTCCTTTGTACTCCTATACTTCTGGAGCTTCACCCAAACACCTGAAATGATGCAGAAAACATGAAATTAAGGGCTTAACAATAAAAATTACAAAAATTAATGAAATCAACTATTATGCATGAAAATACTTGCCTAAATGCTATGAATATGCAAATGTGCTTAAAAACATCTATACAATTCAAGTGTATCATTGGGACTCACACTTGCCTTTGATTGAATTTTTCTGCAACAATAGTTATCAGTCAAGCATTGGGATGCCTCCATATGAAGTACTTTATGGTAGAAAGTGTAGAACTCCCTTGTGTTGGGATGAAGTGGGTGAGAGGAAGTTGATTGGCCCAGAATTAGTGCAGCAGATGGATGAAAAGGTTAAGATCATTAGAGACAGACTTAAAGTTGTATCGGATAGATAGAAGTCCTACATTAATCTAAAGAGAAGAGATATTCAGTACAGTGTGGGTGACAAGATGTTCCTGAAAGTTTCCCCATGAAAGAGGATCATGAGGTTTGGTAGGAAGGGGAAACTGAGTCTTTGCTTCATTGGCCCATATGAGGTTCTGGAAAGAGTGGGTCCACTGGCATATAGACATGCATTGCCTCTGGAGTTGGAAAAGATTCACAATGTCTTCCATGTCTCCATGTTGAGGAGGTACAGATCAGACCCCTCTCACATTTTACCAGTAAAGGAGATTGAGGTAAATCTAGACCTGACATATGATGAAGAGCCCCTAAAGATCTTGGCATATGAGATGAAGCAACTGAGGAACAAGTGCTGTGGAACCATCATTCAGGCCAAGAGGCTACATGGGAGCGTGAGGAGGACATGAGGAGACAGCACCCACAGCTATTTAGAGACTGAGACCAGGTGAATTTCGAGGACGAAATTTTATTTTTAAGGAGGGGAGAATTGTAACACCCCGAACCTCCAAGTTATGAATAGTATCATTTTCTGTCTGTGACTAGTACTATTCAAAGACACTTTAAGGACCAAAAATATATGAAAAATTAATTGAGATAGGCACAATAAAAATTCAAGTGAACAAAAAATCTAAGGACTCATCGGCTATTATAAAAGGAAGGATTGTGACCCGATGAGGGGTATTTTGGTCAATTCACTTCAAGAGTTGACTTTTGACCAAAATATCAATTAAATTAAATGAAATTAATGAATTGAATTATGGGGTAAAAATTGAAGAAAAATTCAAGTAAAAATATATAAGGGAAAATTTAAGAAATGCTTAAACTTTCATTTCCATTATGACAAAATCAAAATGAAAGACTTATGGGCTTTTGATAATTAAATTTAATTATTTAATTAAAAGAAAAAATTAAGTGTAAATGTAAAAAAAAAAAAGAAAGAGAATAAAAATTTAAGTTTAATTATCCTTACGACACAATTAAAATTTATAATTTTAATAAACTAATTTTGGTGATAAATAAATAAATAAATAAATAAATAAATATATATATATATATATATATATATATATATATATATATATATATATATATATATATATATATATATATATATATATATATATATATATATATATGTCACACCCTACCCTCCAGAAGGCATAACATGATCCCAGAGTATACCTAATGAATTACCAACTCCGTCTATCGATAATCCATTAAATACACTACAAGGGATTTTAAAAACTTTTCTTACTTCTTTTACAAAGTGGTGAGCACTATTTACAGTGTGTGAAAGACTTTGGTGAATCAAGTGAAACAACTAACTCATTTGATTTATTTGGAATATCTCAGAAAATTTTGGCAATGTGCCATTTGTATTTTGACAAACAGCTTCTTGTAAAACTCAGAAAGCACTTCAATATATTTTCAAATCTCAACTCCAACATTTTTATCAACACAACACATTTCTCAAGTCAAATCCACGTGATTTTCAAAGACTAAGATACAAAGATATAACACAATTTTTACAAGCCAAATAACTCATAATTATTTTACAACTTTCTCAGACAACTTAAATTTACAATCGCCAAAACCAAGAACAAAATATACATACAGTGAATATACATTACAAGACAAAATGCCACATGTGGTATACTCACTATACCCAAAATCTCTCATTGGCGATACTAGCACCTAGCTTGCCTGTCTGTCTCTCTACTCTGACAAAGAATAAAGCTATCACGAGACAATGTCTCATGGTGCACAACATTAACCAAATACAAATTTTAAATCACAATTCATAAATCATATCAATAGTGGATACTTAAAACCATAGTTAAATTCAAGACAATAAATGTCAACAAGAATTTAAACTCCATTTGTTAATATCACAATAATTTTCAATAAGTCGATCATGGTTGAATTCAATAGATGATATGTCAATAAGAGTTTAAATCAATTTCACAATCTCACAATACATAATAACACAATTCGATCAAATAATCAAGAATACAGTGTTGCCAATCTATAACACAATTTAGGCCATGACACAATTTTTTCCATATATGCCGTGTTGTACACCACGACAAGACATGCTCACCCCAATAATCGAAATCAATGAGGAGGAAGCTAGCTATATAATGAGAACTCATCCATACTCACCTCGGTGGGAAGTCAAAGAGGGAGGAACATAATCATACTCACCCGGACTAATAAGTCAAAGAGGGAGGAATAATCACACTCACCCCATTAATGGAGGAGGAACATATTATCGTTGTCATGCCAATTGTGAGTCAAAACAATTCCAAACATTTTATTCAAATGATCCGTAAGAATCCAATAAATTTCCAAAGTTATAATTTCATTCACAAAATGGCAACACAATTAATTCACTTCAATTTCCACAAAACCATTTACAGTGCTTTTCAATCAATAAGTATCCATCAAATACCATTCAAACAATTTTTCACAGTTTCAAACCATTCACAATGTTTTTCAATCAATAAGTGTCCACCAAACACATTTCCACAATTTAAAACAATGATATGCAAATAGTCAATATTTATTTCCATTGAAAATAATTCAAAAGAAACAGTTGTTGTGCACAAACCTCGATGATCGTCCCCTGATCCGACTCAGTGTTTCCTTCCTTTTCCCGAGTCTTTGGTAATCGAGAAACACAATTTGAAGTGTTTCATTACTAATTTAAACTGCTCTATCGATGGTGTTTGGTAAATAATGCATTGAACTCAATTATTCACTTAATCACCTAATATACCGACCCTCGTTGCGTTTTAGGTAAATTAGGTTTTAGTGTCGTTAATATGTCACATTTGATAGGGTTTTAGGTTTGGTATGTTTTACCAAAGTCATTTCCTTGCTTAGTGCATTTTAATGCAAATTGCTGGATTCCGGGACACTGGTTTGACCTAACCGGACGATCTAGTTCCCTCGGTTTTCGGGTCTCGGTCGAAACTACAAACTTGTAGATTTAGGTCTTATGGACCGCGGTGCAAAATTTCAGATCAATCCGAGTTAAGTAGACCGAGTTATGGTCATTACACTCTTGCTGGTCAAATGGTACCATTTTAGGTCAATTTTAGGTCAAATTGGTCAATTCTGGTTCGGCCAGTTTTTGGACCCGAACTTGTGCAAGTTGTTTGACTTGCTTATGGTCATTTCTGGTCTTTGGTGTCTTCATAAGACTTGTAGGTATGGGTCTTAACTATTCTTGGTTAAAATTTCAGGTCAATTGGACCTGGTTTGAGTGAGTTATGGCCTAAACACTCACTGCTGCCCAATTGGTCATTTTTCAGGTCCTAATTGCACCTAATCCGAATTGGTCATGTTTTTAGGTCACCTTGCAAGCAGAATTTTGGCATGGTTTCTCAATGAAAGTTGGCACATTTTGTGCCTAGTTTCACCTCAAATTGGTCTCATACCAATTGAGGTTACACATTTAAGGTTATAGGCTAAAATGTGTACTGCCCTCAATATGCTTTTCACACCCCATTCAAAACACATATTTACCTTGCAAAGTTTACTTCCATACCCTACCAAATCAGTTTTGGTACATTACCAAAAGCACTTTCTACTTTACATTAACATTATTTTGGGCAGATTCCAATCAGCCTCAACACACCAATATCATTCACAATTACAATTTCTAAGTACTATTACAAACACACCTAACCATTACAAATTTTACACACACTTTACAAGATCAATCTACATACATATCATCAATCCTTCTAGGTTAATATTATGCATACATTTCCTTCAATATATACCATTACTCAAGTGTCCCCAAGCTGCCACAAACCATTCTTCAACATCAAAGTGCCGTCCATTTTACAATTTCCCATCCAAGTGCATAAATCACCACATAAACATGAAATAATTCACTAGGTTACTAATTCATCATGATCAACACCATTTCTCATCAATTATATGCACAAATATCTCATCAAAAACGTGACTCATGGCTGTCCAAAATGAAAACAACAATAACCCTTCAAACTCAAAATTTTCTTTCACCAAACTAACACCCATAACATGAACATAAACTTTAACAAAGAAATTCTAAAAAATGCAAACTTACCTTTAATTGTAACTTGCTAAACCTTCATCAAACTTCTCAAAATTAGTATCAATATCTTCCTTGTGATGTGTAGACAAAGTTTAATAAAGAACACTAAGAGGTTGGAGTTGAAAATGGAGAGTTAAGAAAGCTTGCATGAAAAATGGCTATGGAGTTTCCTTCACTCTTCAATTCGGCAATTTGAATGCAAATGAGGAAGATGACTTATTCAGCTGCATTTTAAGTGTACACATGTCCCACTATGTATTTAATTAATCCACTTAGTGGTCCACTTAGTCACTTAATCATATAATAAAGTAATTATTCATTTATTCCACATTTAACCCATAATTTCCACTATTTATTTTAGGTACCACCAATTTAATTTTTCATTTTATTTTCTAAGTGTAATACTATTTATTTTTAATGGACATTTAGGTCAAAAGACACTTCGGGATGTCAAATGACCATAATGCCCCTGTTCGGGTGGCATTCCTGATTTTTCGGTATTACCGGGTTTTGTCTGTTTTTCGATTTCTCACTTTTCTTTGTACTAATTATTTAATTTTTCTTTGATATTTCTAATGATATTTATTCTTCAACAAGGGTCTATTTATGTCCCAAAATGTTTTCCGAGGTTCCTCATGTCGATACCAACGGTCCACGCCGTGACTTCCAAAGGCGTCACCCATCGTTAGGTTTCCATTGCTTAACTTGATCACATTTCTTTGCAATCATTTTTCCTTTGTTTTTCTTGTACTTTCTTTTCTTTTATTTCATTATTTTATGTCTCCTCACTCTCATTGAAGTGTGGTTCTAGGCATCCTAGCTGTCCGGACAACACTGGTCACTGGAGCAGCAGAACGCACTACCGAACTTAGGGGTGTTACAATATATATATATATATATATATATATATATATATATATATATATATATATATATATATATATATAAGAAAACAAATGTCTTCTTCATTTTTTTTTCATAAGGTGCTACCACCCTCTCCTCTCTCTTCCTCTCTCTCTCTTTTTCTCTTCTTCTTCCACTTCTTCCTCTCATTGATTTCCCCTCCCAAGTTTTAATTCCCCTAACTTCCCTTCATAAATTCCATAGCCAACTAAAAGAAAATATCAAAGAGATCTTTGATTGAGCGATTAACAGCAAGGAGAACAAGAATTGGAAGAAAAGTGAAGTTGAAAAGAAATCAACAAGAGGTAAGTTTCTTTTCATGTTAGATTAGTTATATAAGCTTTGAATTAAGTTTGATTATGGAAAATTTTCATGAAGAAGCATGAGAATCATACATTGAACCTAAACTAGGGTTTTGGCTAATTTGGAGAAAATTAGGGTTTGATGTATTTTAATGAAATTAATGATGAAATCAAGTTTAGTTGAAGTAGTGTGCATGCTTGGGGTAAAGAAATTGTATGAGATTTGCATAAAATGAAATATGGAAGATTAGGGTTCATGGGAAAATTGGAGCTTTGGTGCTAGAGAGTGAAATTAGTGTGTGTAGTGTTAAATTATGGTCATTTGAGGTTCCTTTAGTTTGAATTGACATTGGGTTGATGAATGAAAGTAATGAAATGGTAGGATTAGGGAAATTTGCAAACTTTGGTGTTTGAAAATTTTGGGTTTTGTGCTATGAGTATTATGGATGTGTCAATACTAAATTATAGTCATTTTGGGTAAATTAAATGTGAATTGAGGTTGGTTAGTGGGAGTAATTGAAGAAATGAAAATTTAAACCTAGGGCAGAATTTTGCACAATGAGTTTAGTGTGTTAAACAGCCCATAAATTGAGCTACACAACTCCAATTGGTGTGAAACCAATTGAAAATGAAACTTAAGACATAGGGCTAGAATTTTCATGAAGAGACCCAACCCAGAAACTGCCCAGAAATTGCTTAAAACTTGGCTTGAATTTAGAGATAAAATTTTGAAACCTGTAGAATTATGCACGTGAACAATAAACTTTGCATGGCCATAACTCTCTCTAGAAAACTCTGATTTAGGTGATTCTTGAACCAATAGAAACCTAAAACATATTAGAACATTTCATATGAAGAACCTAAGGCCAAATTATGGGCTTAACCCAATCAAATTGCTAAGCAAATTTGAGTCACAAAATCTGCAGAAAATCTAGAAATCTGTAAATTGACCATATGAATAGTAAATTTTACAAGGCTATAACTCTCCCTAGAAAACTCCGATTTAGGTGATTCTTAAACCGATAGAAACTTAAAACATAGTAGAACATTTTGTATGAAGAACTTGAAGCCTAATTATGAACTTAATCCAACCAAATTGCATAGCAAAGTTGAGTTGATAAATTGGCCAGCACATGAATAGTAACATAAATAGTAAATTTTAAACAGCTATAACTCTCTCTAGAAAGCTCCAATTTAGGTGATTCTTAAACCAATGAAAACTTAAAATATAGTAGAACATTTCATATGAAGAACTCGGAACCAAATTATAAACGTAACCCGATCAAAATGTTAGGCAAATTTAAGTCACCAAAGCTGCCACAATTAGCCCCACGTGAACAGTAAAATTCATTTGACAATAACTTTGGCTACACAACTCCAAATGAGGTGATTCAAAAAGGGAAATAAAGATGAGACCTTGAGGGATAATTTTTAGGAAGAACACCTTATCAAATTATGATTGAAACTAGATAAAAATTGGGTTCAAAGTTCAATATACCAAACTGTTAGAAAACCAAAACTTTCTAAAATTTGCAAAGCTAACTTTGGATGCATTCGACATTCATGTAATGAGTTCTTGGCAGCAATTGAGATGAGTATTGAGGTATTCTATTTGCGTGTTTTTAGTAGAAAAAGAAGTTAGAACGGACAAGGAGAAGTAAGTAATGAAAAAAGGAGAATTATTGAAGGTTTGTGCACAACTAATCTTTTCTTCATTTTTAAACTTGTATATTGTTTAGAATGTGTTTATTTGAATGAGTTTGCTTTGAAAAAGTTTACTTTGACTGAAATATAGTTTTTCTCTTGCATTTAAGAAATTTGAGTGTTGCCACCTTTATATGGATATTATGATGAATTTAAATGTGTTTATTGGGTTATAAATGTGATTGTTGAGTGAGAAATTTTTTAAAACTATTTTGAAACCACAGTTAGCATGACAGTCACTTTCGGAACTCCCCAGTAGTAACGGCTACTTGGGGTTGATAATTGATATTGATTATGTCTCCCATTAATAACGATTAGTGGGGTAAGACTACATGAGTACTCATTAGCTAGCTAGCCCTTCCCTCATTAATAACGGTTAGTGAGATTGAGATTGCTTTGTCGTGGTGTACAACACGGCACTGATCATGAAATTTTGTGTCAT
Organism: Hevea brasiliensis; assembly: GCF_030052815.1. Lineage (NCBI taxonomy): Eukaryota > Viridiplantae > Streptophyta > Magnoliopsida > Malpighiales > Euphorbiaceae > Hevea > Hevea brasiliensis. The sequence goes on from NC_079509.1 coordinate 46,365,306, forward strand.
GGCCTAAACTATGTGTTGATGTTGGCAACACTAATGCTTTGTGAATTGTGATTTATGAAGTGTGATTTCTCATTTGAAATGCTATTTCAATAAATAGCTCTTATGGACTTAGAACTATGTGAACTTTTACCTTAAGTTTTAAAGTTATTAGTTGTGCACCACTGAGTGATATACTCAGCGATAGCTTCTTTATGTTGTCGCAGGTAAGGGAAAGGAGAAGGCTGCTGAGTGAGAGACTTGGAAGCAGCATTTTGGCATTAATTGTGGGTATTTATATTAGGTATACCCTTGTGATTCCTATTTTGTACCTATATGTATGGATGTATGAACATTGAGCTGTTTATATCAAAAAGCACTACATTACTAAAGTATTTTGAGTTTGTAACTATTTGTATTTTATTTTGAAACTTATGGAAATATAACCTTTGCAATATTTAGTCTATCATTATTTCCAATGAATGTTTACATTGAATTTTAACTATTCCCATACAGTTTTTCGCAAAAGAATTGATAAGATAAAAAGCTATGATTTATTTAAAATCCCTTGTAGCATAACTAATGGGTTATCGGTAGGTGTAGTTTGGTAATTCATTAGGTATGTTATGGAACATGTCATGCCTTACAAGGGATAAGGTGTGACAACAGGACTGTAATAAGCAAATGCCATTTTCCTCAATGGGCAAAAGCCTTTTCTTCATAATGGGCAAAAGCCATAACTAAACAATGGGCAAAACCCTTTCTCTTCTTAGGCAAAAAGCCAAATAACCTTTCCACAATACTTATATTTATAGTATTAGTTCTCTTAATTCTAATTTAAATAGGAATAAGGAATAACACTAAAATAAGAGTTCTAGTCTATATAGAAAATATTCTTCCACTTATTAAGGACTATTTCTCACACTCAAATTAGGAAAAGATATCTCTCCAAATCCCATTAGGATTTTGTTTCACAATCTAACAATGACAAATTATAAGATGCGGTCAATGAACTCACAATGTTTGAGACGTGTAGAACATTATATTTAATCTTGTGTTTGATGAAAAATTTAAAATGTGAGATTTAAATTTGATAAAATTATAATTTTTTTCCTTTAATTGTTTAAAATCATAAATTTATAATAGACTCATAAATATTAAGAGCATTTCTTTAAACATTTTTGTAAAATAGTTTCATTTGAAATCCACTTTTAAAAAAGTTCTTAATAAGTAATATAATTATTTAAAATCCACAATTATTTAACAATTTATACTAAAATCGAATCTAGATCCCTTTCTTTAAATTTTATTATCCAAACATAATATAAAATAGTATTTTGTCTCTCAATTGAAATAAGATAATATTCTATATGATTCAACAAGCTTTTCACTTTCAACAAAACAAATGACATAAATTAGCAGTGTTTTCAATAACTATTATGAGAAAAATGGAAAAAAAAATTTTATGTCTCTGAGTGTATATATCTATTACTAACTTGAATTGAATGAGCGAATATGAATGAATGGAGTAAGGCAAGAATCTATGAAGTGTGAGATAGGCTTACTTAGGTTTGGACCAACCATTACTAAAATTTTAGAACTAAACAATTAGGTAACTAGCCCTCCATTCTTACAAACCCTTTGAATTCCTCGTAATCTTTAGATGTGGGACTCTGGAAAATATCTTCCATGGGCATACTAGCCTCTTTATAAGCTCTAATAGCAAGAATTGGGTAATCTAAAAGTTATAACTCAAGGCTTAATAATAGAAATTAACATGAGGAGTACTAGCTCTTGGAAGCCATTAACATATTGTGGCTATTTATGAAGGTTTAGAAAAGGCTATTTAACATGTTATTAAGGCTGAAAATGTAAAGGTAATGGACCAGTAAAAGATGAGTAAAACCGAGGCCATATGAGGGAGCTTCAAGTGTATTTCCACCCCTACGTGAGATTATCTAACACCCACCTAATTGAAACTTTTCCGAATCAACCTGTTTAATTGCCATAGACCTTAGACCATCTCATGTGCAATTGTCTAGGTCTTGGCTTGCTATTCACTTAAGCCCATATAGCGTGTTGGATATGGAACTTTTCTTCTCTAAGAAATGTGGTACAACAATACCTTGCAATGTTTCCTTATATTTCCAATAGTCCCACACATTAAAAAAGGTTATTTATCAAAACATCATGGAGTACTTACTTGATGGACCTATGTTCAAGGGGGCTATTACAAGATCACAGGCCAAGGCATTGCAAGCACTAGTGGAGGAACACCATTCGGCCAAGGACTCGCCAAGACCTCGAGGTGGTGCCACTTGCCTAATGACATTGCACATATGAGAATAAGAAGGAACAAGCATGGCTGAACGCTTGGGAGACCCACTGGAGCATGGCTTTAGTGGCATGCCAAGTGGTGAATGATCTAGCAACCAAGGAGGATATGGCAGCTTATGTGGAAGGTAAAGTGGCATGTGGGACATCTTCTTCTATAAGTCTACCAACCATTAGAAGATACAGCTTTGCCCAATATGCAAGAGCTATTGGTGTTGGTTATTGTCCACTTCTTTTACACTTTTGGTAAAAGTTAATTAACCAAATCAGACTATAAGACAAAGACATTTTTTGGAGATTATGATCTAATTTGGGAGGCTTCTTTTGTAATTTTGGTAAAAGCTAATTTACCAAATTAGACTATAAGGCAAAGAACATTTTTAGGAGATTTTGATCTGATTTGAGAGGGCTTTTTTTATGGTATTATAATTTAAACATTTATGGAAAGACTAAGGGGATTATCCAAGCCAAGCATGGTTCACTGGGTAATAGCTATGTTTAGCAGAAACTCACCTCTAAAAAGGGGAGTCTCTCTCATTTTGCTAGGCTTTTTAAGATTGTATTTTCTTCCTCCATTATAGAGTAGCTTCAAGCTCTCAAACTGAAACTCTTGTGAGGTTGTATTCTTTGCAAAGTTCCACCTAGAACTTAGATTTATTATAAGCTGTCACTTGTAATATCTTAGGCTTATACTTGAAAAACTCTAGCACAGGTTGCTATTATGTTTCAAGTGCCATTGACATCTTGTAACTTGTATTTTCTGTTTTTCAAAGTTAATAAAAGTCCTATTTATTCTAAGGTGTTGTCTATCTTGTTAGAAGTTGAGTTATTTGTGTATGTGCTGGTGTTTTTGTGCTTGGGTGAGGGACTGTCCATCTTCCATGGCTGAATGAATTGCGCTCTCTTTTATGGCAGTCAGCCAAGGCTTGCATCAAGTGGTATCAGAGCTTTGGGCTCCTTCAACTAAGTAAGTGTCATCCTTTAGCATTCATCATCTTCCTTTCCTTGTGTTCTTGTGTCCTTTGAAGTTTTTGTTGTTGTTAGTTCTTGCTACTTTCTTGTTGTTGCTTTCTTTCTTGCTTTTTCTACAAAACTTCTTTAAAAAACTCCAAGAACCAACAACTCCAGCCAAGGTTAGTATTGGCCAAGGTCCTTGCATGTGGTTCTTAGTGTTTTTAAGGATCAAAATATACTTGTCACACCTTCCTTGTTGTTTGACAGTTTGTTCATTCTACCTTACCACTTTTCTTTAACTATTTTGCCTCTTTGAGTTGTTAAACTTAAAAATTGTTGAAATTTTAAAGTTTATATGTCTAGAGAGAAATATTGGACATTTGGACACTTGAATGTGTGTCTAAAAATTCTGCTTTGGTGAACAAATAGAGGACCTAAGGACTAAAGCCCCAAATTTGACCTAATAGGCATCTTGAAAGGAAATTTTGGAAACCTACAAAAACAAATCCAGAAATTGATGAAAATTTTCAAATCATTTAGACCATAATTAATGGGAAAGCATATAAAATTTCAAACTGAAATTTCATCATTTGAGTAGGGCACCAAAATTTGGCCATAAACTAGACTTTAAATTGTTCACAAAGCAAACCCATCCAGAAAATTCTAAAATTTTACAAGCTGTCTATACAATGTATTGGAAGTCTCCATACCAAATTTCAAGTTAAAATTCAACCGTTTTCCAGTATGAAAATTTTCGAGTGCTAGACTACAGGTCACACTGTGCCATATAGCAAAACAACTTAGAGTGAGTTGAAATTTCATGGGACATCTAAATATGATTTTGGGAAGTTACTGGTAAAATTTGGTGCCAAAATTCCAACATTTCAATTTTCTGGTAAAAGTAAACTTTGAGTTTGTGGTAACTTATTTTTGTGTTTTGCTTCTTGAACTCCAATTTGGTGTCTAGCTTTTATTAATTCTAGTGTCACATTTAATTTTCCTTCATCTCATTTTGTTCCAAAACCATGCTTAAGTATTGCTTGAAAAAAAATTTGGGTTCAAAAGTATAATTTGGTTCAAGGACACCTGAGTGGTAAAAGGACGTGAGTGTGAGATCAAAAAAGGGTAAAAGCCTAATTCTAAGTGCCTAAACACTTAAGAGGGTGAGCCATTTAACACTAACTAGACTTGAATTGCAGGAGCAAAATGTCTTAATTAAGGGAATTAGAAGAGACTAGTAGGGTCAGGGATGTTAGAGGTGATGAGTTAGACATGTATACTGAAGTTGAGGGAAATAGGAGTGAAACCATGTACAGAAGGGCTATAGCAAGTAGATTTAAAAGAATGACCAATGTGATGAACAATGTATGAGATACCTTAAAGAGACTTACAGCCGAGTTGGTGAGGGATAGAGAGGAAAGAAGTAGGGAAAGAAAAGGTAGTAAAGAGAGAAACTAGAATGGGGAGAGACATGAGGGAGGCATGGAGAGATTAAACTTGGGTGGAAATGGGAGAGGTAGGAGAGAAAATGAGAGGGTGGAGCAACTTAAACCAGATGGGAGTATGATCCGGATGAGGAAGATTCGGATGAGTATAAGGCCTATGACCATGCCTATCACCAAAGGGGGTAGAGGGTATAATTACCTAAGGGGAAAGGCATGAGAGGGAGAAGAGGAGGAGGAAGAATGCAAAGAGGAGATGAATGGGAAGGTAGGCTGAATCGCTACCAAAAAAGTAAAGAGGACCATGAGAGGATAGACAATAATATCGGAAGTATCAAAATGAAGATACCTGCCTTTTATGGAAAGAATGATCCCGATGTCTATATAGAGTGGGAGAGAGAGGTTGAATTGATTTTTGACTGCCATAATTACTCAGGGGATAAAAAAGTCAAGTTGGCAGTCGTGCAATTCAAGGACTATGCCATAGTGTGGTGGGATCAAGTCCAAGCTAAAAAGAGGAGGAATGGGTTGAAACTAATCCAGACATGGAAGGAAATGAAAGAATTGCTAAGGGACATATTTGTGCCTCCTCACTATATTAAGGAGTTGCACCAAAGGCTTCAAAGATTGACTCAAGGCTCTAAGAGTGTGAAGGATTATCACAAGGCCATGGAATTAGGGCTAGCATTGAAGAGAGTGCAGAAACTACAATGGCAAGATTTTATAGTGGATTAAATGCTGAAATTACTAACATTATGGAATTGCATCACTATGACACCTTAAATGAGCTATTATAAATGGCTATAAAGGGGGAGAAGTAAATAAAGAATAAGCATTTGGCTAAGTATGGAGGTGTTCCATATTCGGTCACCAAGCCTTCTTTGAAACCAAACCTAGACACTAAGCAAAAGGGGGAGAAATCTACTCCTAGCTACTATAAGGAGTGGAAGGGCAAAGATAAGAGTGAAGGGAAGGAGAAAGTCACCACTTTAGTAGCTTCTACTGCCACTCAAAGGAGTAGGGACATCAAGTGCTTTAAGTATTTAGGGAATGGGCATATTGCTTCTTAATGCCCAAATAAAATAGTGATGATCATGACTGATGATGGGGAGTTAGAAAGTGATGAAGAGAAGGAAGAGTTGTAAGTAAATGATAGTGATGATGATAGAGGATATGGGGCCAAAAGGCATGATGCAAGTGTCTTGGTAACTATGCATATTTTAGTTACACAAGCCAAGGGTGAAGGAGATGAGGACTTAATGCAACAGGAGAACATCTTTCACACTAGGTGTAAGGTGAAGGATAAAAATTATAGTGTGATCATAGATAGTTGAAGCTGTTGAAATTTGGCTAGTGAGCTTGTGGTGGAGAAATTGGGGCTGCCCACACTTAAGCACCCCAAGTCATATGGGTTGCAATGGCTAAACAATTGTGCAAAGGTGAAAGTCACTAAGCAAGTGGTGGTACCATTCTCCATAAGGAAGTACAAAGATGAGGTATATTATAATGTTATCCCTATGCAAGCCACTTACTTGTTGCTTGGGAGGCTGTGGCTGTTTGATATGAATGCTACACATAAAGGCTGAAGCAACACTATCTCATTTATCAAGGATGGCAGAAAGGTCAAGCTACTCCCATTGACCCCATCTTAAGTCTATCAATACCAAATCAACATCCAAAAGTCCATGAGTGGAGCAAAGGAGAGTGTGAATGAAAATAAAGGAGAGGTTGAACCTAATGGAGAGAAAAAGAGAGGAGAGAATGAAGGGAAAAATGAAAGGAAGGAGTCCAAGAGGAGGGACCAGGTTTGGGGCAAAAGGAGAGAAAAGTGAGTTTGTATGCAAAGGCGAGGGAAGTGAAAGAGTCTGTATTTAGGGAAACCCATATTTTTCTTATGTATTCTGAGTCATGCTTGACTATTACTAACCTTGACCTTCTCTTCCTAGTGCTACTGTGTCTCTTTTGCAGGAATATCAAGATGAATTCCCTAATGAGATACCTCCTAAACTTCCACCAATTAGGGGGATTGAGCATCAGATTTACTTCATTCCTAGAGTTATTATTCCCAACTGCCCTACTTATAGGAGTAATTTAGAAGAGGCTAAGGAATTGCAGAGGCAAGTGGAGGAGCACCTAGCAAAGGGTCATGTGAGGGAGAGTATGAGCCCATGTGCAGTACCAGTGCTTCTAATGCCAAAGAAGGATGGGACATACCAAATGTGTGTGGACTGTGGTGAAATCAACAAAATAATGATAAAATATCATCACCCTCTTCCTAGGTTAAATGATATGCTTAATGAGCCGCATGGTAGTGTTGTGCTTTCTAAGATTGACTTGAAAAGTGGTTACCACCAAATTAGGATGAAATTGGGTGATGAGTGGAAAATCACTTTTAAGACAAAGCATGGTTTGTATGAGTGGCTGGTTATATCATTTGGGCTTACCAATGCCCTAAGCACATTTATGAGATTGATGAACCATGTTTTGAGGGCTTATATAGGAAAATTTGTTGTTGTATGTTTTGATGACATACTTGTATATAGTAGGAGCATGGATGAGCATTTGCAACATCTTAGGGTTGTTTTTCATGTTTTGAGACAAATAAAGTTAAATGAAAATGTTAAGAAATGTTCCTTCTGCATAGAGAAAGTAGTGTTTCTAGGTTTTATTATGAGTGCCAATGGTGTAGAACTTGATAAAGAGAAAATAAAGGCAATTAAAGAGTGCTGAAACCTAGGAATGCTAGTGAGGTGAGGAGTTTTCATGGGCTAGCAAGTTTTTATCATAGGTTTGTATCTAATTTTAGTTCCATTACTGTCCCACTTTATGAATTAGTGAAAAAGAATGTGTTTTTTGTATGGGGAGAGGATCAAAAGTCTATTTTCAATAAATTGAAACATAAGTTATGCACTGCTCCATTACTTATTCTACCTGATTTTTTCAAAGATTTTAAAATTGAATGTTATGCTTCTGGGAAAGGTATTGGTGCTATTTTGATGCAGGAAAGGAAACCAATTGCATACTTCAATGACAAGCTCAATGGAGCTGCCTTGAATTATTCAACCAATGACAAGGAGCTTTATGCTTTGGTTCTCGCTTTGGAGACTTAACAACACTATCTTTGGCCAAAGGAGCTCATTATACATTCAGATCATCAAGTTTTAAAGCACATCAAGGCATAAGGTAAGTTGAATAAGAGGCATGCAAGGTGGATGGAATTCATTGAGTCTTTTCCCTATGTCGTCCAATACAAGCAAGGAAAGGAAAACATAGTGACTGATGCACTTTCAAGGAGGTATAACCTTCTTAATACTCTTGATTCTAAATCACTTGATTTTGAGCACTAAAAGGGATTGTATGAACATGATGATGATTTCAACCAAGTATATCTTGCATGTAAGCATGGTGTATTCCATAAATTCTTTAGGCATGATGGGTATTTATTTAGAGAAAATAAGTTGCGTGTGCCTAAGAGTTCAATTAGGGACTTGCTTATTATTGAATCACATAGAGGCAGGTTGATGGGTCATTTTGGTACTGCAAAGTTAGTAGACATCCTTAGGGAGCACTTCTTTTGGTCACACATGAAGAGAGATATTGAAAGAGTGTGTGCAAGGTGTGAGGCATGTAAGAAGGTTGAATCAAGGGTGATGCTGAATGGCTTATACACACCCCTACCCATACCTAAGGCACCATGGGTTGATATTTCCATGGACTTTGTGTTGGGTTTGCCTAGGTCACAAAAAGAGCATGACTCCATTTTTGTTGTGGTAGATAGGTTCTCTAAGATGGCACACTTTATACCTTGTAGAAAATGTGATGATGCCACTTATGTAGCTAACCTATTCTTTAGGGAAGTGGTGCACTTACGTGGCATTCCTAGAACCATTATGAGTGATAGGGATGTAAAATTCCTAAGTCACTTTTGGAAGGTGCTTTGGGGGAATTTAGGAACTAAGCTTTTGTTCTCCACTACTTGTCATCCTCAAATGGATAGAGAAACTAAAATAGTGAATAAGACTTTGCCTACACTATTGAGGGCTATGATTAAGCAAAATTTGAAATCATGGGAGGATTGCATACCATTTATTGAGGTTGCATACAATAGGATAGTGCATGCATCTAGTGGTTTCTTACCTTTTGAATTAGTGCATGGCTTTAACCCATTAACCCCTTTGGATTTAGTACCTTTACCTTTGAATGAGCTTACTAGTGTAGATGGTGCAAAGAAGGTAGAAATTGTCAAAAAGATGCATGAGCAAGCTAGGAGCCAAATTGAGACTCAAAATGCCAAGTATGCATCCAAAGCCAACAAGGGTCGAAAGCCTCTTACATTTGAGAAGGGTGATCTTGTGTGGGAGCACTTGAGAAAAGAGAGATTTCCAAATTATAGGAAATCCAAATTGTAACAAAGGAGTGATGGACCCTTTAGGGTGGAGGAAAAGATCAATGATAATGCTTACAAGATTGATCTCCAAGGTAAGTATGGTGCCATTAGTGATACTTTTAATGTTTCTGATCTATCTCCTTACATTGGTGCAGATTTAAATTCGAGGGCAAATTCTTTTCAAGAAGGGGGGGATGATGAAGACATCATGGAGGACTTACTTAATCCACCTATGTTCAAGGGGCCTATCACAAAATCATGGGCCAAGCATTGCGAACACTAGTGGAGGAACACCATTCGGCCAAGGACTTGCCAAGCCCTTAAGGAGGTGCTGTAACACCCTCACTTTAGCTAGTCCGTGCATTCGACTATTTTGGTGATTAATGTCGGTCCAGACAGTCAAAATATCTAGAACTATATGTAAACTAGAGTAAGGAGTCATAAATAGACCAAATAATAGTAAGAAAAATTAAGGAAAAATTTTAGAAATAAATACAATAAAATTAAATGAGTCGATGCCCCGGTGATAGATGACTCTAACGGGAAGTAGCGGTGAAGACAGCTAGAACCCTAAACTCGAGGGAAATCCCGTAAAATAATTTCTGAGATGCCAGAGAAGAGTTACGGAGCCCTAGGAAGCATTAGAATGCCAATAAAAGGTTAGGAGAATTTTATCAATCAGTACAGACGATTTTGGCTCCTTAAGCCAAACGAAGGGCATTTTGGTCATTTTGCCTGCAGAGATGATTTTTGACCAACTTGTCCATTTAAGTAAGTGAATTATATGACATAAAATATGAATAAATATTGATAAAAATTAAATTTAAAATCAGTAGGAAAGAAAAGAAAAGAAAAAAAAATGAATAAAAATTGGAATTATGACATAAAATGATGTCATTTAACATGCCTCCACCAATCACAATTCAACAACACACTTAAATTTCTTTAAGAGGGGAAAAATAAGTCAAAACTAAGAAAGCAAATTCTACTCCTTCTTCCTTGTTCAGTTGAGACCCAAAAACAAGTCAAAACTAAGAAAGCAAATTCTACTCCTTCTTCCTTGTTCAGCCGAGACCCATATCCCTCTCCATAACTCCATTTTTGCATCACTTCTCACTAAAAATTTCTTGCAAAAATCCCATTAAACCACTTGCTTGTTTCACTAAAATTATTCCTTATACCATAAACATCCTCTAGGCTGTAAAAAGAAGAGAAGAATTGAAAGTTTATCAAGTTGGAAATTTCATGAAACAAGGTTAGTGCCATATTTCTTACCTTTATTCCCTTTTAAGCATGAATTCAAGTTAAGTTAGGTTAGAAATTGATGAAAAATGAAGTAAATATGCATGCTTAGGTTTCATGGAATTTTGACCAGCCTTATGGGAGTGAGAGTTTGAGGGTTTTGATGGATTTGAATGGTTTAGATATAGTGTTTGATGTGTAGACATCAATTAGAAATTGATTAGTATGCCTAATGTGATATGTGTTGTGTAAATCTTGAATTGAAGCTAGGGTTCGATATAAAAATTAGGAATTTAATGATATGTTGATAAAGTGTTGATGTTGAGACCAATTATGGACTAATTGAAATGCATGGAATGTGATTTGTGGACGGTAGTAGTGTGGGAAAGTGGTATTGGAAGTGTTGTTCTTATGCAGGAAATTCTGGACCTATGAGTCCAGTGTGTTTAAATGAATATAATTGGAGCTAGATAGCTCCAATTTGTGTGAGGCCAGTTGAAGATGAAATTTAAGACCTTAAGCCACATTTTTTGTGAAGGAATCATGCCCAAAAAACCAACCTAAGTTGCCTTAAAAATTGACCTAATCCGGGTTATATATATACTGCCCTAGAAAATTGACCAAATGAACAGTGTCCATAAATCAGTGTAGAAATATCCAAAGGACCTAAATTTTATATCAATGGAAATATTAGACAATTTAAAACAACTTTCATGAAGAACACAAACTTAAATTCTCAACTTAACCAATTCAAATTGCTAGTCCAAATTAGGACACTAAATCTGGCATAAACAAATTGTCCAGAAATTCTAGGTACAGGTTAATCCAACCAGTTATGGTAAAATGGCCATAACTTGAGCTAAAAAACTTCAAATTGAGTGATTCAAAAAGGGCATTAAAGAAGTCACATAAAGGAACAACTTTGATGAAGAAAAATTCGCCAAATTCTCACTGTAGCTTAGACCAATGGAACAGTAAATATAGAACACAAAAACTGAATTTTTGAAAATACTTTTAGGAGGCTTTAAATTGCAATTGGCAATCAATGCCAACAAACTTACAATCCAAAATGTGTTATAAATATGTATCAAACATTTGTGTACACATTATGAATTAAAAAGTCAACCTTTGAAGGGAAATGGTCAAGTGAATAGTAACTACTAAAAACTTAAGTTGCTAATAGGATCAATGGTACCCCACTTAAAGGACTTAATGTATACCTAAATTATGAGAATAGGTAGATGGGAATTGTATTCTCATCACAAATAGAACTCAGGAGACATTGTTAATATATTTTGAAATATGGTTTGCAAATCAATATAAATGAAAATGTTGAACCTAAGGACATGTAAAATGATGTAATAAATTAGATAAGGAATTAGAAAGGAAAAATAGATTATATAATTGATAAATTGTAAATTATATAAATGATATTCTTGAATATATGCATTAGATGAAAAAAGTCTAGATATTGTATTTCCACTAGGTAATAAAGTTTAAAATGTTACAACAAATATATATAATGGAATATATAATTAAATAATTGTTATAAATTGTGATCATATGAATGACATAATGAATGAATAAATGAATCATATTAATGTATGAATGAGACATTAGTTTTCATTATTGTGAAAATGACTATTACTTTGAGTCAAATGGTATAGAAGGATAATTGATGTGAATTGCAATCATATGAATGATCAAATGAATGTATAAATTATAATTGGAATTTGTCATGAAATAATGAAATCATAAAACATAATATATTAATATTTAATGTTACTATGTACCCATGTATTGCCTAAACACGTGTGTCAGATTGAATAGATTGGCATGCTAATAGGGTATTGTTTTAGCATTACTGAGTAAGGCTTTATGCCTGCACTCCTGGCTTTATGCCCACACTCGTGGCTATATGCCCGCACTCATGGCTTTTATGCCTGATGTCGACACCATATTTTGGCCGATCCCCAAAATACTTTGAAACCGATCCCCGGTGCTAAGTTTCCTCGGAGTAGCTAATCACGTTTCCGATCCCTCTTTGGTAGGCGGTCACATTTCCGACCTCTCCTCGCAAAGACGTGAATCAATGATAAGTCCTACGCATCCCTTGAAACTCAGCCGATCTCTCAAATCATTTACCGATCCTTCAAACCCGGATTTGGATTTCGGACTGCCAAGAATATTCCCGATCTCTGTTGATAAATGAAGTGAACTAGCACTAGATCTTTTCCTACCGCTTTATTGCCGACCTCCTTTCCGAAAGTTTAAGAGCTAAAGTTTTGGTTCGATTCGATCTTAAGTGTTCGAGTTAAATTTTCGGTCAAGTTCGCTCAGCATTTCTTCCCTACCGATCTCATGTTCAGAGTGCTTTCCGATCTCTCATACTTAGATTAATAATCACATTTAGTTTTTGTTTTCTTGTGCTCATACAATCAAATACTCGGACAAATAATGGTTTAAAATTTTCCGATCACAATCATTCATTGAACAAAAGGCATTTCATTTCATGTCATAATTTGTACAAAGTTATTGGTGGGGATCACCCCACTGATCTACATTTGGATCACTCCTCTCTCCCTCTCACCCTCGGCTTCATCCTCACTATCTTCACCATCGCCCCGGTGCCAGTCGTCCATCCAAGAAAAGTCTTCTTCCGGTAACGCTCCGGAGTGCGGCCAAGAGATCCTTGTGAGCCTTCACATAGGCCTCGGCTATTCCGTCACCATCTCCTCATCCCTCTCCTTAAGCTCCTTATCCTTCGCCTCGAGTTCCTCTATAAGTTGAGCGACACGAGAGGATGCATTGGCGTGGAGCGCTGGACTTCCTTAAGAGCGCGGTCCTCTCATCCGAAATACGGTTCGTTTCGCCAACCGGTCTTCATGGAGCTTTGCCCGTCCCTCGACACGAGATATATAATCCCGAGCCGATGAGAGTTCAGATCGGAGGGAATCCACTTCTGGTTCTTCTTCCCGATCTCCTTACCCAGCGCTGAATCCTTTCGGATCATGGTCCGGTTCACGGACACTCCACGCTTAAGCTCATGGTCCGAGTCAATATGTCATCAAGGCCACTGGGATAGCTGTCCCGATCCTCCCGAAGAAGATGGTAGACCCTGGACTTTAGCAAAACCGTGGTTCTCCTTAATGATTCGGTTATCCTTCAAGGAGTCGATCAAGATCTGGGCGCCCGAGAGGAGGTCCTCGAAGCTTGAGTAGGTCCCCTTTCCGCGCTTGGGACAACTGCAAGAATTGAGGTCGCTCTTCCGATCTAGGAGGAGATCGGGTAGCTTCGGTGGTCGAGGACCCAAGGTTGGGGAGGATCTCTTTGTATCTCCCTGTGCTCGCGACTGTGTGTTTGGAGTCGCTCAACGCTTCATCTCCTTTACTTTCCGGAAGATCTCTCTTCCTTCTTCCGCTTCCTATGACCTTCACCACCCGCCATACCGCACAAAGAAAAGGTTAGTGAGATCACTAAGGTCGTGAGAATTGAGATATAGAAAATACCGATGCCGAGGTTAGAGAGCGGAAGTTCGCGGTCTTGGCGGTGGCAGTGAGCAAACAACAGATCAATGGTGCGGCTCGGCGACACCGAATCCAAACAAGAATACTTTTAGTGGCAGCCTCACTCTTGAGATCCATCACTATCAAACTTTCCTCTTCGCTCGTGGTAATATGGTTCGAAGCAAGGGTCCCCGGTACCACCACCGCGGTGGAAATCCTCAAAGCGGCTCGGATCTTTGCTCCTCACAATGAAGAAACGATTCTTCCAGTTCTTAAGGGACGAGGGCAGATCGGAAAAGAGCCCGCAACTAGGCTTCGCCTGAAAGAACCAGTGGTCATCGTCCTTTCGGTGAGTTAGCCGGTGCAGCTTGGCGAACACTTTAGCCGTAGGTCTGATTCCCTTAGCTCGGCATAGACCTCGGAAAGCTACCAAGATCCGCCACGAGTTGGGGTGAATTTGAACAATGGATGCTCGATGAAATTTTAAGACCTCCTTGTAGAAGTCATCCAGGGGGAACCGAAGGCCGGCCTTTAATTGTTCCTCGTACACCATAACCATGTCGTTCTCTTCAAAGAAGTGATTGACACGAAGGTCGTCATGGCACTTGATTAGCTCGTACAAGTCGGGCCGAATGTTATATTCTTGGCTAAACGACCGAAGATCGGATTCTCGAAGAACCGATCGTAGCTCGTCTATAGGGAGATTCTCCCTACCTGAAGGGCGCGTACGCCTTAATGGTACGACCCGCCCCTGACCTGGAGCAGGGACCCTAAGAGGTTCGGGTTGCGTGCTTGGCCCGGCCGCCTCTTCCTCATCAGACGATGACCAAGAGAACTCAATGGAAGGAGGGCTCGCCGCTCTCTGACCTTCGGCACCGCTCATTTTCAAAAGAAACAAAGAACTTAAACAAAAAAGAAGATCAAAGTCCTTACCAGAGTCTAATCGGTGTCGGAGAAACCGGAGAAAATGAGAGAACTTCGAAGCTATGAGCAGGAGACTGAAAATGAAATGAGAAAACAACTGGCTAACCCTCCCCTATTTATACTAGTCCGAGCATTTAATGCTCGCGAGGTTCTAGGCGGCGCATCGATTGGTGAGACTCGACAGCTGTTCTGACACTTCTCTCAAATATCCGAATGTTCAGAGATCGGTTAATTGGAGATCGGCATAATAAGTTAAATATTTTGAATAAAGGATTAGTCAAGTGTCATTCAAGTAAAGAACCAGATCGGATAACCACCTTAGAGATCGGAAAATAATCAATGCAAAAATAATAAGATGATAACTGCAAAATAAAGTCTTTATTTGCAAAAAGATCGGATTACATCATTTGGGCGATCTCTAGGGATCGGATTACAATAAAGGACAGACTACATCATTTCTGTGATCTCTAGAAAATCCTATCTGAAGAGGCTGATCTAAGGATCAGTTTATAACTTATCCCAAGGATACTCCCAGGAGATCCAAGGATCAGTTTATAACTAATGCCAAGGATACTCCCAGGTGTTCCAAAGATCAGTTTATAACTGATCCCAAGGATATTGCCGACCGGATGCTTCATCCGCTGTCGGAACACCCAATGTGGATCAGAATCGCTGTCGGAACACTCAATGTGATGAGAAGCCGAATGAACTCAGTTGAGCAACTCGAGATCGGTACAACCGAAGCCCGCAATACGGATCGGTCAAATTCAGTTCTCTCACCATCGCCAATTAGGACCATCCAATCACCGGGATCGTAAATTTTCCGTCGAGGAAAAGGGAATTCCATCGGAAGAGGATCAAAACCACAGTTGTAGCCGGAACTTTCCCCGGAACAGCTAGAACCAAGAAACAAGGAGAAAGAGAGAAAAATCGAATGAAGGAAATGCCACTATCAACAGGGGTATATATAGGGGAAAATGGGCATTTAATGCTGAGCGGAAAACGAAGCGGACGCTTCGAAAATCGAGATGTAATTAATGCTTGGACCGAATCCAGACTGATCAAGGGATAAAAGAGATCGGGAGATAGGAGATCAGCATGAGAGATCGGAATGGGAGCTAGGGGAGGGATCGGAAGACAAAAAGAATAAGACAAATTCCGATAACCGCCGCCGAATCGAGCCGAGGTAGTTAAACCGGGGCAGACGAGATCTCCACCGCACGCCTAAGAATCGCCCGCACGTCGACAGTGTGCCGTGGTATGTCATGTGATCCTGTACATCCCAATCCCCACCGTTGATCTCACTTGTAAGGATGAATCCGGAACCCTTGGATCAAGAGAGAAGACGATAATACCAGCGTCTTTTACTCTCAGCCCTCAGATCGTTCCGGACAAAGGATTCAAGACCGTCGGATTAAAAGAGGAAAAGGACAAATATTTTGAGAAGCGATCTCAGCCATTCGTTTTGATTCTCTTTAATTCCTGAACATCCGATCATGTACTTCAAAATCCTGACCCTCCATCTCCCTCAAAATGAATCCTGACCCTTCATGGGGAGCACCCGATTCCTATAAATACCTGCATGAAAAACTGTTCAAAGGACGGAAAAGAACGGACGAAAAAAAAAGGGCTGTTATTATAGCGGAAGAACTCTGAAAATTTCATTCAGTTTGTTATTCTGCTACTTTGAAGTATTGATTGGAAAGACTTTTGAAACTAGTTTTCTGAAGTGTTTCTTGAAAAAGGATTTTGAACACTGGAACTCTACATTTCCAGCTTGTTCATCACCTGATCACGCCTTCACTTTCAACTCTTTATCATCTCTATTTTCATCCCTTCTGTTGGAGCTCAAATCCCACTCAGTTGTTATCTTGACCTAATCACATCATAGCTAAGCTCCCTCCAGTTCACGGTGAACATCAACTCTCAGGCTAATCAGTCCGCGGTCTTGTTTCTAGTGGCCACCCCATAATTATTCCTATAGATTCAGCTCCTCCCAGGTAAGAGCTCACGTTGCTGTTTTACTAAGTGTTTGCGTTCATTTCTTTCGTAGTCTCTCTGTCCTTTTTACGTATGTGATTTTTTTCCAAGTTCATCTCGTGCAAAGAGACCCAGAAATGTTATTCTCAGGTCATCTCTTTAGTGATTAGTGTGCCTTTTATAAATCAACATCATTAAACAATACAAGCTTTTCTGGTTCCTAGTAGAGTGTAAATGGTCAGGTAAGACGTAGGTAACTGCAACCTAAAGATCTCTCTTAAAGGGAAAATCTGAATAATACATAAGGAAGATAGTCAAACTATTAGGCTGACGTAAACGACAGTTCGGCAAAGATGCCATAAAATGGAAGTAAAAGAAGCAGAGTAGATTGGTCATAAATAAATATTGGTAAAATAAATACATGAGAGGTCGGTAAATCAGGTCTCATTTTCCCCGTCTAGCCGAAGGATATTGATAAGTCCTATCCCCAACCTCTTTAAACTTCAGGATCCTTATCTCTAGGTTCTTAGGGCACCAAAATTCTGGAGATCGGAAAAATACCTTTCAGGCACCTTTCTAATTTAAAAGAGATCGGAGGAGAGTTCTTATCCTGTCTTAACTCAAATTCTAATAAACATTTAAAAGAGATCGGAGGAGAGTTCTTATCCGGTCTCAACTCAAAATTTTATTAAATAGGGATCGGAGGAGAATTCTTATCCGGTTCCCATCTCGAAATTTTAATAAATACCTAAAAGAGATCGGAGGAGGACACTCACCAGACCTCCAATTAGAATTTTAATAAATAATCCAGTAGAGATCGGAGGAGAGTTCTTATCCGGTCTCTATTCAAATTTTAATAAATATTAAAAAGAGATAGGAGGAGAGTTCTTATCCTATTCTCACACCAAATTTCAACCCGTATGCAAGATAATCCCAAAACCCAGAACAATTCGTAACGCCAACTCACTAAGGCTGTCTCATTTACTTATGTATCTGGGTAATCCTAATTAGTGAAAAATCAAACATTCCTTTTACCAAAAGGATTAACATTCCCACTGTAGCCCTTCTAACTAATTTATAAAGGACACAAAATTAAATCTACTTACCCTTGTTAAGGGACGAGGTGGGGTGCCTAACACCTTCCCCACCCGTTAATGGACCCGAACCTAGAATCTCTGTTTTGAAGTGGTTTCATTTTTAATTTAACTCCTAAATGGTTTTCTTTAGTTTCCCTCAAAACTAAGGTGGCGACTCCTCACTTTTCCCACTTGGTGAGTGATCGTCAGCGACCGCATAAAATCCCATTGCGACAGCTTGACTACTGGGAAATGTATCCTAACCTGATCTAGAGGTCCAAAAGTAGGCTTAATTTTTGTCCGATCAAATTATAGTTAGAGGGGCTCACTCGGCAATGTCTTATATGCTAATTATTATTCTGCTAACTATTTTGTTTTGCCTGCTCTATCTCCTACAAAGGCTCTTCATTTCAAAGAAAAAGGAAAAAAGGAAAATGGAAAAATAAAATCCCGAATTGGGAAGAGGTAAAAGTGTCCCTTCACACACTGAACACTTACACAATGTCCTCACACACTATAGTCCTAACCCGGGCTTTCTTACCCTTTTAGGAAAGTAGGAGGGGGTCATGTAGCGGTGCCCGTGGGTTTTACCCCGTTAGTATCCGTGAAGGCTCCTGCTCAAATTGAAACTCGTTCTATCCATTGTGATACTCGTGGAATTTTCCCGACAATATCATGGGGGTAGAATGGGGCTCTACTGTTTACAGTAGGGGCAATTTGGGAACCTGTGGCTATTAGAAAAATTAGATCCTGAGCTAAACCGTCACAATAGCTGAAAGCCGTAGTAAACTGCCTCATAAGATAGAACCATCCAGATAGGTAGCGCTTACCCGGTATCAGGAGTCTCCCTATTATAGGACAAAAGGGACATGTTTACTCTTACCTTACTCTCTTTCGATTTCTTTTCGTTCATTTTGTGAGGGTAATCTTGAATTCTACTGAAACACTTACACATTTTCCTACTTTGATAAATGTGTACGTGTCACTCTGTCAACAGTATGATTCAAAATTACCCTAATTTGTCTTACTAACGAATCTTCCCGCAGGCATCACCAAACCGAGGGTCTGTAAAAGGATAGGCATCATTTTTATCATGGCATCCTCGAGTCAGTCGGCAGAAAAGGTTCAGAATGCTAAACTTTGGTCTGAATCGGCTCATGTTCCGGTACCCTCCCAAAATGATGCTTTCAAGGCGCCTGCTAGCTCGCTACCTTCACTGGATTTGGATGAAATAGAGGTCAAAATGAACAACCTCGAGGGTCTGTCTAGTAGATGGAGGTCGCTTCCCGATCAGGTCAAGGTACAGTTTGAAGAAAAGTACGGAAGGATTGCAACCTTAATGCAAGTCAAGGTCCAAATCCCGGCATTAAAAGCCATGTTGTCGGTTTGGAATCCTAAGGCACGGAGTATTCTCTTTCAATGATATTGACACGGTCCCCACTATGGAAGAATATCAGGCATTGCTAGGGATCCCATACTCCTTGCAGAACCGGATCTACCTACACCTCGAGCATAGACAGACCTGGAAACGGTTGGCACACATGTTGGGTTTTCCCCCAGAAGAAGTAAAGTCCAGAGAAATATCAAAGGGAACACGTATGGATGGTATTGGGCGTACCTTGAGAAGCGGTTAGATCATCGCCTCAAGAGAAACGATGGGATCAAGCTCCGTAGCACTCGCCTTGGGAATCTATGGTCCGATCCTGTTCGGGGCCATTGGGGATCATCACTAGCGGCGAGAGGTATTTTGGACAGTAGAAAGGCAGGGGATCAACCCGATACCGGCAATCCTTGCTGAAACCTTGTTAACCCTAACTTACTGCAGACAACAGGGGAAAGGGTCCATTAAGTGTTGCTCTCAGTTATTATACCTCTGGACTATCAGTCACATGTGTCCTGAGGAGACAAAAGGATTGACTTGGTACCTTGACCAGCCTCCCATTGAGAAGATGATCCGGTTAGTGATAAGCGAAGAATGAAAAGCGATGGAACGGATTACGAGTTTCAATAGCCATGATTCTTGTTGGAGGAAGTCGTGGACGTCAAGCCAACTGTCTTGATTGGTACAGGAGGTATTCGATCGGTGTCCCTAATTGGAATAACCGGGTATACAAATTACACTCCGGTAGTAACAAGGCGGTTTGGCTCAACACAATCTGTGATCAACATTGAAGAATACCACTGGACACTTCTACCATGAACTCAAGGAAGAAGAAGGGTTGAAAATGGCTCGCAAGTCTTGGGAAAGCATCGTTCTGATAGAGAAATCACCCAAAGGCCCAAGTGCCTCGGGCGATTATCTTAAATGGAGGACTGACAGGGACCGAGAACACTCTACTGTAGAATTCAAGGACGACAACCCTCGCCAAGACGCCTTATTAGAGGAAGCTGATAATCGCCTGGTTGACTCGCTACAAAAGGCAAATACCGAGAACTCACAATTGCAGGAACAAATAAAACAGCTGGAGGACCAACAGCAGAAACTTAAGAGAAGGGTAAGAAAGCTCAAGGAAGAGGCAAGGGCCGAAAGGATAGGGTTCGAAGAGCAAGAGGTACAGTGGGAAAAAGAAAGAAACTCTCCAAGCTGAGGTCAAAGAAATGAAAGGGCAGAATAGTAAGCTTCAGGAAAGGATGAAGTACCAAGAGGTGCTCGTTGAAGAGTATAAACAGGAAAACAAGAAGAAGAAGCTTGAATTAAAAGAACAGGCACTCCTCATCAACGATATCTTGAAAGAGTGTGCTAAAGAAAGAAAAGAAAAAGAAAAACAAGCTGCCCTCTATCAAGAACTGAAAGAGAATGTAGACCAGCTGGAGAGGACAATAGCACAAGGAAAACAAGAATTATTACCAGAATCCGAGTACGCCCTGAAAGCATTCGATCCTGCCAGGCAAGAAGGAAGGTTATATGAGTATCTCAGAAAATGTCATCTCATTATAAAGAACCTCCCAGAGCTTAGGCCGATGTAAAAGATACGATGTACAAATTATTCAGTTAATGAAGTGATTTTTGGACCATTGTTTAGCAAAATTTGTGAATGAATAGTATGACTCCCGTAGGAACTTCCTCGCTAGGGTTATGTGAAAAATTGAAATGCGTTGTATGGACAAGTATCATAAATGCGCACTCAATCTCGTCATTCACGGTCAGACTATCGAACGATGCCATGATAAAGCTGAGGCAATTATCCTTTTTACAGATTTCAACTTGGCTCTCAAATGCCACTGTATCCTTCGTCCAGACCAGGACTTTTTAGTTTCTCTGCAAAAATCCAAATTTTATTTCAGATTTTCTTTTTACTCCTCCCAGGAAATCAATATTGATTCAAACAAGGCAAGTCTGACCAAGCACACAGTTCAACCCAAGCGAGTGTACTTAACAAGATCTCGAACAAGAAAGATAATGGAAAATCAGGAGCAAGTACAGAACCTACAGGGGCAGGTCTCCGAATTGAAAGATCAGCTTTCTGAAATCATGAGACTAATGAAGGAAATGTCTCAGAACAAACCTACTTCAGAACCTAACCCACCATTACCTCCTCCGCCTCCTACAACAAATGATCCTCATCAAGCTTCAACCTCTTTTACCTTTCAGTCTCCCATTCCGGACCCGACAGTCACTGTCAATCCGGTGAGCATGAATAATGACCCACCTTTCTCCTATTACCCGGCTGTCTCAAATGCCGAGCCTCACCCTTCAATCCCGATCCATCCAGTTTACTCCACCCCTCAGCTCCCGGTTGGAGGAGCATATCACACAGTGGAAGGAGAACATAGGGCGAGAGATAACGAGAAACTATCTGCCCTAGAAGAAAGACTGAGGGCAATAGAGGGGCTGAACATGTATGGTTCAGTCGATGTGTCGTCACTAAGATTGGTGCCAGATGTGGTGGTACCACCCAAATTCAAGGTTCCGGATTTCGACAAGTACACCGGAAACTCGGATCCCCGCATCCACCTGGCAACCTACATTGCCAAAATGTCTGCCTTAACGGAAGACGATAGACTTCTCATTCACTTCTTTCACGAGAGCCTCTCGGAGCGGCTACGAGATGGTGCATACAATTGACAGAGCAAGCTACACTCGGAAGGATTTAGCCGATACTTTTCAAGCAATATAAAGTCAATTGTGATGCGGCACACACAATGAGGGACATCCAGAACCTGGTAAAGAAAGACCGGGAAAGTTTCAAGCAGGACGCCCATCGATGGAGGGAGAAGGCTGCAGATGTATATCCTCCAGTGACCGACAAGGAACTTTGCTCCTATTCATCAAAGCGTTGAAGGCTCCTACTTCAACTTGATGATCGGAAATACCTCCAACACTTCTCGGATATCATCCAAGCGGTGAGAGAATCAAGCCAACTGAGAATAGGAAGGCTACAGGAGTTGGCTGAGAACCCTGTAAAGAAAACTGCCAATTTTGGCAAGAAAAAGGAGGGTGATGTACACTCTATCACCCGTCAGAATAATTACCCCCAATTTCCCCAAAATAACTACCGGCCATATTCCCCCTCTCATGGCCAAACCATCGCCAACATTCCACCTCCTTTCCCTAATTATCCACAACCACGCCCACAATACGCCCCACCCACAAATTTCCAACCAAGACCACCTCCTCCACCAACTCAACCACGACCACCACAAAATAACCCGAGACCTTCAAGAAATCCTGATCCACCCCTTCCCCTCCCTCTCAGTGAAATATACCGATACCTTGTCGGTATAAACCAAATCGCAGTCCCTTTAGACCCAATCCACCGCCATATCCTGTGGTATGATGCCACAGCCCGTTGTGAGTATCATGGAGGAGCACAAGGGCATTCAACTGACAACTGCGGGGCACTCAGAGGGAGAGTGCACGCTCTAATCCGGAACGGGTGGTTGAAAATTGAGGGGAATGGTTCCCTCCCCAATGTCACCTCAAATCCACTGCCCAACCATAATGCGGGTAGTGGTGTAAATATGATCGAATCTAAGGGAAAGGGATCAACACCTGAAGTGGATGAGCTGGTTCCATACTTTGAGGAGATTTTTGCTATAGCAATGAGGGAAGGTTATCTTTCCCCTGTGCAACGGATTAGAGGAGAATACGGTGTGTCCTTACCATGGAGGGGTGATCATGAGTGCGAGATTGTGAGGGGTCTGGGCAAGAGGTCCGGAACTTATTGTCTTTAAGGGGTTGAGATGTCGAAGAGGTCAAAACGGAAGGGGAAGTGAACACCACAAGATTCACCAAACTGCTTCTACCTCCAAGCCCAGAATCACCTTCTCACCCCCAGTAGCCTCACCACCAGTAACAGTTATTCAGACTCCGCCACAGCTCCCCATCACCAACACTCATGCTGTCCCTTGGAACTATAATTTCCAAGTTTTTACTCGAGAGCGTCAAAGACATCCGCTCCTAGCCTCGCCTCACCTCCGGCACTACCAAAGCCATGTTTCGCTCCTCACGAGCACTTCAGGATGACTTATGCTGGACCTGCCAGCAACATCGCTCCCCAAACAAGTCCCCAGCCTATTATTGCAATAAAACCCTCTCCACCTGAGCAAGAAGTCAAGTTTATAACCCGAAGTGGGAGGTGTTCAGCCACCGAGGAAAGAGAAAAGAGACAAGGGAAAGTAAAGATGGGAGAGTCATCTAGAAACACTGAAGAGGAGGTTGAGAAAGCAGGGAAGCAGAGCACTGAGCATAGAGAAGATGAAGAACTTGCTCCAAATAATGAAGCAGAGCGAGTATGACGTGGTGGAACAGTTGAGAAAGACACCCGCTCGGATTTCGCTGTTATCGCTGATTTTGAGTTCGGAAGTGCACCGACAAGCCTTGCAGAGAATCCTGGATCAGGCCTTTGTCAACCCTGACATTACTCCGGCGCTTTGAGAAGTTAGTGGGACAAATCTGCATCCACTACGTAGCCTTTTCTCAAGAGGAGGTAGACCTGCAGCTTAGGGCATAATAAAGCTCGCATATAACGGTAAAATGTAAAGGTCAGATAGTGGCCAAGGTCCTCATCGATAACGGATCACCCTCAATGTATTGCCTAGCGCTACCTTGGCTAGATTGCCGCTGACCAATCGGACATACGTCAAAGTACTATGGTGGTGAGAGCTTTTGACGAACAAGGAGAGAGGTCGGGGGACGTTGACTTGCCAATCCAGGTCGGTGCATGTACTTTCAATATCACGTTTCAAGTGATGAACATTGAGCCAGCTTACACCATGCTGTTAGGGAGGCCTTGGATCCATTCTGCGAATGCTGTTCCTTCTACTTTGCACCAGAAGATCAAATACATTAAGGACGGCAAAATCATCACGGTGAAGGGCGAAGAGGCCATACTAGTCACCAAGCCGCAATCACTCCCTTATGTGGAAGCAGCCGAGGAGTCATTGGAAAGTTCTTTCCGTGCCCTTGAATTGCAAGATCTTGGGAAGGAGGGGGGCCATGGCTATGGTGGCCAAAGTAATGTCAAGAAGCGGGTATGAAGAGGGTAAAGGCCTAGGCGCCACATTACAAGGGATTGTCAAGCCTATACCGGCCATTCAGAAGATAGGCCGTTGTGGTTTGGGATATGAGGAGGATGCCCTCGTGGATGGGCGATTCTGGATGAGAAAAATGCTTCGGATCGAGATTTGACCGTAAGATAGGAAAGGTGAAAGTAGTCCCAGAATCACGGAAATCTTCACTAAACCGGTCATTCAACATCCGCAAATACGGAAGAATCACCGATGATCCATCCATAGATGTCATCCAACCGGATTCCTTGTATGAGGCCCTAATTTCGCCAATGGTCAAGAGCAGAGCTTGACAACCGGACAACGGAGGATATCCTGTACTCAATCTCGAGTAAAGTACCTCGTTATCTACACTTGATCACTTTGTCCATGGTGACAAGTGTAATATCAGAAATGGACCTTTTCTTATGGCATTAATATTAATGAATTAATAGCGCATTTTTAATTCAATACTCTTTTCTTTCCATCCTTATAACATGTTCTATTCTTTATTCCTTCAGACAATTCATCAATTAACACCTAATAATCCAATAGACTTAAATTCCTCTGTTAATTTTGAAATCCCCATAATCGCCATTACTTCAAGTAATTCGAGGAAGACCTTACGTAAGAAAGCAATGAAAAGATGAACCCTCCTCGTGCCTTGTGAAGACGAAACGTGCACAATAAACTTAGGCACGGAAGAAGTAAAAAGGGAACTTAAGATAGTGGAGAGTGAGGAGTTGGGAGATATGATCGGTGCGCAAGGAATTTCTCGGCGTGTTCTCTTGGAGCTATGATGACATGGTCGGTTTGGACCCTCAGATAGTGACGCACAAGA
The DNA here is from genome assembly GCF_030052815.1 of Hevea brasiliensis. NCBI lineage: Eukaryota > Viridiplantae > Streptophyta > Magnoliopsida > Malpighiales > Euphorbiaceae > Hevea > Hevea brasiliensis. The sequence continues at coordinate 46,390,457 of NC_079509.1, forward strand.
TTCCTTTAATTCCGGGAACGATCCCGGTGAAGCAGAAACTGAGGAGAATGAATCCCGATACACTGCTCAAGGTTCGGGATGAAGTCAAGAAACTTGATGACGCGGGTTCTTAGAAGTGGTCCAAACTCACCAATGCGAGGCTAACGTCGTCCACGTGAGGAAGAAAGCCGGGAGAGTCAGGGTGTGTGTTGACTACAGGGATCTTAATAAAGCTAGTTTGAAAGACGATTTCCCTCTCCCCCACATTGATGTGTTAGTTGACAATGCCGCGGGTTTGGGCAGATGTTCGTGTATTGATGGGGCATCAGGGTACAATCAGATCCCAATGGACGAGGAAGACAAGGATAAAACTGCTTTTATCACCCAATGGGGGGTATTCTGCTATCGGGTCATGCCCTTCGGGTTGAAGAATGCCGGGGCTACTTACCCGCGCGCAATGGTCACATTATTCCACGATATGATGCATAAAGAAGTGGAGGTGTATGTGGATGATATGATCATCAAATCCCGGGGAGAGGAGAGCCACGTTCAGGTGATAAGGAGGGTGTTTGAAAGACTCAGGAAATACCAGTTGAAGCTGAACCCTGCTAAGTGCATATTCGGAGCTAGATCGGGAAAACTGTTGGGATTCATAGTAAGCGAGAAAGGGATAGAAGTAGATCCAGACAAGGTTCGAGCTATTCAAGAAATGCCGTCCCCAAAAACAGAAAGGGAGGTGCGCAGTTTTCTGGGAAAGCTGAACTACATTTCGAGGTTTATTTCTAATCTCACTGCCAAAGCTGAGCCTATTTTCAGATTACTCCGGAAAAACAACTCTACTCAATGGGATTCAGTTTGTCAAGAGGCTTTTGAGAAAATCAAGCGATTCATCAAACCCACCAAGATTGGTCCCACTGCGGTGTAGGCTCTGATCCTGTACATGGCAGTCCAACAGAATTCCATGGGATGTGTTTTGGGACAGCATGATGATACCGGCCGAAAAGAGAGGGCCATTTATTACCTGAGCAAGAAGTTCAATGATTGTGAGTCAAGGTACTCTTCCTTAGAAAAGACTTGCTGCGCGTTGGCCTGGACAGCAAATCGCCTTAAGCACTACATGTTAAATCACAAAACATGGCTCATCTCCAGGATGGACCCTATCAGATATGTATTTGAGAGCCCCTTCGTGCCAGGAAGAATAGCCAAGTGGCAGGTTATACTCTCCCAATATGATATAGTCTACATGACCCGGAAAGCGGTAAAAGGTAGTGTGATTGCTGACCTCCTAGCAGAAAACCCTATCCCGGATTATGAAGCTCTGAATTTTGAGTTCCCTGATGAGCATATTAATGAAGTAGACTGCGAAGAAGGGGAACCAGCCAATGTATGGGAAATGTATTTTGACGGAGCGGTCAATTTATCCGGGAACGGAATCGGAGCCGTACTAGTATCACCTTTATGAAAGCACTTCCCAATAGCTGCTAAGTTGGGATTTGACTGCACCAACAATGTCGCTGAATATGAAGCTTGTGTGATGGGTCTACATGCCGCTATAAAGATGAAAATCAGAAAGTTGGAGGTGTATGGAGACTCGGCTCTGATAATTTATCAGGTTAAGGGAGAATGGCAAACCAAGGATCCCAAGCTAATCCCCTATCAGAAGCACTTACTGGAGATGATCAAGGAATTCGAAGAAATCTCTTTCACTCATCTGAGTAGAGACAGGAATCAATTTGCAGATGCCTTAGCTACTCTGTTATGGCTCAAATCGAAGAAGGACAGACGTCGCACGCTCAAGATTAAGGTAAGGGATGAGCCAGCCTATTGTCTCATGATTGAAGAAGAGCCCGACAGAAAGCCTTGGTATCATGACATCCTGGTCTACTGTAGAACCGGAGAATTCCCTTCAGGGGCAAGCAAGAATGAAAAGAAGATGATTCGGAGGTTAGCATTAGGGTACTTTCCCGGAGAGACCCTATACAAGAGGAGCGCCAACGGCGACCATCGAGATGCGTAGATGCAAAAGAAGCTAAGAGAATCCTCTTCGAGACGCATGAGGGAAATTGTGCCACTCACGCCAATGGTCACATGATGACGAAGCAAATCATGCGACGTGGGTATTTTGGACCACAATGGAAAAGATTGCATCGAGTATTTCGGAAGTGCCACAAGTGTCGACGACGCAGATCCGATAAATGTGCCACCTCACAAGCTGTTCAATCTCGTCTCACCGTGGCCTTTTGCAATGTGGGGCATAGATGTGATTGGTCCCATCAATCCCAAGGCATCCAATGGGCACAGATTCATCCTTGTAGCCATCGACTATTTCTCCAAGTGGGTCGAGGCGACATCCTATGCTCACATCACGCAGAACACGTTTCTCAAATTCTTCAGAAACAATATCATCCGCCGCATGGTCTCGAATGAAATTGTCACCGATAACGCCAAGAACCCGAACGGTCCAAGATTCGAAGCCGTGTGATCAATACGTAATCCGACATCTCAATTCCTCCCCATACCGTCCCAGGATGAATGGAGCGGTGGAAGCCGCGAACAAAACCTCAAGAGAATAATCCGGAAAATGACAGTCACATATAGGGATTGGCATGATATGCTTCCTCACGCTCTTCACGCATACCGGACTTAGTAAGAACCTCGGCCGGGCAACACCATACTCACCGGTCTACGGATGGAAGTCGTATTGCCTATTGAGGTTGAAATCCGTCCCTAATAATTTTTAAGGAATCAGGGATCGATGAGTCGAATGGATCCATCAAGGTTGGATCGATTGAATTTCTTTGGATGAGAAAAGGTTAACGCAGCATGTCACGGACAATTATACGAGAGAAGAATGGCGTGGCATTTGATAAAAACGCCCACGGGAATTTCAACCTGGGGACTTAGTTCTGAAGAAAGTACTGCCAAACCAAAACGATCCCCGGGGCAAATGGTCACCAACCTACGAGGGTCCTTATGTGATTAAAAAGGCGTTTTCTGGAGGAGCCTTGATCTTGACTCACATGGACGGTGAAGAATTCCCGAGACCTGTGAATGCCGACACTGTCAAGAGATACTATGCATGAAAAGGAGAAAGGATGAAAACCCGAAAGGGCGTCTTAAAAAAAAAAAAAAAAAAAAAAAAAATCTTGGGGTGAAAACCCAAAAGGGCGTCCCAAGAACCGAAGTGGAGGAATAAGGAAGGGGGCATGAAACCACGGATAGAAAAGAGACCGTTACGACATGCAGCTTCAGAGAACTCGAAATAATGGCAGTTAAAAGACTTCAAAATTAACCATAAGGAATATGTGAGATCTATCCCTATGGCCTTTCCCTTTGAAAGTTTATCTTCGTTTTTTCAAGACCATAATAAAGTTATACTTTATTCCTTCCGCTCTTATTTTTCTGCCTGCCCGCTTTTAATACTGCCCTTTCTCTTTGTTTAATGTGCTATTAATTAGTTAAATTTTTGCCATAAGATTTGAATTCGAGAATTGATAACCTCACGTACTTTGCTATGAGATTTGCAGGGAATGACGGCCTTAAAAAAAAAATAAAAAAAAAAAAAAAAAAAACTAGAGGCGAAAACCCGAAAGGGCGCTTCTAGCCGAATGGACGAAGAGAAAGTGAAAACCCGCAAGGGCGCTTTCCGTAGAATAAGAAGAAAGTCGGGAATGAAAAGGGGCATCCGAAAGAATGAGATCATAGGTCAGGTCTTGCAACTCCTCCTCCATTAATCGTCCGCCTTCGTTATCTTGTTGAGTACACTCTTTCAGGGAATAACTTCATATGCCAAAGTCAGACTTGTTTTGTAAGTTGATTTTAATTTCCTGCAATTTAAATTTCCACCATCAATCTATGGATCCTTGATCCAAGTTGATTTTATTTTCCTGCAATTCCACCATCAATCTCTGGATCCTTGATCCAAGTTGATTTTATTTTCCTGCAATTCCACCATCAATCTCTGGATCCTTGATCCAAGTTGATTTTAATTTACTGAAAATAAACCATAAACCTCTGGATCCTTGATCCAAGTTGATTTTATTTTCCTGCAATTCCACCATCAATCTATGGATCCTAGATCCAAGTTGATTTTATTTTCCTGCAATTCCACCATCAATCTATGGATCCTTGATCCAAGTTGATTTTATTTTCCTGCAATTCCACCATCAACCTCTGGTTCCTTGATCTAAGTTGATTTTAATTTCATGCAATTTAAATTTCTGTTATCAACCTCTGGTTCCTTGATCTAAGTTGATTTTAATTTCATGCAATTTACATTTCTGTTATCAACCTCTGGTTCCTTGATCTAAGTTGATTTTAATTTCATGCAATTTAAATTTCTGTTATCAACCTCTGGTTCCTTGATCTAAGTTGATTTTAATTTCATGCTATTTAAATTTCATTATCAACCTCGGTTTATAGATCTAAGTTGATTTTAATTTTCTAGGTCATTAACTTAGGTGTGCTTTAGTTCCCTAATTTCAAATACCTAATCGTCCAAAATATGAGTCGGAATCTTTACATAATTCCTATACGGAAATTTTTCCTTTAATAGAAATTACGTAAAGAGGGGCAGCTGTCGACACCATATTTTGGCCGATCCCCAAAATACTTTGAAACCGATCCCCGGTGCTAAGTGTCCTGAGTAGCTAATCACGTTTCCGATCCTCTCTTGGTAGGCGGTGACATTTCAGACCTCTCCTCTCAAAGACGTGAATCAATGATATTTCCTTCGCATCCCTTGAAAATCAGCCGATCTCTCAAATCATTTACCGATCCTTCAAACCCGTTGCGGATTTAGGACTGCCAAGAATATTCCGATCTCTGTTGATAAATGAAGTGAACTAGCACTAGATCTTTTCCTACCGCTTTATTGCCGACCTCCTTTCCGAAAGTTTAAGAGCTAAAGTGTTGGTTCGATTCCGATCTTAAGTGTTAGAGTTAAATTTTCGGTCAAGTTCTGCTCAGCATTTCTTCCCTACCGATCTCATGTTCAGAGTGCTTTCCGATCTCTCATACTTAGATTAATAATCACATTTAGTTTTTGTTTCTTTGTGCTCATACAATCAAATACTCAGACTAATAATGGTTTAAAATTTTCCGATCACAATCATTCATTGAACAAAAGGCATTTCATTTCATGTCATAATTTGTACAAAGTTATTCGGCTGGGGGATCACCCCCAGCCTGATCTACATTTGGATCACTCCATCTCTCCCTCTCACCCTCTGATTCATCCTCACTATCTTCACCATCTCCACAGTGTGCCAGGTCGTACATAAAAGAAAAGTCTTCTTCTTGGTAACTCTACTGGAGTGCTGCCAAGAGATCCTTGTGAGCCTTCACATAGGCCTCAGCTATTCCCTTCACCATCTCCTCATCCCTCTCCTTAAGCTCCTTATCTTTCGCCTCGAGTTCCTCTAAGTTGAGCGACGAGAGGATGCATTGGCGTGGAGCGCTGGACTTCCTTAAGAGCGCGGTCCTCTCATCCGAAATACGGCCTGTTCGCCAACCGGTCTTCATGGAGCTTTGCCCGCCCTCGACACGAGATATATAATCCCGAGCCGATGAGAGTTCGGATCGGAGGGAATCCACTTCACGGTTCTTCTTCCCGATCTCCTTACCCAGCGCCGAATCCTTTCCGGATCATGGTGCGGTTCACTGCACTCCACGTTTAAGCTCATGGTCCGAGTCAATATGTCATCAAGGCCACTGCAGGATAGCTGTCCCGATCCTCCTGAAAGAAGATGGTAGACCCCAGGACTTTAGCAAAACCGGGGTTCTCCTTAACAGTTCGGTTATCCTTCAAGGAGTCGATCAGTATCTGGGCGCCCCGAGAGGAGGTCCTCCCAGAAGCTTGAGTAGGTCCCCTTTCCGCGCTTGGGACAACTGCAAGAATCTGAGGCTGCTCTTCCGATCTAGGAGGAGATCGGGTAGCTTCAGTGGTCGAGGGACCCGAAGGTTGGGGAGGATCTCTTTGTATCTCCCCAGGCTCGCGACCAGGTGTTTGGAGTCGTTCTGAACGCTTCATCTCCTTTACTTTCCGGAAGATCTCTCTTTCCTTCTTCCGCTTCCTATGACCTTCACCACCCGCCATACCTGCACAAAGAAAAGGTTAGTGAGATCACTAAGGTCGTGAGAATTGAGATATAGAAAATACCGATGCCGAGGTTAGAGAGCGGAAGTTCGCGGTCTTGGCCAGTGAGCAACCGAACATCCAATGGTGCGGCTCGCCACCGAATCCAAACAAGAATACTTTTTAGTGGCAGCTTCTTCACTCTTGAGATCCATCACTATCAAACTTTCCTCTTCGCTCGTGGTAATATGGTTCGAAGCAAGGGTCCCCGTACCACCACCGCTGGGGAAATCCTCAAAGCGGCTCGGATCTTTGCTCCTCACAATGAAGAAACGATTCTTCCAGTTCTTAAGGGACGAGGGCAGATCGGAAAAGAGCCCGCAACTAGGCTTCGCCTGAAAGAACCAGTGGTCATCGTCCTTTCGGTGAGTTAGCCGGTGCAGCTTGGCGAACACTTTAGCCGTAGGTCTGATTCCCTTAGCTCGGCATAGACCTCGGAAAGCTACCAAGATCCGCCACGAGTTGGGGTGAATTTGAACAATGGATGCTCGATGAAATTTTAAGACCTCCTTGTAGAAGTCATCCAGGGGGAACCGAAGGCCGGCCTTTAATTGTTCCTCGTACACCATAACCATGTCGTTCTCTTCAAAGAAGTGATTGACACGAAGGTCGTCATGGCACTTGATTAGCTCGTACAAGTCGGGCCGAATGTTATATTCTTGGCTAAACGATCGAAGATCGGATTCTCGAAGAACCGATCGTAGCTCGTCTATAGGGAGATTCTCCCTACCTGAAGGGCGCGTACGCCTTAATGGTACGACCCGCCCCTGACCTGGAGCAGGGACCCTAAGAGGTTCGGGTTGCGTGCTTGGCCCGGCCGCCTCTTCCTCATCAGACGATGACCAAGAGAACTCAATGGAAGGAGGGCTCGCCGCTCTCTGACCTTCGGCACCGCTCATTTTCAAAAGAAACAAAGAACTTAAACAAAAAAGAAGATCAAAGTCCTTACCAGAGTCTAATCGGTGTCGGAGAAACCGGAGAAAATGAGAGAACTTCGAAGCTATGAGCAGGAGACTGAAAATGAAATGAGAAAACAACTGGCTAACCCTCCCCTATTTATACTAGTCCGAGCATTTAATGCTCGCGAGGTTCTAGGCGGCGCATCGATTGGTGAGACTCGACAGCTGTTCTGACACTTCTCTCAAATATCCGAATGTTCAGAGATCGGTTAATTGGAGATCGGCATAATAAGTTAAATATTTTGAATAAAGGATTAGTCAAGTGTCATTCAAGTAAAGAACCAGATCGGATAACCACCTTAGAGATCGGAAAATAATCAATGCAAAAATAATAAGATGATAACTGCAAAATAAAGTATTTATTTGCAAAAAGATAGTATTACATCATTTGGGCGATCTCTAGGGATCGGATTACAATAAAGGACAGACTACATCATTTCTGTGATCTCTAGAAAATCCTATCTGAAGAGGCTGATCTAAGGATCAGTTTATAACTTATCCCAAGGATACTCCCAGGAGATCCAAGGATCAGTTTATAACTAATGCCAAGGATACTAACAGGTGTTCCAAAGATCAGTTTATAATCGATCCCAAGATATTGCCGACGGATGCTTCATCCATTGTCGGAACACCCAATGTGGATCGAATCGCCGGAACACTCAATGTGATGAGAAGCCGAATGAACTCGGTTGAGCAACTCGAGATCGCATAACCAAGCCCGCACACGGATCGGTCAAATTCAGTTCTCTCACCATCGCGAATTCGGACCATCCAATCACCGGGATCGTAAATTTTCCGTCGAGGAAAAGGGAATTCCCTCGGCCGTGGCTCAACACCACCGTTGTCGCCGGAACTTTCCCGAAGCCTAGAACCAAGAAACAAGGAGAAAGAGAGAAAATCGAATGAAGGAAATGCCACTATCAACAGGGTATATATAGGGGAAATGGGCATTTAATGTCGAAGGAAAACGGCTTGACGCTCAAAATCGAGATGTAATTAATGCTTGGACCGAATCCAGACTGATCAAGGGATAAAAGAGATCGGGAGATAGGAGATCAGCATGAGAGATCGGAATGGGAGCTAGGGGAGGGATCGGAAGACAAAAAGAATAAGACAAATTCCGATAACCGTCGTCAGAATCAGAGCCGAGGTAGTTAAAGCGTGGCAGACGAGATCTCCACCGCACGCCTAAGAATCGCCCGCAATGCTGACAGGTGCCAGGGTATGTCATGACAGTCCTGTACATCCCAATCCCCACCGTTGATCTCACTTGTAAGGATGAATCCGGAACCCTTGGATCAAGAGAGAAGACGATAATACCAGCGTCTTTTACTCTCAGCCCTCAGATCGTTCCGGACAAAGGATTCAAGACCGTCGGATTAAAAGAGGAAAAGGACAAATATTTTGAGAAGCGATCTCAGCCATTCGTTTTGATTCTCTTTAATTCCTGAACATCCGATCATGTACTTCAAAATCCTGACCCTCCATCTCCCTCAAAATGAATCCTGACCCTTCATGGGGAGCACCCGATTCCTATAAATACCTGCATGAAAAACTGTTCAAAGGACGGAAAAGAACGGACGAAAAAAAAAGGGCTGTTATTATAGCGGAAGAACTCTGAAAATTTCATTCAGTTTGTTATTCTGCTACTTTGAAGTATTGATTGGAAAGACTTTTGAAACTAGTTTTCTGAAGTGTTTCTTGAAAAAGGATTTTGAACACTGAACTCTACATTTCCAGCTTGTTCATCACTGATCACGCCTTCACTTTCAACTCTTTATCATCTCTATTTTCATCCCTTCTGTTGGAGCTCAAATCCCACTCAGTTGTTATCTTGACCTAATCACATCATAGCTAAGCTCCCTCCAGTTCACGGTGAACATCAACTCTCAGGCTAATCAGTCCGCGGTCTTGTTTCTAGTGGCCACCCCATAATTATTCCTACAGATTCAGCTCCTCCTGTAAGAGCTCACGTTGCTTTACTAAGTGTTTGCGTTCATTTCTTTCGTAGTCTCTTTGTCCTTTTTACGTATGTGATTTTTCTCCAAGTTCATCTCGTGCAAAGAGACCCAGAAATGTTATTCTCAGGTCATCTCTTTAGTGATTAGTGTGCCTTTTATTAATCTTCGTCATTTCTGAATACAAGCTTTTCTGGTTCCTAGTAGAGTGTAAATGGTCAGGTAAGACGTAGGTAACTGCAACCTAAAGATCTCTCTAAAGGGAAAATCTGAATAATACATAAGGAAGATAGTCAAACTATTAGGTCGACGTGAAACGATTCGGCAAAGATGCCATAAAATGGAAGTAAAAGAAGCAGAGTAGATTGGTCATAAATAAATATTGGTAAAATAAATACATGAGAGGTCGGTAAATCAGGTCTCATTTTCCCCGTCTAGCCGAAGGATATTGATAAGTCCTATCCCCAACCTCTTTAAACTTCAGATCCTTATCTCTAGGTTCTTAGGGCACCAAAATTCGGAGATCGGAAAAATACCTTTCGTGCACCTTTCTAATTTAAAAGAGATCGGAGGAGAGTTCTTATGCGGTCTTAACTCAAATTCTAATAAACATTTAAAAGAGATCGGAGGAGAGTTCTTATCAGGTCTCAACTCAAAATTTTATTAAATAGGGATCGGAGGAGAATTCTTATCCGGTTCCCATCTCGAAATTTTAATAAATACCTAAAAGAGATCGGAGGAGGACCCACACCCGACCTCCAATTAGAATTTTAATAAATAATCCAAAGAGAGATCGGAGGAGAGTTCTTATCCGGTCTCTATTCAAATTTTAATAAATATTAAAAAGAGATAGGAGGAGAGTTCTTATCCTATTCTCACACCAAATTTCAACCCGTATGCAAGATAATCCCAAAACCCAGAACAATTCGTAACGCCAACTCACTAAGGCTGTCTCATTTACTTATGTATCTGGGTAATCCTAATTAGTGAAAAATCAAACATTCCTTTTACCAAAAGGATTAACATTCCCACTGTAGCCCTTCTAACTAATTTATAAAGGACACAAAATTAAATCTACTTACCCTTGTTAAGGGACGAGGTGGGGTGCCTAACACCTTCCCCACCCGTTAATGGACCCCGAACCTAGAATCTCTGTTTTGAAGTGGTTTCATTTTTAATTTAACTCCCTAAATGGTTTTCTTTAGTTTCCCTCAAAACTAAGGTGGCGACTCCTCACTTTTCCCACTTCGGTGAGTGATCGTCCGGGCGACCGCAAAATCCCATTGCGACACCTGATTATATGTTATTATGGCTTTTCAGCCATACAGACTACATACATAGTTGACGTTCCGCATCCCATGGTATGACGGCCCGAGGCACCGCGTTGTCCATTGCCAACGACTCATTATTCAGTTTAGTCAGCCTGTCATAGGTTACCTGGGCAGTGTAAATTATTGAAATTATTTAAGAACATTAGTATTGAATGAAATGAGGAAAAAGATTAGCAGTGGAAACATAACTAAATCAAGTAGTACAAATGAAATTTTTAGAATTGTAGGAATCGAAAATACAATAGTCCTAGAATTAATCTATATATCGAATATTATTACTATATAAACTCAACACTTCCTAAGAGGGACAAAATAGAATATAAGATAGTTGATATTAGAAATATCATACCAAATTTAATTGATACCCGAGGATCTAAATTATACTTTAGAATTATACTTTAGTCTTTCTTATTTGTATATATTATTTTCTTGTTATATTATTGCACCACTAAGCAGAAATGCTTAGCGCGACGAATTTGTTTCCTTCACACAGGTACTGAAGCTAAAACCCAATGGACATTTGACTGGGATTTTTGAAGTCCAGATCTACAAAAGTGTCAGAAGTGTTCAAGTTGTCACCTCCTCATCAATGCATGAAGATAGGGCTCACAAAAGTTATTTTATGTATTTATAATTAGTTATTAATTGTAATGTAAATTATGGTATTATAATTAATTGTATATCATGTAAATTGTGAATTTATGAAATTAGCTTGTAAATCATGTAAATTATAAAGTTTGAGAATTTTGATACATAAATTAAGTATGAATGGATATGTATGCAAATGAGTTGCAAGAATTGAATGTGTGATGAGATGATTATGAAAATAATTGATAAGATTTTATTGTGAAAATATTATTGAAATTTCAAGTAGGTGAATAGTAAAATACGCTAAATGGTAATAGAAACAAGGAAAACTCCACTGGTTTCTCCATAGAAAAATAATTGATATTAAAATATAACGAGAACAAAATTTTTAAAGGAATAAAGTAAGAAAAAATAGGGTGCTTCGGCACCGAGTGTGACATGCCTTGCTTGGCTACACTGTAAACGGGTAAGGGGGTGTCACATTTATTGGTATCAGAGCATGGTTTAGGCATTCCTAGGCATCAATAGATAGAATGAGATAGTGTGTATAACATGCATTGCATTCATGCATTGCATTCATATGAATCGAGGTGACACTAATGCAGATCTGTTTTCTTTGGTTATTTTAGGTTAAGGTATGGACCCAGAATCGCAGAGGGCAGTAGAGGAAGAAGTAGTAAGTCATAGCCCAACTTGGAGTGATCTTGGAAATCAAGGAGATCCTGCTCCACTAGTGTAAGAGGTGCCTGTACAACCCCAACAGGCCTTGTTTAAGCAGATGACTGAATTCTTTCGATAGATAACTCGGGTTATTCCACCACCGCCTCAGCGAAAATCACCTTTAGGAAAAATTAGGAAGTATGGAGCTGTAGATTTCAATGGTAGAAAGGAAGACAATTCTTCAGCGGCTGAGTATTGGTTAGAAAGGACTGAAAGAGTCCTACAACAACTCCATTACACACCAAAACAGAGTTTGGAGTGTGTAGTTTCATTGCTACAGGAAGCTGCATATCAATGGTGGGATGTCATAACCAAGGTAGTGCCACTAGCCGACGTAACTTGGGAATTCTTTCTGATAGAGTTTAGAAAGAAATATATTAGTTGTGTTCATGAAGAGGAACAGAAGAGGAGTGGTGATCAGCAAAAGAGGAAATTTGGACAGTCTAGTAATAAGAGGCCGAGAGAATAGTTAAGTCAGACATCTGATCAAAGTAGGAGACCTAGACCCAGGCCTATACCCAGAAGAGATCAACCAGAGATACTAGTAGTGAGTGCACCAAGACTAGCAAGAAAATGTGGCCACTGTAACAAGTGGCTTAAAGGTGAATGTAGGGGATTGACTGGAACCTGTTATAGATGTGGGGCCATGGACCATCATCTGAAAGATTGTCCTAAAAGGAATTTACCATGGACCCAGACAGAGGTCGTGGAAGGACCAGGTACAACAGTAACACCACTTGTAAATGTTACCCAAGCCAGAGACGAGCGAGATGCCCTAAATGTGAATTTGAGGTAAAGTATCCTTCCTTTATTATATGCCTAAGTGTATAATGATATATTCGAAAAGACTAAATAATACCATATATATAAAAGGAGTAGGTAGAGGGAGCAATAGAAAGGTAAACGAATTATCTCAGATACCTACAACCGGTAAATTTCGAGGACGAAATTTTTATTAGAGGGGAAGAATTGTAACACCCTCACTTTAGCTAGTTTGTGCATTCGACTGTCTCGGTGATTAATGTCTATCCGAACAGTCGGAATGTCTAGAACTATATGTAAACTAGAGTGAAGAGTCATAAATAGACCAAATAATAGTAAGAAAAATTAACGAAAAATTTTAGAAATGAAATACAACAAAGTTGAATGAGCCGATGCCCCGGTAATGGGTGACCCTAATGGGAAGTAGCAGTGAAGAAAGCTAGTAACCCTAAACCCAAGGGAAATCCCGTGAAATAATTTTTGGGAAGCCAAAGAAGAGTTATGAAGCCCTAGGTAGCATTAGAATGCCAAGAAAAAGTTAGGAGAATTTTATCAATCGTTATAGACGATTTTGGCTCCTTAAGCCAAACGAAGGGCATTTTGGTCATTTTGCCTGCAGAGATGATTTTTAACCAACTTTTCCATTTAAGTAAGTGAATTATATGCCATAAAATATGAATAAATATTGATAAAAATTAAATTGAAAATGAGTAGGAAAGAAAAGAAAGGAAAATAAATAAAAATTGGAATTATGACATAAGATGATGTCATTTAACATGCCTCCACTAATCACAATTCAACAACACACTTAAATTTCTTTAAAAGGGGAAAAATAAGTCAAAAATAAGAAAGCAAATTCTGCTCCTTCTTCCTTGTTTAGCCGAGGCCCATATCCCTCTCCATACCTCCATTTTTGCTTCACCTTCTCACTAAAATTTTCTTATAAAAATCCCATTAAACCACTTGCTTGTTTCACTAAAATTATTTCTTATACCTTAAACATCCTCTGGACAGTAAAAAGAAGAGAATAATTGAAAGTTTATCAAGTTGGAAATTTCATCACATAGGTTAGTGCCATATTTCTTACCTTTATTCCCTTTTAAGCATGAATTCAAGTTAAGTTAGGTTAGAAATTGATGAAAAATGAAGTAAATATGCATGCTTAGGTTTCATGGAATTTTGGCCAGCCTTATGGGAGTGAGAGTTTGAGGGTTTTGATGGATTTGAATGGTTTAGAAATAGTGTTTGATGTGTAGACATCAATTAAAAATTGATTAGTATGCCTAATGTGATATGTGTTATGTAAATCTTAAATTGAAGCTAGGGTTTGATATAAAAATTAGGAATTTAATGATATGTCGATACAGTGTTGATGTTCAGACCAATTATGGACTAATTGAAGTGCATGAAATGTGATTTGTGGATGCTAGTAGTGTGGGAAGGTGGTACTGGAAGTGTTGTTCCTATGCAGGAAATTCTAGACCTATGAATCCAGTGTGTTTAAATGAACATAAGTAGAGCTACACAGCTCCAATTTGTGTGACACCAATTGGAGATGAAATTTAAGACCTTAAGCCACATTTTTGGTGTAGGAACCATTCCCAGAAAACCAACCTAAGTTGCCTTAAAAATTAACATTATCCGGGTAACATACATACTGCTCTGGAAAATTGACCAAATGAATAGTGTCTATAACTCAGTGTAGAAATATCCAAAGGACTTGAATTTTATATCAATGGAAAGATTAGATAATGTAGAATAATTTTCATGAAGAACACAAACTTAAATTCTGAACCTAACCAACTCAAATTACTAGTTCAAGTTAGGACACCAAATCTGGCAGAACCAAATTGTCCAGAAATTCTAGGTACAAGTTTATCCGGCCAATTATGGTAACATGGCCATAACGTTAGCTAAAAAACTCCAAATGGAGTGATTCAAAAAGGGAATTAAAGAAGACACATAAAGGAACAAATTTGATGAAGAAAAGTTTATCAAATTCTCACAGTAGCTTAGACCAATAGAATAGTAAACATATGACACAAAAATTAAATTTTTGAAAATACTTTTAGGACGCTTTGAATTGCAATTGGCAATCAATGCCAACAAACTTAGAACCCAAAATGTGGTATAAATAAGTATCAAACATTTGTGTACATATTATGAATTAAAAAGTCAACCTTTGAAGGGAAATGGTCAAGTGAATACCAACTACCAAAAACTTAAGTTGCTAGTGGGGTCAATCGTACCCCACTTAAAAGACTTAATGTATACCTAAATTATGAGAATAGGTGGATGGGAATTGTATTCTCATCACAAATAGAACTTAGGAGATATTGTTAATATATTTTGAAATATGATTTGGAATTGATATAAATGAAAATGTTAAACCTAGGGACATGTAAAATAATGTAATAAATTAGATAAGGAATTAGAAAGGAAAATTAGATGATATAATTGATAAATTGTGAAGTATATAAATGATATTCAAGAATATGTGCATTAGATGAAAATGAGTCTAGATATTATATTTCCACTAGGAAATAAAGTTTAGAATTTTACAACAAATATATATAATGGAATATATAATGAAATAATTGTTATAAATTGTGATCATATGAATGACATAATGAATGAATAAATAAATCATATTAATGTATGAATGAGACATTAGTTCTCATTATTATGAAAAGGACTAATACTTTGAGTACAATGGTATAAAGGGATAATTGATGTGAATTGCAATCATATGAATGATCAAATGAATGTATAAATTATAATTGAAATTTGTCATGAAACAATGAAGTCATAAAACGCAATATATTAACATCTAATGGTACTATGTGCCCATGTATTGCCTTGACACGTGTGTCATACCTTACTCCTCTGTAAGGCATAATATGATCCCGTAGAATACCTAATGAACTACCGAACTTCACCTACCGATAACTCATTAAGTACCCTATAAGGGATTTTAAAACAATTTTCTTACTTTTATAAGTGGTGAGCATTTTTAAATAGATATTAAAATCATTTATTCAAGGTTTTAAAACTAGTAAAAGTTTTGTCCCATTTTATTTTTCTGCAAATTTTATAGAAATTTTGGTAGAGTGCCGTCTATATTTTGAGAAAATAGTTCTTCAAACACCTGTAAAAAGCACTTCCAATAATTTGTCTCAACAACTTCTTCAATTTCACAACCATCCCAATCAATTTCAACATCACTTATCAATTTCCAAAAATTCAAGTCCACAATTTCCAATTCAAATATCGTCCAAAATATTACTAATTAATTTCAACTCAACTCAATTCAACTCAACTCAACTAAGCCTTTATCCCAAAAACTCCGCCTAAGTAGTTTGCGCTTAGCCGGTCCCAAGTCCGGATAAAGGAGGAGGGTTGCGGTAGGTGACAACCAACGTAAAAATTTCGTCACACCTTATGATATGGATTCAAAATATTACTAATTAATTTCATTCAAATTAAAACAAAATACTTCCATTCATATGTAATTAAATGTAAAACAGTTTATATACATCATACTAAAAATTTACATTAGGAAAAATCCAAACTAAAATTTATTACAAGTTTTATACAAACTGCTCAAGACCAGTTTTACATGTCCATACCTTTACATACATTACATACATCAAAATAAATTTTTACAGTCAGGGTATAAAATATACCTGATAGACTTCAGAGTAGGTAGCTTCTCTGTCCTCAGCAGCTCACTCCACTACTCTTCTAGTCTCTATATCTGCGACAGTAATAACAATCATCGCTGAGTACTAGGACTTAGTAGCGCACAACATACTAAAATAATCCTTATGTAGAATTTAAATCATATTTATTCAAAATTTAAATTAAACATGAGCAGTACATTCAAAACATGAATTATAAAATTTTAATCCAAACAATTTCATTTCAAAAGTCTCAAAACACATTTCATAAAATCACACAGTTGTATCATGCCATTCGAAACAAATATAATCTCAATAGCCATAGGCTAAGGAGAAGTCACATCACAAGGCTAGCTAGCTCAAATATATGGGAACCCATTCTTTTTCTTCTTCTACTGGCACACGCCTCAACACTTCAGCCAGAGAAGGAATCAAAATTCGAAACTGATTTTCCCCACTAGTCATGCTAGTGAGGTGTTTAAATATATGGTCATGACACTGTGGTTTCAAAACTTATCTTAACAATTTACTAAATATTTATTTCCATTTCAAACATACACAAATAAACTTTCAACAATTCAAAGCAAAAGCATAATATACATTTCATGCACTTTGTAAATGAATTTTTAAAGCATATTGATGTTGTGCACAAACCTTATATGAGTCGCCATTTGGCCTTGACTCAACACCTCGGGTTCCTTCCCGGTATTCTTTTCCACTAAAACACACAGTTTCATAGTGTTTCAGTATCACAACTTATCAAAATTCCAAAAATAAATTCAAAACTACTTATACCTAGCTTTAATATGCTAAACTTGGCATTCTTTAAATTTTATATTTCGGGGTTACTATTCATGACACTATTCAAGTTAATTAATTGACTTTTTAAGGTTTAATAGGTATGGGAATTCCAACTATACTCACATACCACATTTTGGTCACCAATTTTGTTGGTTTTGGTTGTTTTCTCAAAACTTAAGTCTTTTAGATATAATTGCAAATTTTCAGTTTTGGTGTCCTATGTTGCACTGTTCCATTGGTCATTTTGCTGTTAGAATTTGGCAAAATTTCTTCATAGAAAATGTTCTCTATTGTCTTAACTTTATTCTCCTTTTTGAATCACTCCAATTAGAGTTTTTTAGCTCAAGCCATTTGAATCATGGCTGCCGGATTGGACTTAACCCAGATTTCTGGGCAAATTCTGGTTCTGGCAATTTTAGGTCACCAACTTTGGGTGGCTAAATGACTTGGTTAAGGGAATAATTTGGGTTTGTGTTCTTCATGAAAGTTGTAGGTCTATATCTCAGCTTTCTACTGATAAAATTTTATGCCATTTAGATCTTCCTAACCCAAGTTATGGCAAAATGAATAAATACTGTTCATTTGGTCATTTTGTACAGGGCAGAATACCTAAGTCCGAATTTGGTCAATTTGTTCACTATGCTATGGTCACTTTTGTGGCATGATTCCTGAATGAAAAAAGTGTCATTTTGTGTCTAGTTTCATTCCCAATTACCCTCACACCAATTGGGCTTGTAAATTTTCAGTTTTGGTCCTTGAAAAGGACCTTGGTCCTGCTGCCTACAGCATAACCCTAATCACTCCGAATTTAAACTTAATTCTAACAATTCCAACATACCTCAATTGGTCACAAATGACTATTTCTCACCTCAAACAAGGTCAAACACACTATTTGACCACTTCTCCAATTTTTGTCTTCCAAACCCTAGGTGCCAAACCCTAATTCCCAATTTGTTACATTCAACTACTACAATGCATACCAACATCACTTCCATACTCATACCAACTTACCTATACTTTGAATTCAATCAAATTCATGCATACACACATCAAAACCCTAGCTGGCCGAAATTAAGGTTTGGTCCCTCACAATTGTTTTTATTTCATTTCTTTAATTTCTAAGTTACTTTAAGCTACAAACACAACCAATAAACTAAATTTTTCAAATTAGATTGCTTACCTCCACTTGGATTTGAATTCTCTAATTTCATCCCTTGTCTCCCTTTCTTTCCTTCTTAAACCTTCTTGTTGATGGTGAATTAGGAGTTTTTGAGGGTTTAGGGTTGCAACTTATGGAACAAAATCAAGTAATTCAAGCTTTAAAAGCTTATTAATGGAGGTTGATCAATGGTAAGTTATGGGAAGAAGGGCTACCGATTTAGGTGAGGAAGAAGGTAAATGATTTTTTTCAATTTTTTTATGATTTTATCTCTTATTATGTGTTGGTGACTTGGTCAAAAAATGTGGGAAAAATTAATTGGATTTTGACATCATAATTGATGTCATCCATGATGTAATAATATGTTTGTTTTCTTTTCTCTTTTTTTTTATTTATTTTTCTTTAGTTCTTTAATTCAATTCTTGATCCTGAAATTTTCTTTTCTCTGATTTTATTTGACAATTAGGTCAGGAGTCAGCTCTCGGGGTCAACTGACCAAATTGCCCCTCGCCGGTTCGACCCGGTTTGTAAATCATTCAATATTTCTTTTGGATCACTGCCCTAATTATTTGATTGGCTTAACAATTCCTTTTCGTGATTTTCTCTTTTCCACTGTGTTCGCAATAGTCCTAAGGACCGCAGCATCACATTTTACGGTTTGAAATTTGAGTTTAAATCAACTTCGTCATCCTTCCAGAGAAGGTCACCCGTCGTTGTGACTCTCGGCTCGTTTAACTTCTTATGTTCTGTTTTTCTTATTTATACTTAACTAATTGACAATTATTAATTATTTGTGTTCAGGGTTTATCTAGTTATCTTAAGTGTGGTTCTAATCCTCTTAATTGTCTGGACCAACACCGGTCACCGAAATAGTAAAATATATCAGGCTATACAAATAGAGGTATTACAACGTGTGTTAGATTAGATAGATTGGCATGCCAATAGGGTATTATTGTAGCAGTAATATGTAAGGCTTTATGCCCGCACTCATTGCTATATGCCAGCACTCATGGCTTTTATACCCGATTATATGTTATCATGGCTTTTTAGCCATACTGACTGCATACGTTGTTGATGTTCCGCGTCCCATGGTATGACTGCCCGAGGCACTGCAGTGTCCAGTGCCAACGACCTGTTATCCAGTTTAGTCAGCCTGTCATAGGTTACCTAGGTAGTGTAAATTATTAAAATTATTTAAGAACATTAGTATTGAATGAAATGAGGAAAATGATTAGCAATGAAAACATAACTAAATCAAGTAGTATAAATGAAATTTTCAGAATTGTAGGAACCGAAAATACAATACTCCTAGAATTAATCTGTATATCGAATATTATTACTGTATCAACTCAACACTTCCAAAGAGGGACAAAATAAAATATAAGATAGTTGATATTAGAAATATCATACCAAATTTAATTGATACCCGAGGATCTAAATTATACTTTAGAATTATACTTCAGTCTTTCTTATTCGTATATATTATTTTCTTGTTATATTATTGCACCACTAAACATAAATGCTTAACGGGATGGATTTGTTTCCTTCGCGCAGGTACTGAAGCTAAAACCCAGTGGACATTTGACTGGAATTTTTAGAGTCCAGATCTGCAGAAGTGTTAGAAGTGTTCAAGTTATCACCTCCTCAGCAATGCATGTAGATAGGGCTCACAAAAGCTATTTTATGTATTTATAATTAGTTATTAATTGTAATATAAATTATGGTACTGTAATTAATTGTATATCATGTAAATTGTGAATTTATGAAATTGGCTTGTAAATCATGTAAATTATAAAGTTTGAGAATTTTGGTACATAAATTGAGTATGAATTGATATGTATGAAAATGAATTGCAAGAATTGAATGTGTGATGGGATGATTATGAAAATAACTGATGATATTTTATTGTGAAAATATTATTGAAATTTCAAGCAGGTGAATAGTAAAATACGTCAAATGGTAATAGAAATAGGGGAAACTCCGCTGGTTTCTCTATAGAAAAATAATTTATATTAAAATATAACGAGAACAAAATTTTTAAAGGAATAAAGTAAGATAAAATAGGTTGCTCCGGTACCGAGTGTGATATGCCTTGCTCAGCTACACTGTAAACGGGTAAGGGGGTGTCACATTTATTGGTATCAGAGCACAGTTTAGGCGTTCCTAGGTATCGATAGATAGAATGAGATAGTGTGCATAACATGCATTGCATTCTTGTGAGTCGAGGTGACACTAATGCATATTTGTTTTCTTTGGTTATTTTAGGTTAAGGTATGGACCCAGAATCGCAGAGGGCAGTAGAGGAAGAAGTAGTAAGCCGTATCCCAACAGGGAGTGATGTTAGAAATCGGGGAGATCCTACTCCACCAGTGCAAAAGGTACTTGTACAACCCCAACAGGCCTTGTTTAAGCAGATGACTAAATTCTTTCGACAGATGACTGGGGTTATTTTACCATCGCCTCAGCGGAAATCACCTTTAAGAAAAATTAGGAAGTATGGAGCTATAGATTTCAATGGTAGAAAGGAAGATGATTCTTTAGTAGCTGAGTATTGGTTAGAAAGGACTGAAAGAGTCCTGCAGCAGCTCCATTGCACACCAGAACAGAGTTTGGAGTGTGCAGTTTCATTGCTACAAGAAGCTGCATATCGGTGGTGGGATGTCGTAACCAAGGTAGTGCCACCAGCTGATGTAACTTGAGAATTCTTTCTGATAGAGTTCATAAAGAAATATATTAGCTGTGTTCATAAAGAGGAACAGAAGACGAGTGGTGATCAACAAAAGAGGAAATTTGGACAGTCTAGTAATAAGAGGCTGAGAGAACAGTTAAGTCAAACATCTGATCAAAGTAGGAGACCTAGACCCAAGCCTATACCTAGAAGAGGTCAACCAAAGATACTAGTAGTGAGTGCAACAAGACTAGCAAGAAAATGTGGCCATTGTAACAAGTGGCATAAAGGTGAATGTAGGGGATTGACTGGAGCCTGTTATAGATGTGGGGCCATGGACCATCGTGTGAAAGATTGTCCTAATAGAAATTTACCACAGACCCAGACAGAGGTCGTGGAAGGACTAGGTACAACAGTAACACCACTTGCAAATGTCACCCAAGCCAGAGAGGAGCAAGATGCCCTAAATGTGAATTTGAGGTAAGGTATCCTTGTTTTATAATATGCCTAAATGTATTATGATATATTCGAAAAGACTAAATAATACCATATATATAAAAAAAGTATATAGAAGGAGCAATAGAAAGGTAAAAGAATTATCTCAAATACCTATAGCCGTTAAATTTCAAGGACGAAGTTTTTATTAGAGGGGAAGAATTGTAATTCCCTCACTTTAGCTAGTCCGTGCATTCGATCATTCCGGTGATTAATGTCGGTCCGAACAGTCAAAATGTCTAGAGCTATATGTAAACTAGAGTGAGGAGTCATAAATAGACCAAATAATAGTAAGAAAAATTAAGGAAAAAATTTAAAAATGAAATACAACAAAGTTAAATAAGCCGATGCCCCGGTGATGGGTGACCCTAATAGGAAGTAGCGGTGAAGACAGATAGTAATCCTAAACGCAAGGGAAATCCCGTGGAATTATTTCTGGGATACCAAAGAAGAGTTATGGAGCCCTAGGTAGTATTAGAATGCCAAGAAAGGTTAGGAGAATTTTATCAATCATTACAGACGATTTTGGCTCTTTAAGCCAAACGAAGGGTATTTTGGTCATTTCGCCTGCAGAGACGATTTTTTACCAACTTGTCCATTTAAGTAAGTGAATTATATGACATAAAATATGAATAAATATTGATAAAAATTAAATTGAAAATGAGTAAGAAAGAAAAGAAAAGAAAATGAATAAAAATTAGAATTATGACATAAGATGATGTCATTTAACATGCCTCCACCAATCACAATTCAACAACACACTTAAATTTCTTTAAAAGGGAAAAATAAGTCAAAACTAAGAAAGCAAATTTTTCTTCTTCTTCCTTGTTCAGCCGAGACCCATATCCCTCTCCATACCTCCATTTTTGCTTCATCTTCTCACTAAAAATTTCTTGTAAAAATCCCATTAAACCACTTGCTTGTTTTACTAAAATGATTCCTTATGCCTTAAACATCCTCTAGGCAGTAAGAAGAAGAGAAGAATTGAAAGTTTATCAAGCTAGAAATTTCATCAAACAAGGTTATTGCCATATTTCTTACCTTTATTCCCTTTTAAGCGTGAATTCAAGTTAAGTTAGAAATTGATGAAAAATGAAGTAAATATGCATGCTTAGGTTTCATGGAATTTTGGCCAACCTTATGGGAGTGAGAGTTTAAGGGTTTTGATGGATTTGAATGGTTTAGAAATTGTTTGATGTGTAGACATCAATTAGAAATTGATTAGTATGCCTAATGTGATATGTGTTGTGTAAATTTTAAATTAGAGCAAGGGTTTGATCTAAAAATTAGGAATTTAATGATATGTTGATAAATTGTTGATGTTGAGACCAATTATGGACTAATTGAAGTGCACAGAATGTGATTTGTGGATGGTAGTAGTGTGGGAAGGTGGTATTGAAAGTGTTGTTCTTATGCAGGAAATTCTAGACCTATGAGTCTAGTGTGTTTAAATGAACATAAGTAGAGTTAGACAGCTCCAATTTATGTGAGGCCAATTGGAGATGAAATGCAAGACCTTAAGCCACATTTTTGGTGAAGGAACCATGCCCAAAAAACCAACCTAAGTTACCTTAAAAATTGACCTAATCCGGGTTATATACATACTGCCCTAGAAAATTGACTAAATGAACAGTGTCCATAACTTAGTGTAGAAATATCCAAAGGACCTGAATTTTATATCAATTGAAAGATTAGACAATTTAGAACAACTTTCATGAGGAATACAAACTCAAATTCTGAACCTAACCAATTCAAATTGCTAGTCAAAGTTAGGACACTAAATCTGGTTGAACCAAATTGCCCAGAAATTCTGGGTATAGGTCAATCCGGCCAGTTATGGTAAAATGGTCATAACTTGAGCTAAAAAGCTCCAAATAGAGTGATTCAAAAAAGGAATTAAAGAAGACACATAAAGGAACAACTTTGATGAAGAAAAGTTTGCTAATTCTCACTGTAGCTTAGATCAATGGAACAGTAAACATAGGACACAAAACTGAATTTTTGAAAATAATTTTAGGAGGCTTTGAATTGAAATTGGGAATCAATGCCAATAAACTTAAAACCCAAAATGTGGTATAAATATGCATCAAACATTTGTGTACATATTATGAATTAAAAAGTTAACCTTTGAAGGGAAATGGTTAAGTGAATAGTAACTACCAAAAACTTAAATTGCTAATAGGGTTAATGGTAACCTACTTAAAGGACTTAATGTATACCTAAATTATGAGAATAGGAAAATGGGAATTGTATTCTCATCACAAATAGAACTTAGGAGACATTGTTAATATATTTTGAAATGTGATTTGGAAATCACTATAAATGAAAATGTTGAACCTAAGGACATGTAAAATGATGTAATAAATTAGATAAGGAATTTGAAAGGAAAAATAGATGATATAATTGATAAATTGTGAATTATATAAATGATATTCATGAATATATGTATTAGATAAAAATGAGTCTAGATATTGTATTTCCACTAGAAAATAAAGTTTAGAATGTTACAACAAATATATATAATGGAATAGATAATGAAATAATTGTTATAAATTGAGATCATATAAATGACATAATGAATGAATAAATAAATCAAATTAATGTATGAATGAGACATTAGTTCTCATTATTGTGAAAAGGACTAATACTTTGAGTACAATGGTATAGAAGGATAATTGATGTGAATTACGATCATATGAATGATCAAATGAATGTATAAATTATAATTGGAATTAGTCATGAATTAATGAAGTCATAAAATATAATAAATTAACATTTAATGGTACTATGTGCCCATGTATTGCCTAGACATGTGTGTCAGATTGGATAAATTGACATGCCAATAGGGTATTATTTTAGGAGTACTGCGTAAGGCTTTATGCCCGCACTCATGGCTTTTATGCCCGATTATATGTTATCATGGCTTTTTAGCCATACTGACTGCATACGTGGTTGACGTTCCGCGTCCCATGGTATGACTGCCCGAGGCACCGTGGTATCCAGTGCCAACGACTCGTTATTCAATTTAGTCAGCCTATAATAAGTTACCTGGGCAGTGTAAATTATTGAAATTATTTAAGAACATTAGTATTGAATGAAATGAGGAAAAAGATTAGCAATGGAAACATAACTAAATCAAGTAGTATAAATGAAATTTTCAGTATTGTAGGAACCGAAGATACAATACTTCTAGAATTAATCTGTATATCGAATATTATTACTGTATAAACTCAGCACTTCCAAAGAGGGATAAAATAGAATATAAGATAGTTGATATTAGAAATATCATGCCAAATTTAATTGATACCCGATGATCTAAATTATACTTTAGAATTATACTTCAGTCTTTCTTATTTGTATATAATATTTTCTTGTTATATTATTGCACCACTAAGCAGAAATGCTTAGTGCGATGAATTTATTTCCTTCGCACAGGTACTGAAGCTAAAACCCAGTAGACATTTGACTGGGATTTTTGGAGTCCAAATCTGCAGAAGTGTCAAAAGTGTTCAAGTTGTCACCTCCTCAGCAATGCATGTAGATAGGGCTCACAAAAGTTATTTTATGTATTTATAATTAGTTATTAATTGTAATGTAAATTATGGTATTGTAATTAATTGTATATCATGTAAATTGTAAATTTATGAAATTAGCTTGTAAATCATGTAAATTATAAAGTTTGAGAATTTTCATACGTAAATTGAGTATGAATGGATATGTATGCAAATGAGTTGCAAGAATTAAATGTGTGATGAGATGATTATGAAAATAACTGATGAGACTTTATTGTGAAAATATTATTGAAATTTCAAGTAGGTGAATAGTAAAATATGCCAAATAGTAATAGAAACAGGGGAAACTCCGCTGGTTTCTCCATAGAAAAATAATTGATATTAAAAATATAATGAGAAAAAAAATTTTAAAGGAATAAAGTAAGATAAAATAGAGTGCTCCGACACCGAGTGTGACATGCCTTACTTAGCTACACTATAAACGGGTAGGGGGGTGTCATAGGTGCCACTTGCCTAATGACATTGTACATACGAGAACAAGAAGCAAAAAGCATGGTCGAATGCTTGGGAGACATTGGAGCATGGCTTAGGTGGCATGCCAAGTGGCGAATAATCTGGCAACCAAGGAGGATGTGGCAACTTGTGTGGAAGGTGAAGTGGTATGTGGGACCTCTTCTTCTACAAGTCTACCAACCATTAGAAGATACAGCTTTGTCCAATATGCAAGAGCTATTGGTGTTGGTTATTGTCCACTTCTTTTACACTTTTGGTAAAAGCTAATTAACCAAATTAGACTACAAGACAAAGAACATTTTTTTGAGATTGTGATCTGATTTGGGAAGCTTCTTTTACAATTTTGGTAAAAGCTAATTTACCAAAATAGACTACAAGACAAAGAACATTTTTAGGAGATTGTGATCTAATTTGGGAGGGCTTCTTTTTATGGTATTGTAATTTAAATACTTATAGAAAGACTAAGGGAATTATCCAAGCCAAGCATAGTTTATTAGATAATAGCCATGTTTGGCAGAAACTCACCTCTAAAAGGGGGAGTCTCTCTCATTTTGCTAGAGATTTTGAGATTGTATTTTCTTTCCCCATTGTAGAGAAGCTTCAAGCTCTCAAACTGAAACTCTTGTAAGGTTATATTCTTTGCTAAGTTCCACCTAGAACTTAGATTTATTGCAAGTTGTCACTTGTAATAACTTAGGCTTACACTTAAGAAACTCTAGTACAGGTTGTTATTGTATTTCAAGTGCCATTGACATCTTGTAACTTGTATTTTCTATTTTTCAAAGTTAATGAAAGTCCTCCTTGTTCTAAGGTGTTGTCTTTCTTATTAGAAGTTGAGTTGTTTGTATATGTGCTGGTGTGTTTGTGCTTGGGTGAGGGATGGTCCATCTTTCATGGCTGAATGAATTGTGCTCTCCTTTATAGCATTCGCCCAAGGCTTGCATCAGTTGTTTCCATCCCAATTTGGGTTAAAGCACAACATATAGATGTTGGTGCCTTTTGGGTTATTAATATGGGTGGATGCAGGATTAAATATGGATGGGGCCATAAATTTAAATAGTCATATAATTATTATAATTAATAAAAAAGTATAAATTGCACTTTTATCTAACAATAATCAACATTAATTATTTTTCATGAATAATCTATTTTTCTAATTTTAAATAACTAGGAAAAACTTAACAAAATGGTCCAGACTATATCTATATCAGTAAATCCACCCTATACCCTCAACTTAAGACCTAAAATGTTAATGAAAAAACTTGGCACAAAGACATCATAATACAAAATAAGACGTAAGAAGCTTGAAGACTACTTCCAAAATTGAAACTACCATGTAACAAAACTACCCTTACTAAGGCATGAGTCACCTTATTAGCTTGTCATATAACCCAAAGCAGAGACATATTAGAACCCTAAATTATATAAAATAACAAAAAGAAGAAGAAGAAGAAGAAGAAGAAGAAGGTTTGTAATCCAAAATAAACTAAACCAATTCTAACCAATCCTATACATCAAATAACATATCATTGAATACTTCTTGGAAATCTACCTCCAATTATCATATGTAACATATCAAGATTGAGTGTCACTCTTTCAAATGACCAAAATCATCCATAAGAAATTCATGTTTAATCTTGTTTAAAAGTAAATTATGAGATCTGAGAATTGGGTCAAGAAATAAATCAAATAAAGGGGCACTAAAGAGCATTTACCTTAATTAGCAAGTAATTCGATTATTTAGCTACATCAAAATCAATGATGAGAATAAAAGAGGAGATAGACCTACATAGATTTTAAAGCATATATATCATTTTAGTTGTATTTTTTTTCTTGCAATTTCTCACTGTCCCTTTTTCTTTTCGTTTCTTCACCTTTATTTTTAATTTTTTAGAGTATTATATATTCTAAATAGATATTCAAACTAATTATGTCTTGTAATTATTATTATTTTCTTCACTTCTAGAATTTTTTTTAGAATAATAATATATCAGCTCCATAAATTTATTATTATAATCAATATTATTTATATTTTTATTATTAACAATATTATTTTAAAATTAATGGGGGGGGGGGGGGGTGGTGGTGTCCCTTATAAGTTGTGTATGCCCTTGGTTATGAATCAAATTTTTATTTACCAAAACTTGATAAAATTCAAATATTTATGAGAACCGAAACTTCTTTTATAAATTAGAGAATTTAATATTCGTATTGTACTTTCTTAATATATTGTTGTTCAACATGGTGTGATAAGAAATAGGCCATGCGCTACAAGAATTTTTCATGTTTATCAATAAAAAATCTATTGCTAATCTGCTTTAGCAATAAAATGAGACAATTTCAGTGAAACTTGTTGGTAAATCAATTAGCAACAAATTTTTAATTTATTGCTAATACCAATGGATTTAGCAACAGATTTTCAAATTCATAGATAAAATGGGAGAAAATAAAAAATAATAAATTTTACTTCTGTTAATCCATTGCTAATTTAGTAATGTATTAGTGTTGTGTAAAAACCACACCCTCACAAAATAAGGAATACAAAATTTAACGTGATTCAGTGTAAGTCCACTCCACCAACAAATTCACTATCAAGGAAAATTAATTACAACCACTAATTATTTTTCTCACCCTCAAAATCACTCAAACAAAACTCACGAAATTCAACACACCTCTTCACTTTGTGGGCTTTCTGTGATACCTTTTATATAATGGCCAACCAACTATTCATATATATAGGCCACTAAAATCTAGTCCTTTTAGGACTCTAATTATTAAACTTTATAATTTAAATTCTACTAAGCTTCCTAAACTAATTATACTTCCTTAATTAATTATACTTCCTAATTCCAATTAGACTTGGACTCTAACAATCTCTACCTCCAAGTAAAATAGAATTAGTCTTTACAATTTCTGCAAAAGTCAATTTTCTCTTGGGTACTTCTTTGCACTCTTAATTGTTGATGTTGCCTATTGCTTCCACTTGTATTCTTTCAATCATTGTGCTTCCTTCCAATTTATAGAGATTCTTTGTACCAATCTTCTCACCCTTCATGATCATAAGAGCACATCGGCTAACTCTCATGACTCCACCATGAATCGAACACCCATAACCCAAGAAATCCAATTTACCCAAGGAAATTAAGTTCCTTTCAAATTTAGGAACATATCTCACTTCATCGAACACTTTTACTTGATCACCATGCAGCTTGATCTTCACTCTTCCAATACCTTCAACTTTCATCTTGTTCCCATTGGCTAGCTTCACTTTTTCTCCTTTCTTTTCTTCAATCACATCAAATCACTCCTTGTTTGAGCAAATATGGAATGAGCAAACAGAATCCATTAACCACTCATCTTGTAATGGATCTTTTGCATTTTCCTTATCATCATCCACATTCAAACATTCACTATCAATACCATCATCCATTTCAATTGCAGCAGTTCCTTCTTTTTATTTTTCGCGACTCCTTTTGAATTGTTTAAACTCTACAAGATCTTCCTTTATCTTCATACAATGGTATTGAATGTGACCCTTCTCATGACAGTAGTAGCATTCTCTATCTTCATGGCCTACTTGTGGTCTTGAGTTCGATCTACTATTCCTTCTCCAATTATTTCCATGTGGATTACTTCTACCACTACTAGAACCAGCAATAAAAGCTCCACCTTCATTATTACTACTTGTCTTTTTGAACTTCTCATCATCTAAGATAACTGCGATAACCTCTTCTACCTTCAAAATCTCCTTCCTAACTGTTAGAGCTGTCACCAAGCTTTTATAAGAGTGTGGGAGAGAGGTTAAAAGCAAGAGGGTTTTATCTTCTTCATCAACCTTCACACCAACACTAGCCAATTGGGTAATTAATTTATTAAATATATTAAGGTGATCCCTCACATCAGTACCTTCATCCATTTTGAGTTAATACAACTCCTTCTTCAAGTAAAAACGATTTGTGAGTGATTTTGACATATAA
This sequence comes from Hevea brasiliensis, assembly GCF_030052815.1. Classification (NCBI taxonomy): domain Eukaryota; kingdom Viridiplantae; phylum Streptophyta; class Magnoliopsida; order Malpighiales; family Euphorbiaceae; genus Hevea; species Hevea brasiliensis. The sequence continues at coordinate 46,419,695 of NC_079509.1, forward strand.
AGGCTCTCCAATTTCTTCCAAAAAACAACTAGCAAAGTCTCATCGAAGACATTGTACTCCACTTCTGGGGCTAACATCAATCTAATCGTGCTCATAGCCCTTTGTTGAAGCTCCTCCCAATCATCATCTGTAACATCCTCATTTTAGCTAGTCCGTACAGTCTACTGTTTCGATGACCAGTGTCGGTCCGGACAGCTAGAACGTTCGGAAAAATATTTAAACTAAAGTAAGGAACAAAAATTAACTCAAATATTAATAAGAAAAAAATTTAGGAAAAATTATAAAATAATTTTAGGGACTCCAGAGAAGGGTCATTGAGGTTCTTATGGCATTAGAATGCAAAGAAAATACTTAGAAAAATTTTTCAATCGGTACAGACAATTTTGGCCCGTTAAGCCAAATGGAGGGCATTTTGGTCATTTCATCTTCAGAGATGATTTTTGGCCAACTTGTCCAGTTACATAAATAATTTATATAACATAAAATATGATTAAATATTGTTAAAAATTTAATTGTAATTAAATAGACAAGAAATGAAGAGTAAATGAAGGAAAATGGACTTATGACATCATAATGATGTCATTAAAAATCTCCCAACCAATCTTGTCTTGACACATGGCATAAATTTCTATAAAAGAGACTAAATGAGCTGAAAATGAAAAAAAAAAATCAGAAACTCTTCCTTCTTCTTCTCCTTGACGTCAACTCTCCTTCCCTAACCCTCCATGAACAAGCTTTTTCAAGCTTGATTTTCCCTAGCTTTCTTCCACCAAAAACCCTAATTGTTAATACAAAAACTTGCTCTTTCATCTTGGTGAAGCTTTGGGCAGCAAAATTTTGAAGAAAAACTGAAGTTTTGCAAGACCCAATCTTAGTTCCAAAGAGGTTAGTGACCAATCCTTGCTTTCTTTTTGAAATGCATGTTTAGAGATAAAAATTGAGCTAGAAAATGAGAGAAACTTAAATGAAATTGATAATTATGTAAACCCCAATTTTTAGTAGCTATGTGAAGGGTAGGGTTTTGATTGTTTTCCTTGAATAAATTTGGTATTGTGGCTGCCCATAACACTAACCTATTGTTTAGAATGGTGAAAGGTAGGTGAATGCATGAATTGAGATGGAATGGGTTAGGGTTTGGGTATAAAATGGAGACTTTGATCATGTAATCATGAAAGTGAATTTCAATGGTCAATTGGTGACCATTTGGTTATGTGTAAACAAGAAATGAGGTGGTTTGATTAGTCTGAATTGCAGTTGGTGTGGCTACCCATGGTGACCTGCAGAATTGGACATGAGTCCAGCAGATTTGGGCAGCCATAACTTGAATTGTAGAGGTTCAATTGGTGCAAGGCCAATTGGACATGAAAATAGACACATAATGGCACAACTTTGGTGAAGAAACCATGCCCATAAAACCAAACCAAGTGGACCAAAAGCTTGCCTTAATCCGGGTGGCCTACAGTCTGTTTCTGCAGAATGACCAAATGAACAGTGATTGTTCATTTGGCCATAACTCAATGTAGAAAGGTCCAATTGACCTAAAGTTTTACCAGAAACATGCTGAGATATAGACCAATAATTTTCATGAAGGAACGTAACCCAAATTATGACCAGAACCTATCCAACAAGAGAGTTTCAGTCACTGTTCACTACACTATAGATATGGTCAGTTCAGAAAAATTTCAATCTGGCCAGTTGTGGTTTTTGGATCATAACTTGAGCTACAAAACTCCAAATAGAGTGATTTAAAAAAGGAAATTTAACTAGACAAAATAAGGAACAACTTTCATGTTGATCATTTTGCCAAATTCCCACTGCAAAAATGACAAATGGAATAGTAAATATGAAGCATGAAAACTAAAAATTCTGCTTAATTAACATTAAGCTTAGAAATGGCATTGGCAATCAATACCAACAAATTTTAAATGCAAAATGTGGTATGTTGGGAGTATTAAAACCAATGTACCCATTGTCTATGCAAAAGTCAATATTTTGGTTGACTAATGAAGTGAATAGTAACACCAAAACTTGAAATTCAAAAATTGTAAAACTCAAAAGTGTAAAATGCCCTAGTATACCTAACAAGATTGGTTTGGATAGCTTGGCATGCCAATAGGGTTACATTAGCGATCGCAAATGGCTTCATGCCATTCTGTGTTTCATGGCTTTCCCATGCCATTCTGTGAAATAATAGCCTTTGGCTATGTTATTTGAGTTGATATACTTAGGTTTTAACCCTGATAATTGTTACAGCTTATTAGCTGTTCTGTTGCACACCAGGAGACACAATGTGACTGATGGTGTGATGGTCCGACGTACTTAGTACCCTGTAACACCCTCACTGTAACAATTATGTACATTCTACTGTTCCGGTAACCGGTGTCGGTCTGGACAGCTAGAACATCTGGAAAAATAATTAGACTAGAGTGAGGAGTCATAAATAACTCAAATATTAATAAGAAAAATTTAGAAAAAATTTTAGAAATAAAATACAACCAAGTTAAATGAGTCGGTGCCCTAGCGATGGGTAACCCAGTGGGAAGTTGCGGTTCTCGCAACTAGGAGCCCTAGACCTGGGAGAAAATTCATAAAATAATTTTTGGGACTCCAAAGAAGGGTCATTGAGGTTTCTATGGCATTAGAATGCCAAGAAAATACTTAGAAAAATTTTTCAATCGGTACAGACAATTTTAGTCTGTTAAGCCAAACGGAGGGCATTTTGGTCATTTCGTCTTCGGAGATGATTTTTGACCAACTTGTCCAATTAAGTAAATAATTATTATGACATAAAATAGGAATAAATATTGTTAAAAAATTGAATTGAAAATGAGTAGAAAAGAAAAGAAAAGAAAAATGAAAGAAATTGGGAATTATGACATCATATGATGTCATTAACATGCCCCCACCCAATCACAATTTGACAAATTAAATAAAGAGATAAAAAGGAAATAAAATGAGATAAAAACAAAAGAAATCAGCAGCCTCTTCTTCCATAACAGCCGCACCAAAAGAAAGAGAGAGAGAAAGAAAGAGAGACCTCCATTGATGCACTCACCCAAGCTCCAAAACCTAGCCAATTACACCATAAAACCCCTATATGCCTTCATAAAACTTGGTCCTCACACCTAGAGCAAGCTTTGAACAGCAAAAAGAAAGGAAGAAAGTGAAGTTTTGAAGTCTTAGAAGTGGCTCCATTCAAGGTTAGTGCTAAATCTCTTACTTCTCCCTTTATATTTTTTATTTGAACCTTGAGTTAAGTTAGAAAATTGAGAAAATTTGAAGAAAATATGCATGTTATGAACATTCTAATTTTTGGCAGCCATGGGGGAAGGTTGAGAATTGTTGAATTGATTGAATTAAATTGCTTGGGAATGTTGTTTGATAATTATATTAGAGTTAGAAGTTGATTTATGTATATTAGATAAAGTGATGGATTGTTAGGGTTAGGGTTTTGAGATTTAATTGTGGGTTTAATGCTTAGATGTTTAAATTAAATTCTAATGGTCAATTAGTGACTATTTGATGAATTTTGACCTTAAATTGGAGACCATTGTGGTATTGAAATTGAAAGTGGTATGCTGCCCCCAATGTGCCAGAATATTAGACTTGAGTCCAGTGTATTCCTAGGGTCATAACTTGAGCTATGTTACTCCAATTGGTTCAAGGCCAATTGGAAATGAAACTAGACACATAATGGCACAACTTTGGTGAAGAAACCATGCCCAGAAAACCAAACCAAGTTGACCAAAAGTTTTCCCTAATCCGGGTGACCTGCAATCTGCCTAGGCAAAATGACCAAATGAACAGTATTTGTTCATTTGGCCATAAGTCAATGTAGAAAGGTCTAATTGATCTGAAATTTTACCAGCAATAAGCTGAGATATAGACCAACAACTTTTATGAAGAAACCTGACCCAAATTATGACCATAACCTAGTCAAATTGCCAACCAAACTTGGGTCACCAAATCTGGCAGAACCAAATTGCCTAGAAAATCTGGGTACAGGTCACTCCGACCAGTTATGGTAAAATGACCATAACTTGAGCTACAAAACTCCAAATGGAGTGATTCAAAAAGGGAATTAAAGAATACACAATAAGGAACAACTTTGATGAAGAAAGGTTAGCCCAGTTTCCACTCTAAAATTGTCCAATGAAACAGTAAACTTAGGTAGTAAAAATTGAAAATTTAGAAATGCATCTAGGGGACTTTAAATTGCAATTGGCAATTAATACTAGCAAATGTAAAACTCAAAATGTGGGATCTTGGTGTAATTAGAATTAATATATCCATTAAGTATAAAAAATTCAACATTTTGGTTGACTAGTAAGGTGAATAGTAATCAAAATGATTAGTAAATTAAGATGAAGACCTAGAACCAATTCTAAGCTTAAATGCTTAGAATTGTATGACAAATGTGGACTATGCAACCTAGTCAAAATTATTAAAAAGAAATTAAGGCCATAAATTTGAAATTCATGAAATATTCATGGATTACTTGAAACATGAAAAATAAGTTATCTAATTGATGTGAATAGATAGTTAGGGCTTATATGCCCATCACAAATGGAATTCATAAAATATTAGTAACTCAACTTGAAATATAAAATTTGTAATTACATAAGTAGATTCTTGAATGTATAAATGAAAAAGGAAAAATGTTTTGAATACAATGGTACATATGAACTATTGTTTAGAATTGTGATCAATATGAATGATGCAAGGAATGTATGAATATTATGATGAATGTAAAAATTATGAAATTTATCATGAAATAACAAAGTCATAAAATACAATTTATTAATATTTAATGATATTATGTGCCCTTGTATTGCCTAGACATGTGTGTCAGATTGGATAGTTTGGCATGCCAATAGGGTATTGTTTTAGCAGTACTGCGAAAGGCTTTATGCCTGTATTCATGGCTTTATGCCCGCATTCATGGCTTTGTGCCCGCATTCATGGCTTTTATGCTCGATTATGTGTTATCATGGCTTTTTAGCCATACTGACTGCATACATGGTTGACGTTCCGCGTCCCATAGTATGACGGCCCGAGGCACTGCGGTGTCCAGTGCCAACGACCTGTTATCCAGTTTAGTCAGCCTGTCCTAGGTTACTTGGGCAGTGAAATTTATTGAAATAAGTTAAAAATATTAGCAAATAAAAATATTAGAAATTAAATAAAATAAATGAGTAAGATGACTTAAAATAAATTAGAATAGTTTTTTTTTTATTAGAAAGAATCGAAATGAATTGGACTGATAATAATTTATTTATTATGAGATAATCTGAGACAACCTAGAAAGTATTGAGAAAATGCTAAAAATTTGCAAAGAAAATTATAACATACATAAATATTGCAAATGTGACTTATATAATAATATAAGCATAAATTTATTATTTTCAGATCATTTTTCTTTGTACATTATTACTGTACATTGGCGAAATAAACACTTTCAAAGAAGACTAAATTAGGATAAAACATATTAAATTTTAGAAACCGCATGTGAAGTATAAATAAATCTTAATTATTTGAATTATGTTTTATTTCTATCTTTATTTGTATATTATTTCCTTGTTATATTATTGCACCACTAAGCAGCAATGCTTAGCGCGATGGAATTGTTTCCTTCGCGTAGGTACTGAAGCTAGAACCCAATGGACGTTTGACTGGGAATTTTGAGAGTTTTGATCTGCAGAGTGTTAAAGCTTATCACCTCCTCAGCAATGCATATAGATAGGGCCCATATAGATCATATTTTGTATTTTGTATAAAATGCCAGATATTGTATTATAATGTAGATTATGAACAGGTAATTAATAGGAATACGATGTAAATTAATTAATTAGCTTTTTCATATGTAATTAATTTATATATTATGTAAATTATGAAAATTTGTAATTATTTTGTAAATTACGTAAATTAAGGAAATTTGAAATTTTTGCTTATGTAATTTGAGAATGTTTACATATGAATTGAGTATGAATGGAAATGTATGGATGAGATTTGAAATATGAGAAAATTATTAGAATGATTGATGAGATAATTATGATTAGCATGGATAAGATTTTATTTTAGAAATATTGTTGAATTGAATTTCAAACAGGTGAATGTTGAAATACGCCAAACGATAATAAAATAAGGGAAACTCCGCTGGTTTCTCCGTTGAAAAATAATTGATATTAAATTAAATGAATTCAAAATTATTTAGAAAAAAAATAAAGTAAGATAAATTAGGGTGCTCCGGCACCGATTGTAGCATGCCTTGCTCGGCTACACTGTAGTCGGGTGAGGGGTGTTACATACCCAGTGCCAGTTTACCCGTTTATCTAGTCCAGTCAACTAGTATGGATTACTCGGGCAATAATAATAAACCTTACCAAATTTTAAGTGAATAATACTCCAAATAATACCAGAAATCAAGTCTACCCAAAAATGAAATCATACATTCTACATAATTATTTTATTCTATTTTATTTTATTTTATATTGTCACCACTAAGCAGAATTGCTTAGCGCGTCACTTTTGCCACGCGCAGGTACTGGAGACCTAGCTGGGGAGGCCAGCAGACATCAGAGGGGGTGAGCCTTTACAGCTGCATCCGGGATCCAGATTCACCTCACATCTGCACTGCATATGGTAGGACATTAGGACTATAGGTGGCCCTTTTGTATTTTTTGCATTTTGTATTAGTTTAGATTGTAACTATAAACTCCTGTAATTATGTATTAGTGTAAATATATGAAATTTCATATTATTGAGATTTTTCTGCATAATGTATGTTGATAAATGAAATGTTGAGAATTATTTGTGAATATGTTTCAAGTGACGAAGTGAACAAAAAGGTTTTGAAAATAGTATTGTGATTTGAGATTGAGATTTTTGAGATTGACTTGAATGTGTATAATGGAGTTTGGATTTGGAAATTATTTTGGAAGTGTTTTTAAACAGGTTTAGCATAACTGTTTTTCCAATTTACAATGCAAGATCACGGATTTTCTATAAAATTTGCGGATAAATTCAGATTTATCAAAATTGAAAATAAATAAATCAGAAAGGGATAAATTGTAATAGAAACATAGATTGGTGCTCCGGCACACTGAGTGGGATAACTTGCTCGGCTACACTGTAGACGGGTAAGGGTTGTCACATTTAGTGGTATCAGAGCATCGGTTTAGGCGTTTCTGGGCCTAGATAGAGTACATACCATTGCATTGTATTTGTAAGTATTGAGGTGACACTGATGCTGATCTATTTGTTTTTCTTATTTTGAATAGGATATGGATCCTACTTCGCAAAGAGCAGTTGAGGAAGAGGTGGAGAGTCGTGCTCCACCAAGGGCTGAATCTGGGGGCGGGATAGAATCTGCTCCACCAACAACTGAGGCACTTGCCCAACCTCAGTTTGCACTATTTCAACAAATGACTGAATTCTACCAGCAAATGATGGGGCAATTCCACCACCACAACCACAGCCACAACCTCCAGCAGCACCACAAAAATCTCATCTGGAGAAATTGAGAAAGCATGGGGCTGTGGACTTCTTTGGGAAGAGGGAGGATGATCCCATGGCCCTAGAAAACTGGTTGGATAGAACCCTTAGAGTGCTGAAACAGCTAAATTACACCCCCGAGCAGAACCTGGTGGGTGTTGTGTCCCTACTTCAGGATGATGCATATCAGTGGTGGGACACAGTAACCAATGAGGTGCAACCTGAACGGATCACTTAGGAATTCTTTCTCACAGAGTTCAGAAAGAAATATATTAGCAAAGTGTATTTAGAAGAGCGAAGAAGGGAATTTATCAGTTTGAGACAGAGACAGTTGTCAGTGGCTGAGTATGAGCGTGAGTTTGTCAGACTGAGCAGATATGGGAGGGAGATAGTCCCTACAGAGGCAGAGAGGTGCCAAAGATTTGAAGAAGGGCTCAATGACAACATCAAAGTCATGATTACAGCATTGGAAATCACAGATTTTGCTAAACTGGTAGATGCAGCATCAAAAGTGGAAAGGGTCAAAATCAATGAACAAAATAGAAGGGAAAGACAGCAGAGGAGGGGTCCGGGTCAGTCCAGTACATTTTCTGCTCCTAGCAAGAAGAGTAAGGGTCCTCCTGCTTAGAGTTCAGGACCACTATAGGGTCAGGGTCAGGGTCAGTCTCAGGGGCCCAGACCATAGTTCACACCTAGGAGAGGCCAGACCACACCATCAATGGGCAGCTCTCCAGGGACAGTGTTTAGGGGACTAGCCCCTGCATCTTCTGCTTGTCAGTACTGTCAGAAGTGGCATAAGGGGGAATGTTGGCGAGTGACCGGTGCATGCTTACAGTGTGGATCGACAGAACATGAGATCAAGAATTGTCCGAAGAGGACTACTACTGTTGCTCCAACACAAACTGACAGACCTGCTCCTGTACCACAAAAGGCTAGTAAGCCCGGTAAACATGAGGTAGCTAGTCCATCACTGAGGCCTGCATCCCAGTCAGCTGAGAGGCTAGACACTAGAATACCTACCAAGGCCTATGCCATCAGAGCTCAGGAGGAGCAAGATGCCCCGGATGTCATCAGGGGTACGTTTTCCCTCTACAACACTTTTGTACATGCATTGGTGGATCCAGGATCCACTCATTCCTATATTTGCATCAAACTACCCATAGAGAGGGGAGTTCCAGTAGAGGAGAGTGATCAAGACATTCTGATCACAAATCCACTAGGCCACAGTGTGGTAGTGAATAAGGTACATAAAGGTTGCCCGTTGAGGATTCAGGGGTATGAATTCTCGGCAGACCTAATTGAGTTGCCCTTCCACGAGTTTGACGTGATTTTGGGAATGGATTGGTTGTCACGTCACCAGGAAATAGTTGATTGCAAATTGAAGAGGATTTCTATGAAAACTTCTGAGAGTAATGAGATCATTGTTGTGGGTGAAAGGACAGATTTCCTGTCCAATGTTATATCAGCCACGGTTGCAAGAAGATTGATGAGAAAAGGCTGTGAAGCTTACCTAGCACACGTGGTTGATACTAGGCAAGCTAAGCCAAACCTGAGTGATATACCCACAGTGAGAGACTTCCCAGATGTATTTCCTGAAGAGTTGTCTGGTTTACCGCCAGAAAGGGAAGTCGAGTTCGCTATTGAGGTAATACCAGGTACAGCACCCATTTCTATTGCTCCTTATAGGATGGCACCCACTGAATTGAGGGAGTTGAAAACTCAGTTGCAAGAGTTGCTTGATAAGGGGTTCATACGCCCCAGTGTGTCACCATGGGGAGCTCCGGTGCTGTTTGTGAAGAAGAAGGATGGAACCTTGAGATTGTGCATTGATTACTGACAGTTGAACAAGGTAACTGTGAAGAATAAATATCCATTACCCAGAATTGACGATCTGTTTGATCAGTTAAAGGGAGCCGGTGTATTTTCAAAAATTGATCTCAGATCAGGGTATCATCAGTTGAGGGTAAAGGATGCAGATGTGTCAAAAAATGCATTCAGAACCCGGTATGAACACTATGAATTTTTAGTGATGCCGTTTGGTTTGACAAATGCACCAGCAGCATTTATAGACCATATGAATCGTATCTTCCATCCATACTTAGATCGGTTTGTAGTGGTCTTCATTGATGATATTCTGGTGTATTCCAAGACCAGGGAAGAACATGATGAATATTTGAGGATTGTTCTACAAACCCTGCAAGAAAAGAAGCTGTATGCTAAGTTGTCCAAATGTGACTTCTGGATGAGTGAAATCTCCTTCCTTAGACACATAGTATCAGCAGAAGGGATTAGAGTGGATCCCAAAAAGATAGAAGCAGTGATGGAGTGGAAGCCTCCTAGAAATACAACTAAGGTCAGAAGTTTCTTGGGGTTAGCTGGGTATTACAGAAGATTTGTGAAGGGGTTCTCTCTTATAACTGCTCCAATGACCAAGTTGTTGCACAAGAATGTGAAATTTAGCTAGAACGACAAGTGCCAAGCCAGTTTTGAGAGGCTGAAGGCTATGTTGTGAAGCACGGTGTTAACACGGCTGGTCGGGAAAAGACTTTGTGGTCTATAGTGATGCCTCACATAATGGGCTAGGGTGTGTATTGATGAAAGAGGGGAAAGTGGTTGCCTATGCTTCCAGGCAGTTAAGGCCACATGAACAGAACTACCCTACTCATGACCAGGAGTTAGCAGCAATTATCTTCGCACTGAAGATATGGAGGCATTATTTATATGGTGAAAAATGCTACATCTATACAGACCATAAGAGTCTAAAATATATGTTAACCCAGAAGGAGCTCAATCTTAGACAGAGGCGTTGGATTGAGTTCCTAAAGGGCTATGATTGTGTGATAGATTATCATCCTAGGAAGGCAAATGTAGTTGCTGATGCTTTGAGCAGGAAATCCATCACAACTTTAAGATCACTAAATGCCTGTCTGTCCTTAGCTCAAGATGGAGCTATTTTGGCTAAGTTGCAAGTGAAGCCAACCCTGCTACAGCAGATACAAGATCGGCAAAGGGTAGATGAAAAATTAATGGCCATTGTGGGTAAAATTCCAGAGGGAAAGAAAACTGAATATGAGGTGAAAGCAGATGGGTGTCTGTATTACAGAGGAAGAGTGTGTGTACCTGATGATGGGGAATTGAATACTAGTATTTTGAAAGAAGCACACACTAGTGTTTATGCTATGCACCCGAGAAGCACAAAAATGTATAATGATTTGAAGCCTCATTATTGGTGGCCTAGTATGAAGAGGGATATAGCTGACTATGTGACTAAATGTTTGACATGTCAGCAAGTTAAAGCAGAACATCAAGTTCCATCAGGATTGCTACAACCTATAAGCATACCTGAATGGAAATGGGACCGAGTCACTATGGATTTTGTTAGTGGTCTACCTCTCACCCAAAGAAAGCATGATGCAGTGTGGGTGATAGTGGATAGATTGACGAAGTCAGCACATTTTCTGCCAGTTAGGACTGACTACTCACTGGAGAAGCTAGCAGAATTATATATCAGTGAGATAGTTAGACTGCATGGAATCCCACTTTCCATCATATCTGACCGAGACCCAAGGTTTATATCGAGATTCTGGAAAAAGTTACAAGAAGCCTTGGGCACACAACTTCCTTTTAGCACGGCTTTTCATCCCCAGACGGATGGACAGTCAGAACGAGTAATCCAGGTAAACCCAAGAACTAATTGAATTTTCGCAATTAATAAATTGAAATGATAATAACAATGTGAATTATGTGATAGATCCTGGAGGATATGCTAAGGAGTTGTGTCATTGAGTTTGAGGGGAGCTGGGATAGATACCTCCCACTGGCAGAATTCGCATACAACAATAGCAATCAAGCTAGCATTCAAATGGCTTCGTATGAAGCACTGTATGGGAGGAAATGTAGAACCCCAGTGTGTTGGACTGAATTGGGCGAAGATAAACTAGTAGGACCAGACCTGGTGAAACAGACTGAGGAGAAAGTGAAGATAATCAAAGCTAACCTGAAGGTTTCCTCAGATAGACAAAAATTATATGCTGACTTGAAGAGAAAAGAGATAGAGTATGCAGTTGGCGATAAAGTGTTTCTCAAAGTCTCACCGTGGAAAAAAGTACTGAGGTTTGGAAGGAAGGGTAAGTTAAGCCCTAGGTTCATTGGCCCATATAAAGTCATTGAACGTGTGGGACCAATGGCCTATCGGCTAGCTTTACCACTAAAACTGGATAAAATTCATAATGTATTCCATGTTTCCATGCTGAGAAGATATCGCTCAGACCCTTCACATGTCATTTCCATGGAAGAGATTGAAATCCAATCGGACTTGACATATACAGAGGAACCTATTCAGATCCTAGCTCGGGAAGTGAAGGAACTGAGAAATAAATAAATTCCATTGGTGAAAGTGCTTTGGAGGCACCACAACACTGAAGAGGCAACTTGGGAAAGTGAAGAGATAATGAGGCAACAGTTCCCTTAACTGTTTGCATTAGGTAATGTAACGATCGGGAACCAGCCACTAGAGGAATTGTCCGCTTTGGCCATAAGCCTCATGGTTTTGTCCCATAAGTGGAATGGAGAACTTCCCAGGAGGTCACCCATCCTAGGATTTCTCTCAAACGAGCACGTTTAACCCTGGAGTTCTTCCAACTCTCCAGGCCATTCCACCAAAAGGCGCCTCTAGTGATTAGTTCCCCCATCTTATATATCATTACTTTTGAGCCCAAGACCATCTCCGTGCTTTGCCAATGTGGGATTCGCCTAAGGGACCTTTCTCCCCCCCTTTCGGGACTCAGCATCCTCGCTGAGGTTTGCCCCACCATCACCCAAGAGGACACGCGAGCAGCTCTGATACCAATTGTAATGATCGGGAACCAGCCACTAGAGGAATTGTCCGCTTTGGCCATAAGCCTCACGGTTTTATCCCATAGGTGGAATGGAGAACTTCCCAGGAGGTCACCAATCCCAGGATTTCTCTCAAACGAGCACGTTTAACCCTAGAGTTCTTCCAACTCTCCAGGCCATTCCACCAAAAGGCGCCTCTAGTGATTAGTTCCCCCATCTTATGTATCATTACTTTTAAGCCCAAGACCATCTCCGTGCTTTGCCGATGTGGGATTCGACTAAGGGACCTTTTAAAGGTCCAAAGGTCCCTTAGGCAAATCCCACATCGGCAAAGCACGGAGATGGTCTTGGGCTCAAAAGTAATGATACATAAGATGGGGGAACTAATCACTAGAGGCACCTTTTGGTAGAATGGCCTGGAGAGTTGGAAGAACTCTAGGGTTAAACATGCTCGTTTGAGAGAAATCCTGGGATTGGTGACCTCCTGGGAAGTTCTCCATTCCACCTATGGGATAAAACCGTGAGGCTTATGGCCAAAGCGGACAATTCCTCTAGTGGCTGGTTCCCGATCGTTACAATTTGGTATCAGAGCCGCTCGCGTGTCCTCTTGGGCGATGGTGGGGCAAACCTCAGCGAGGACGCTGAGTCCCGAAAGGGGGGGAGAAAGGTCCCTTAGGCAAATCCCACATCGGCAAAGCACGGAGATGGTCTTGGGTTCAAAAAGTAATGATACATAAAATGGGGGAACTAATCACTAGAGGCGCCTTTTGGTGGAATGGCCTGGAGAGTTGGAAGAACTCCAGGGTTAAACGTGCTCGTTTGAGAGAAATCCTGGGATGGGTGACCTCCTGGGAAGTTCTCCATTCCACCTATGGGACAAAACCGTAAGGCTTATGGCCAAAGTGGACAATTCCTTCAGTGGCTGGTTCCCGATCGTTACAGGTAAATTTCGAGGATGAAATTTTTATTAGAAGGAAAGAGTTGTAACATCCTCATTTTAGCTAGTCCGTACAGTCTACTGTTCCGGTGATCAGTGTCGGTCCGGACAGCTAGAACGTTCGGAAAAATATTTAAATTAAAGTAAGGAACCAAAAATTAACTCAAATATTAATAAGAAAAAAATTTAGAAAAAATTATAAAATAATTTTTGGGACTCCAGAGAAGGGTCATTGAGGTTCTTATGGCATTAGAATGCCAAGAAAATACTTAGAAAAATTTTTCAATCGGTACAGACAATTTTGGCCCGTTAAGCCAAAAGGAGGGCATTTTGATCATTTCATCCTCAGAGATGATTTTTGGCCAACTTTTCCAGTTAAATAAATAATTTATATAACATAAAATATGATTAAATATTGTTAAAAATTTAATTGCAATTAAATAGACAAGAAATGAAGAGTAAATGAAGGAAAATGGACTTATGACATCATAATGATGTCATTAAAAATCTGCCAACCAATCTTGTCTTGACACATGGCATAACTTTCTATAAAAGAGACTAAATGAGCTGAAAATTAAAAAAAAAAAATCAAAACCTCTTCCTTCTTCTTCTCCTTGACGTCAACTCTCCTTCCCTAACCCTCCATGAGCAAGCTTTTTCAAGCTTGATTTTCCCTAGCTTTCTTCCACCAAAAACCCTAATTGTCAATACAAAAACTTTCCCTTTCATCTTGGTGAAGCTTTGGGCAGCAAAATTTTGAAGAAAAACTGAAGTTTTGCAAGACCCAATCTTAGTTCCAAAGAGGTTAGTGACCAATCCTTGCTTTCTTTTTGAAATGCATGTTTAGAGACAAAAATTGAGCTAGAAAATGAGAGAAAATTAAATGAAATTGATAATTATGTAAACCCCCATTTTTAGTAGCTATGTGAAGGGTAGGGTTTTGATTGTTTTCCTTGAATAAATTTGATATTGTGGCTGCCCATAACACTAACCTATTGTTTAGAATGGTGAAAGGTAAGTGAATGCATGAATTGAGATGGAATGGGTTAGGGTTTGGGTATAAAATGGAGACTTTGATCATATAATGATGAAAGTGAGTTTTAATGGTCAATTAGTGACCATTTGGTTATGTGTAAACAAGAAATGAGGTGGTTTGATTAGTGGGAATTGCAGTTGGTGTGGCTGCCCATGGTGACCTGCAGAATTGGACATGAGTCCAGCAGGTTTGGGCAGCTATAACTTGAATTGTAGAGGTTCAATTGGTGCAAGGCCAATTGAAAATAAAACTAGACACATAATGGCACAACTTTGATGAAGAAACCATGCCCAAAAAACTAAACCAAGTGGACTAAAAGCTTGCCTTAATCCGGGTGACCTGCAGTCTGTTTATGCAGAATGATCAAATGAACAGTGATTGTTCATTTGGCCATAACTCAATGTAGAAAGCTCCAATTGACCTGACATTTTACCAACAACAAGCTGAGATATATACCAACAACTTTCATGAAGGAACCTAACCCAAATTATGACCAGAACCTATCCAAAAAGTGAGTTGCAATCACTATTCACTGTACTGTAGATATGGTCAGTTCAGAAAAATTTCAATCCGGCCAGTTGTGGTTTTTGGACCATAACTTGAGCTACAAAACTCCAAATGGAGTGATTCAAAAAAGGAAATTCAACTAGACAAAATAAGAAACAACTTTCATGTTGATCATTTTGCCAAATTCCCACTATAAAAATGACAAATGAAATAGTAAAGATGAAGCATAAAAACTGAAAATTCTGCTTAATTAACATTAAGCTTAGAAATGGTATTGGCAACCAATACCAACAAATTTTAAATGCAAAATGTGGTAGGTTGGGAGTATTAAAACCAATGTACCTATTGTCTATGCAAAAGTCAACATTTTGGTTGACTAATGAAGTGAATAGTAACACCAAAACTTGAAATTCAAAAATTGTAAAACTCAAAAGTGTAAAATGCCCTAGTATACCTAATAAGATTGGTTTGGATAGCTTGGCATACCAATAGGGTTCTATTAGCAGTACTGCATATGGCTTCATGTCATTCTGTGTTTCAAGGCTTTCCCATGCCATTCTGTGAAATAATAGCCTTTGGCTATGTTATTTGAGTTGATATACTTGGGTTTTAACCCTGATAATTGTTACAGCTTTTTAGCTGTTCTGTTGTACACCAGGAGACACAATGTGACTGATGGTGTGATGGTCCGAGGTACATAGTACCCAGTACCAGTTTACCCATTTATCCAGTCCAGTCAACTAGTATGGGTAACTCGGGCAATAATAATAAACCTTACCAAATTTTAAGTGAATAATACTGCAAATAATACCAGAAATCAAGTCTACCCAAAAATGAAATCATACATTCTGCATAATTATTTTATTCTATTTTATTTTATTTTATATTGTCACCACTAAGCAGAATTGCTTAGCGCGTCGCTTTTGCCACGCACAGGTACTGGAGACCTAGCTGGGGAGCCCAGCAGACATCAGACGGGGTGAGCCTTCAGAGCTGCATCCGGGGTCCAGAGTCACCTCACATCTGCACTGCATATGGTAGGACATTAGGACTATAGGTGGCCCTTTTGTATTTTTGCATTTTGTATTAGTTTGGATTGTAACTATAAACTCCTGTAATTATGTATTAATGTAAATATATGAAATTTCATATTATTGAGATTTTCTGCATAATGTATGTTGATAAATGAAATGTTGAGAATTATTTGTGAATATGTTTCAAGTGACGAAGTGAACAGAAAGGTTTTGAAAATAGTATTGTGATTTGAGATTAAGATTTTTGAGATTGTCTTGAATGTGTATAATAGAGTTTGGATTTGGAAATTATTTTGGAAGTATTTTTAAACAGGTTCAGCGGAACTGTTTTTCCAATTTACAGTCGGCACTCTGCCGGATTTTCTATAAAATTTGCAGATAAATTCAGATTTATCAAAATTGAAAATAAATAAATCAGAAAGGGATAAATTGTAATAGAAACATAGATTGGTGCTCCGGCACACTGAGTGGCATAACTTGCTCGGCTACACTGTAGACGGGTAAGGGGTGTCACATCATCTTTCATGGTTGCCGGTTGCTTCTCGTTCAATGCTTTTGATTAATCCTTGTTGTACAAGTACATCCTTCATGGTGCTTTGCCACAAACTGAAATTATTTTTCCCATTAAATGGCTTTACCTCAAATTTTGTGTTCGCCATCTTTGACATCTCGAACCACAGCTCTGATACCACTTGTTGGTAAAAATCACACCCACACAAAATAAGGAACACAAAATTTAACGTGGTTCAGCGTAAGCCTACTCCACCAACAAATTCACTATCAAAGAAAAATAATTACAACCACTGATTATTTTTCTCACTCTCAAAATTACTCAAACAAAACTCACGGAATTCAACACACCTCTCCACTTTGTGGGCTCTCTACAATACCTTTTATATAATGGCCAACCAACTATTCATAAATAGAGGCCACTAAAACCTAGTCTTTTTAGGACTCTAATTATTAAATTTCATAATTTAAATTCTACTAAGCTTCCTAAACTAATTATACTTATTAAATTAATTATATTTCCTAATTCCAATTAGACTTGGACTCTAACAATTAGCAACATATTAAAAAATCTATTGATAAATCAACAAATATGATAATTTATTGCTAAATTGAGCAATGGAGATGAATCGGTTGTTGATTTAAAAAAAAAAAGAAAAAAATTAAATAAATTAATAAATTTTATTATTATTTTCAAAATTATTTCTTTTCCTTTTTAAATTATTCTATTGTTATAAATACATTTTAACTTTTATTACTAATAATTATTGTAAATACATTATAATGACATAAAAAAAAGTGGTAATTGAAAAAGAAAAAAAAATTAAAGATGAGAAAGTGAAATGAGAAAAAAATATATATTACTAAAAATGGAAAATATATGAAGTGAAAAACGAAAAGGGAGAAGAAAAAGAAAATGAAAGTGAAGAAAATAAGAGAAAAAGGAAGAAAATGAGAGAAAAAAGAATAAAATGAGGGAATGAGAGAAAATAATAGAAGATGACAGGGATAAGGAAATGAGAGAAAAAAAAAAAAGGAAATGAGAGAAAAGATAAGAAAATGAAAGAAAATAGAAGAATATGATAGAAAAGAGAAAAAAAAAAATGAGAGAAAAGACATGAAAGTTTGAAATAGGAGAGAAGAAAATGAAAGAGTAAGTGAAACAAGGAAATGAAATGTATTGATAGATATTTACGTAGAATTTAACAATAGATTTAGCAATAAATTACAAATTTATTGCTAAATTAAAAAAAAAAAGAGCTTTCTTTTTCTTTCATAATTTAGCAGTGGATTCTAAATTTAAAATTTTGGTATTTTGAAAAGAAAAGACAGGCCTTTTCCCTCTAGAATTCAGCAACAAATTCGAAATCTGTTGCTTTTTTACTCCTTTTAATTTAACAATGGATTAGAAAAATGTTGCTAAATATGAGAGTGTATTTTTTTTCTCCTCTTGATCTATTATGATTTCAAATTTATGGTTTTTTTTTTTTTTTACTACTTTTGATTTAGTAACATTGAAAAATCCGTTGCTAAATTTAGCAACAAATTTCTCAATCTAAATGTGGAAAGTTCATTTTATCTATTTATACTTTTTGAAGATGGTAATTGATGACTTGTCCCTTTTAAGTGGTTACCTAATTTCATAATTTTTAGTGGTTTTCTGTTTACATGGTAAGATTTAAATGGTATTATTTTTTTTTTTCATAGTCATCGAAAGGCAAAAAAAATTAGATAAAAAAAAATTAATAGTTGAGAAAATAAAAATAATGAAGTAAAATAGCTAATTCTAAAAATAGAAAGATCAATTAGTTAATTTTATTATAATTTAAATATTAAATAATAATTTAGTATTATTTTAAAGGTGTTAAAATTTTAATTTATTATAAATTTTGATGTAGTTTGTTTAATCAAATGTTTACCTCTAACATTCGACCCAACACTAAATAGCTAAGAATTAAGGATCGTAGGTTGAAATTGGGAATCGCTCGCTTTATCCCTATTTCACAAAAGGTCAAGGAGAGAGAAAGTTTTTTAACAGAAATTTTCTTTTTTTTTTATTTTTTATTTCAATTTATCATCATCTAATATAAAATCTTTTTATTAAACAAATTAAATTATAAACTTTAAACATAATCTTAGTAACATATATATATATAAGTGCTTAAATATAAACGAAATCATAGAAAATTGGTTGAATATACCAAGATTCAAGGAATGGCCAAAAAAAAAAAAAGGCAGAAACATCAAACGTGAAACTAGTGTTATTCAACCCAGATCGAACTAATGGGTTGACCCAGTCCGGATTAGCTTTTGAGCCGTTTAAGGAAGAGAATTGGAAAGAACCATTTGACTTGACCTTGAACCACTCGACCAGCACGAACCGCACTAACTCGCTTCACCCGTACCGGGTCATTCATTAAGTGAAAAATGATTCCTTTTTTATGTGTTTTGCAACTTCTTCCATTTTCATCATTCAGTGTTCTTTCTTCATTTACACATCCCGTCATCTTTCTTTGAGGCATAAAGCTTTTTCCATAAAGTTTTTAGATCTAAAGCTTCTTTCAGTTTTTTGTTGATCCATAGCCCATATTGAAGAGGAAGTTTAATTCCATGGATTAACTTGGTGAGGAACAGAGGCGTGCAATAACAATAAAGAGGCGTGGAAATTCTTAACCTATTAGAAATAGATAAAAAGTCCATTTTGTTTCAGTCAAATGATGAGAAATATATTTCTTAGGTGATGCCCTGTTCGAATGCTCACAAAGCATAAGTAGGTTATCCAAATTGAATATAAAATTATGTAACATTAATCTAATTAATTTTTTTAACTCAATTTTATTGATTTTTTTTTTTCAATTAGAGTGACAAAATGAAGGCCATTTATAGATATACTTTATAATTTCAAAATTATTTTATGAAATTTTAATAATTTTAAAATATTAATTATTTATAATTTTATTTCAAATTTAATAAATAAATAAATTGATTAATATATTTTTTAATTAATTTTTAAAATATTAAACATATACCATTAAAAGAATAAATAAAATAAAATAAATACAAGCATCATCTGACGATTTTGAAAATATTACTATTAAAATATTTATATTTTAAATATAAGAAATTTTTTAAAATATATATATATTTGAATTTTCTAAATAATTTTTTAGTGAATATATATATATATATATTTTATATTTATTTATTTATTTATTTAAAAGTAATTCATCTTTTTTAACGTAATTAAAAATAATTGATTTTAAGGACATATAATATGATTAATATAGTTTTATAATATTTGAAGTTGTAAATTTAAAATTTTAAAAATTTTATTAAAAAATAATTTTAGATTTTAATAGTTGAGATAAGATTTTAAATTTAAAAATGTTTAGATAAGTTAATATTTAATATGATAAGTTAAATTTTATAGATAAATTTAAAAATAAACATAATAAAAGAGGTGATACATGGTAATTAAATTTTTAAGCATGCATACTTATTTACGTATGGCACACTCTCAAAAATTTTTTTCGAAGGTTTAGCTTTAATATATATATATATATATATATATAATTTAATTTAGCTTGTATTACTATTCAAATATTGTTTAATTTATGTTGAATCATATTTATAAATATCTATTTAGATTGAAAATTATAAATAATTATTTTAAATTAATAATATTTAATTAATATATTTATTGAATCTTGAATTAGTGACATACTCATCTAGTCTTATTGCCATGTCAATGTCCGGGCGGGTTTAATAACACTGCCTGAAACATGTCTTTGAAGGCATACCAAAAGAATGGAAAATTACCGATCTATAGGAAATTGGGGCATAGCTAGTGGTGGCTATGTCTATGAAAACTTAGGATTCTGTATAGTCTATGGGAACAGCACTATGCGTCACATGGTCGTACCAGCAGACCCCTATCAACGCATGCACGTGTGTGCCATTAATTACACCTTCTACTAGCAAGTGACATCTCTCTCTCTCTCAATCAATCCTTTTATTTTGGGCTAATATGCTTCGCGGACTCTACGTTAACTTCATAAATTTCAAGAGTAGTCTAAATTTAGAGATTATAGCATAATCATTACTAAATTTGAAAATATAAGATAAAATTTTTAAAATTTTTAAAATTTTATAAGTAAAATTTTTTTAATTTTTAATAATTAATTTATATAATTCTGAATAATAATAAAATGAATAATTTTTTTTTATGATAGTGATTAAATTAGTTATAATTTTTTTTATAGATTAATCATAAAAAAAATTTAATTATATAAAATAATAAAATATTAAATATATAATAATTAATTAAAAAATTATATTTTGAAAAAAATAATTATAATTATTTACGTTATTATTATTTTAAATTATTTATATTTATATATTATTTATAAATTAATTATTAAGAGTAAAAATAATTTTATTAAATAAAATTTTAAAATTTAAGAAATTTTAAATTATATTTTTAAATTCATAAATAATTCTGTTATAACCCTTAAAATTTAAATATTCCTATCCAAAGTTATCATATGTTAGCTAGAAAAATGTGATTTTTAATAAAGTATTATTGCAAATATTATTAAAATTAATTTCAAAATTTTAAAATTAAAATATATTAATTTTTTTGAAAAATAAATTTTAATATATTTAGAATAATTATTTGAACAACAATATATATAACGATATAATACCAACTCAATGATTTTTCTCGCCTATATACGTACGTACATGCACGCGGCATGGGTTACTTAGGATTTATTTTTTAAAGAAAAATAAATTAAAGAGATTTAAGGTTAGCTTTTAATGTTTATTTCTTTCCAGTTGCACCCTCAAGGATCTTTAATTATTTAGGCCTTATTTAGTTAAGTGTAAGAAGAATAAGAAAGTAAAAATTTTTTTTATTTGATTTATATTATTAAATTATTATTTTTTAATTAATTTTTACTGACTATCACTCAACTTTAGAATTTGTTATATTTTCATCTCTTATATTCATTTTGTTATCATAAAATTCTTCAACTCAATAAAAAGTTACATAAAAATCTCTCAATTTTAAAAATAGTACGTAAAAATACCTCATACTATAATTTTATCATATCTCTAACAAATTTGACACATAACAGTGTTATATTATAAAAATGAAAAAGTTGAATTATGTTAGACATTATTATTACAACTACCAGTTAAAAAAATATTTTTTTTAAATATATTAGTTATAAAGTATTAAAAGCTAATTTAAAAATAAATTTGAAATATTTTGACATAAAAATAATAAAATAATAAAGTAATTTTTTTAATTATTTTTTTAATAATATTTAAAATAATTTTTTTTTTAAAAATGCTTTTTAGCTTTTGAAATTCAATAAAAATAGGTTTAAAGACTTTTTTTTGGGATGCAAAAATATGGGATAAGTATATATGAAGGGTTTTCTAATTTTAAAGTTGAAATTTTTTATTTTAGTAGAACAATTTGTTATATTAAATATACCTTTATATATGTTTAAACATGAAATTATAGAGTTTTTTTTTTAATTATTGTGGTTATTTTAAATTGTATGTTGACTCAATCCTTATCGAGTAAGAAATATAATTTTTAAATTTTTTAATAAGATTAATAGATATAAGTTATAAATTGTATAAGGAGATTAATATAAATTTTATATATGTCACATTAATTTTTTTTTATTTTATGGTATGATACTATCATATATTAGATTGATTAGAGATATATTGAGAATTTGATATAAAAATATTTTTTATGTAATATTTTTTGAAATTGAGAAATTTTTTGATAATATTTTTTCGGTTAAAAGATTTTATGATGCTAAATAAAAATAAAACAAATTTTAAAAAATTAACTTGTACATATATAGGTAGGCACGTGGCACTGACAACAAGCCAATTGGGAGGATAACCGTAAATCACGGGGGTTGACCCCGCGGCTCATCTAATGACTGGGGCTTTGGACCACTTACTTCCTTGTCTCAAAAATCATCCTTTATAATTTGCATGGCCCCACTTCTTCCTTGCAAACTACAAATTTATTTTCCCGCCTTTTCTTTTGATGCTGCCGCTCTTCGCTGTTGGACACTGGGATTTAGTGTGTTAAAACTGATATCTTTTTTTTTTTTTAGTGAGTGTGTTCTGTTTTCTTAAATTAAACCAAAATATAAACCACAAAAGTTATCATTTTAAACTTATATGTTATATTTTGTAACTCTGAAAATGTGTATTATAATCAAAGGCAGATTTACGAAATTTTTATTAAGGCAATAATATATATATATATATATATATATAACTTTAAAATATAAATTTTATTGTTTATAATATAAAAGTCAGATTGTATATATGACACCATATTCAGGTAAAAATACAAATATAAACTCTAAAAATTATTAGATTAGAAAGCATAGTAGCATAAGATTAAAAAAAGAATAAACAAATACCCTTTACTCAAATTAAAAAGATATAAAAATTTAGAGATTAATGAAATAATAAATAAGCAATTAAATAAAAACTTAATAATAAATGTAAGATAAAAATAAACACACATTTAAGTTGATCACTCTAAAATTTACATGAGAATTAAGTTCACTAACTTTATATATTTGTATAGATAAAAGTAATTTAAAAAAATAATAATTTAACGGCATGAAGTAGAGACGAACTAAATGAAAGTCAAGAGATATATGTATTTATGTATATATTTTTTGTATGGGTAGGCAGAGGTTAGCAAAATCTAAGTGGAGAAATCTCGTTTGATTTAAAATTATATTGTGGTAAGGCAATACTTCAGGAGAAAATTCAGATTTGATATTTAGAGAAAAAAAAAATTATTAGGAGTGATAATTATAAATCTCAATAAAATTTGTGGACTATAAAATGAACATAAAGAATATTCTAACTATATAATAATAATAATAATAATAATAATAATATAATAGAAGTTTGCTTTGAGAAAACCCCCTCCCCTTTTTCCCCTTTTCTCATTTTTTTTTTACTTAACATATTTTCTTCTCCTCCCTTGTAACTTTTTTGGGTGACCATTGATGAGCGTTCTCACTGATGTTTACCCCTCCCGCCTCCACTCCTTTCTCTTTGTGTATGTTTTTTTTTCCTTGTTGGTTTTATTTTTTTTAATAATTCTCATATTTATATTTTTTTTAAAATGAATTTTGAGTATATGTACTTGCTACTTAGATCTATTATTGTTTAAGATCTTGATATTTAATTCCTTTTAGTAATGATTTATTTTATTTTGTCTCTATTTTTATGAAGTGTTTGGATGTGTTTTGTTATCTGAATAAGAGTACAAGTTGCAATTTTTTTTTCTCATTGGAGATCAAAATTCGAAGGCTATTAGATTGGACTTATAAAAAAATTGTGGAGTTAACTAATAGCCATATATCACTGTTAAATGAAGCGTGCTTTCCACCGATTAACATGTAAAATATTCTATTAATACGATAAGATTTAATTCAAGATAATAATTATTATTATTTTCTGTAAAAACGATTTATATTAAATTTGTTTATACAACAAGATAATTTGTATTTTATTTTCAATTAATAAAATATATTTTCTTTAAGAATTGATGTAATAGAAGTTATTAGATTAATTTATATAAATTATCAAGTATTAAAACTTAATAAAAATTTTGAGAGAATCAACTAAAGCCTTCTATTCTAAGAAGTAAGCCACATCACAGTTACACTTTAACTTGCCTAACTCAAGCAATCTCTAAGGGGTAGCAGAAGTCCTCGTACTTGTCAAAGAAAGACTATTTCGTCTCCCACCTTCTATAGCTGCATTCCATTCATTGAAAAATCTTCCTACCAAGCCCACTATGTCATATGATGATGTGCCACGTCATGGTGGTGCTAATGACATGGCATATGTGGGTCCTACAACTAGGTCAAGAACCAAGCTTGTCACCTTGCTTGCTTATATGGACAAATGAGGCATGAGGGTTGGGCTTGTGAATTACACATGGCACGAGTAGTATGGTATACTTGCATGGCACGTGGGCTTGCTGTAATGGGTTGTATTGTGTTTAAGTTAATAAAGCCCAAGTCCATTTAGGCATGTAGCATTCTTTTCCTTATGTTTATAGGAGTTGACAAGTCAAAGCACTTTTTGTAATAAAGGAAGTTTGGAAGAATATCTTGCAACTAAGGAAGTAATCTTTTTATAAAGTAGAATCTTGACTTTTCAAAGCTCTTTCCCCTCTCCATATATTCGGCTAAAAGATAACCACAAGTTATAAGGATTTGTTTTCCAATTGCAACAAGTTCTCTCTTCAATATCCATTCAAGAATTCAGCTAGCACTAAAAAGAAGTTTCAAGATTGTTTCCTTTATGTTACTTTTGTTACTTCTTGTTTAAGGATTACTTAAAGTTCTTATTTAGTTTTCTTGTTTTCTTTCCAACATAGTATATGTAATATGCATATAAATAGGCCAACTTATGTAAATATTATTTAGTTTTGAGATCAATATAATGAAGTGCTACTGAATTTTTGAATTTCTTATTGAACCTTTGGTTTGTGGTGAATTCAATTGACTTATCACTTAGCCCTAACTTCGAGCAAGTGTGGCACCTACCTTGAAGTTTGTCATCTTTGTGACATGTTCAACTTATCAATGATTGCATCTCCTACTTATCTTTAACTCTTTTACCTTTCTTTCTTTTTTTACGTTGTTGCAAGATAAACTAGAAAAAACCGAAAAAAGTGATTGTTGGTTGAAACATATTCCTTATATTTTGGTGTGTTCTAAGCTTGTTAACTTATGTTGTTCTTATTTTAACTTGAGTTCATTAGTTACCTTATCATAGCTGAATTCCATATTGTCATTAACTTAACCAAATTGAATCTTACTCTCATAAGGTGCATTAGTTTGGTATCAGAGTCTTTGTTTGGTAGCACTTTAAGCCCTTTAGAGTGTAAACACGTGAAGGAGTGAACTAACCTACCCTAAACCGAGTGCAAACACATACAGCCGATGATGAAGAGGTGCCTCCACCAATGCCAATAGGTCTCCCTTTGGATCAGGCACACCTTTTGAGACTTAAAAGACAATAGAATGAGATTTGGGATCAGCTTGCACAAATAATGCAAGCTTTGGCAAGGAGACTACATCCCAACCACAAAAGGGGCACAATACACCAAGGCAACAAGGTTGTGATGTTGATGATCATTATGGGAAGCCTAGAGTTGAAGATGATGTGTATGAACAACACATGCCTAAGTGTCCACATGGCCAAAGGCACAAAATCAAGATGAGAAATCCCTACCTTTCAAGTTACTAGTTCTCCTAACGAGTAAGTAAATTGGGTGTAAAAAGTTGATAAGATCTTTGAGTATTAAAAGCATAATGAGGCAAAGAAGTGCAAGCTAGCTACCATTGAGTTTGTAGCCTATACAAACTTGTGGTGGGAGAATGTCAAAGCTCAAAGACAAAGGGATGGCCTTGAAGATGTGCAAACTTAGCATGAGATGAAAAGGCTCATGGAGAGAAGGTTAGTACCCAAATATTATAAACATACATTAAACTCCAAAGTTTGCACAAGGTGGCATGTGTGTTGAGGATTATGTAAAAAATTTGAGATGCTTATGATGAGATGTGACTTAAGAGAGACATAAGAATAAACAATTGCATGTTTTCTTGGTGGTTTGAATTATGAGGTTGCAAATACTATTGATTGCTTAGCCTATGTTAAGTTCGCCTATAATATAAGTGTGCATGGTTCCACCAGCCACTCTCCATTTGAAGTTGTGTATGGTTTCAATTAAACTACTCCAGTAGATTTGTTACTAATTCCAATGTAAGAAAGGGCTTGCGTTGATAAGGAAAAAAAGGCCAAGATAGTGAAGTCCATGCATGAGCAAGTACGAAAGCTCATAGAAAAGAAGAATGAGCAATATAGCAAAGCTACCAACAAGAAGAGGAAGAAAGTGTGCTTGAACTTGGTGATTTAGTGTGGATTTATATTAGAAAGGAAAGGTTTTCTAGCAAAAGTCTAAGTTGATGCCACATCATGGCAGTGCTAATGACATGGCATATGTGGGTCTGCAACTAGGTTAAGAAGCAAGCTTGTCACCTTGCTTGCTATATGGATGAATAAGGCATTAGGGTTAGGATTTTCAATTGCACATGCAGCATATAGTATGGGATGTTTGCATGGAGTGTGGGCTTGTTGTAAGTGGGCTGGATTATGTTTAAGTTAGTAAATCACAAGTCCAATTAAGGTCACAAACATTCATATCCTTTAAGTCCGATGGTGTTGTAATACTTATTTTTAAGGCTGCTTTCTTTTTCTATCCCTAGCTTTCCTCTTCAAATGGTGAATGAGTTCAAAACCCATTATAAAATTATTTATAATCAACTTACTTTGTATAAAAGTTGATTATAAAAGGGAAATTATAAAGGGCAGTAACTTCTTAAACCGGTCAGCTAATACTTTGGCTAGGACCTTATAAATCACATTTAACAAAGAGATAGGGCACAAATCTTTAAGAGAAGTTGGAGTATTAGTCTTTGGGATAAGAACATTGGTAGTATCATTCAAGTGGTCAAGGAAAATTGCACTAGTAAACTGGTTTTGATAGTTTTGGACCACATCATTACCTACTACGTGCTAAAACTTCTAATAGAAAGCTATATTGAGACCATCAGGATAAGAGGCTTTATTTAGATGCATCTAGAAGGTTGCTTTCCTGATTTCATCACCTGATATAGGAGCCATTAACCAATCTTGTTTATGAGAAGAAACTATAGGCTCAATGAGATCCATCATAGTTCCACTATCACCATCCGAGTAAGAGAATTACTACTCAATATAAGAAGAAATAAGATTGCCCATTCTATCGTGTTCATCAACCCTGTAACACCCCAAAATTTTAAATTTTATTATTTTATGAGCATTTTTGGTATTTTAATTTTATTTAAATTTTAGGAATTTTTTTGAGATTTTTCGGATTTTAAAAATCGGGTTCGATTTTTCGAAAATATAAACTTTGATGATTTTTAAAAATTAATTTAAAGACCACGTGGCAAAACTAAAAATATATTTGGAGTCTACGTATTTTTTTGAGTTTTCTGGAATTTTTTTGGAATTTTTGGATCTCGTTTTCGGTCCCGAGGTAGAGTAAAAATTCAAAATTTTGTATCCTGAATCGGACTGGCTGAATCGAACCGGACCGGATTGGACCGGTCGAATCGGACTGGCCTTTTCTTTTTCTTCCTTCTTCCTCCCGCGCGCGTCGACCTCTCTCCCTTCTCTCTCTCTTTTCTCTCTCCTCCCTCCTCCCCTTGCCGCGCCGCCACCTCCCCTGCCTCCCCACCTCGCCGGCGCCCCACCTTGGCCCTCCCCCACGGCCGGCCGCCGCCTGGAACGCCGGAAAACGTCGCCCGAAGTTGAGCGACGCGCGCTCGCGGTTGTTGGTCTTCCCGACCAAAATCCGGCCGATCCGGTCACCAATTAGACCGGGTCTTGTGTCTAAAATCATCTACTCGACGAGAGCTTTCCATAGACACCAAGAACACCAAAATCCATTGAGCGGTTTGTCCAATTTTTGCCCAGGAAGTTTTAGCCCATTTTGACTTTCGGGCTATATTTCTCACAAACCGTGAATCCCACGAGAAAACCGAGAGTACCAGAGCGCTCCACTCGTCAAGAGCTTCGCGGCGACATAAATTTCAAAATTTTTCGACACCGTTTTTCGGTGGGTCCCACGGAACTTCGCAGTGTCTTTTCGAACATTAAATGAGCTTAGAAAATTCTGAAAAATTTATGTACTAACCCCCATGTTGTGGGCTTCGTGTACATATCCTCAATTCGCGGAAATTTGACAGTTGACTAGGTCTGCAAATTTCGGGCCAGACAGACCCGTTACCGGAAAAGTCTCTGAATTGGACCAAGGTTTTGGCTACCCCCCCATTGTCAGACATCCCGAGCGCGTCCCCGAAGTCAGAATCGGCAAAGGTAAACCCGAACCTTGTTTTTTCATAATTTTCTAGTGCTTAACTAGGATTAAAAATCCATAAAATATTCGTGGTAGCTCAGAAAATTATGATTCTTTTTGCAATAGCCTAGTAATATTGCTAAGGACCGCGGGGCAAAGTTTTAGAATTTTTAGAGCTTGTTTGGGCAGTTTTTGCAAAAATGATCAATTATAAGGACTAAATTGAAATTTTACATATTGTGATGGATGACTGATTTGATGGGCCCAGGAGGGGCTGTGTGATGTGATTGAGTTGTGGATATATGGATTGTGAATATAGAAGTGTGTTTTGAGCCCTTTTGCAGGTTGGGTAGGTCCTAGGTATAGGGGAGACTCTGCCAGATTTTTGGCACGACTTAAGACGTATTTGGTCTTTTCTTTGTTTGTATTGAGTCAAATTTATTAAATGATTGTAATAAAATTGTCAGGTGAGCCAGGACAGCCTTCTTCCTCCGCCCACTCGGTGACCAATCACAAGTTTGTGAGTAAAATATTAATTTTAATTGTAATTTCGATATTATTATATGTTCAAGCATGCCCATGCATCACTTATATGCATATATCTATGTAGATAAATTCTAGGCACGATTTATGTTGCATTCATAACTGTGAAAGTGCCATGGATTTTATGGTAATTTGGAGCAGTGTGCGTGCGTTGGCGTGCGTGTGATGTGGTGTGGACTATGGATAGGACGGGTAGACACGGCTTGAGATCTTCGCTGGGACCCGGTCCTTCGGGGTAGACACGGCTTGAGTTCTTCGCTGGGACCCCGATTTGGTTATTAAGTGGAAGTCCGAGCTGAGTTCTTCGCTGGCACCAGGTTGGATTTAAGAGAGCTGTATAGGGGATCAGCTCCCATATATTATGATTGATGTTACAGAGTACGTGAGTGCTCCAAATTACCTTTTTGATGTTATGATGTGAAAATGTTGTTGATGTTGCATTTCACTCTACAGGGTGCATTAGTTTTAGATAGTTATAGAGATTATGGTTAAAATTGATATTTTACTCTCTGAGTCGAACGCTCACTCCTCTTCAATATTTTTCCAGGCCACAGGAGGATATTTTGAGGTTAACCTGCTTCCTTTCCTCGCAGGTTGTTTATCAATATTTGTGTAATTTTATTTACTCCTAGAATTTCCACATGTGTTAGAAATGTTTATTTGATTTGGGTCTGTAAACTAAATTATTATTGTGGACCTGTAAAATTATTATATGCATGTTTGATGGACTGGATGAGGGAGCAGAGCTCCCATTTATCATTATGATGATATGAGTATGTGGAGGGTGAGCTGAGCTCTCCAATGGATTGTTTATTGTGTTTACAGGTCGGGTGAGTCAAAAACTCCCCGTTGGTAGGTCCATTTTATGGCCGGACTCTGTCCGGTTGGTTTCTTGAAATTGGGCCCAAATGGGCCTTAGAGTTGGGTAAATGAATAGTTAAGGCTTACTACGGGCCTCGGGGGCTTTAGGCTGGCCCAGGTCCTAGTGCCGGTCCGGCCCATAGGTTGGGTCGTGACAAACCCAATTACCATTATCATCTTGCAGACAAAATTCGATTGGTGCTTTTCCTAGAGGAAGCTTAGGCATGAAAATAATAGTATTCCTATCTCCCTCCTTCAATAGAAAAAAGTTTTAGATACTTGTCTCTAGTAAATTTCTTCTTGGGCTAGAAGTTAATAATTCAAACCATTTTTTAGGTCTGATAATTCCTCACTGCTATCGATGTTAATGCTAGCCCGAGTCTTTTCCATCTCCTTTTCTATCAAAACAATCCTTTTTTTCTGAAATTACCATTTTTATTCTCACCCCAAGCAAACATATCCTTGCCACACTAATCAAGTCTAGAAAGTAACCGGCCCGAATAGGTAGCATTCTAGCTGTCATCAACTACTTTATAGATATTAGGATTTAAAAGCCACGAATTCTCAAAGCAAAATCTTTTTATCCTATTTATGTTATGGCAATGTTGGAGCTCCAAAAGCATGGGAGACTAGTCAGAAACAGAAGTAACTAAATTTGAAAGCTTGCACTTAGGAAACAGATCAATAAATAAATCATTAATAAGGCTCTTTCAAGTCTTTTTTTATCCCAGTGATCAATCCCTCTACCCCTTTCCCATGTACACTTAAACCCATATAAAGGTAAGTCAATAAGATTGCAAGTTTCGACAGTCTCCCTAAAGCCATTAATAAGATTTAAAGGGCAAGTAGAACCACCCTATCTATCCTTAGAAGAAATCAAATAATTAAAGGCAGAAGAAATCGAGTCATTAAAGTCTCCCAAATAAATCTAAGGAAGAATAAACTGTCTAGCTAGCTATTTTAAGAGGTTCGAAGAATCAATTCTTCTACTATGTTCAGGAAACCCATAAAAGCAAGTAAATCTCTAAACATTATCATTGCTCAAGGCTATGGTTAAATCAATATGATTATGAGAATTACTCCAAATTGAACAGCATTATTCTTCCATAACATAGCTAACCACCCTCTACGATCCAATCTATCAACAACAAAACACCCATCATAACTCAACTTAGATTTATTTGGATCATAAGCTTATTCTTACTGTAGACACCATATTTTGGTCGACCCTCAAATGTAATGTTCTTTTAAAATTGAAATCTCATTATGTTATCTGTTCTCAACCGATGACCCAATCACAGGTCACTTTTTCGAACTCAGCAATGGCTTGTCTTCGGAATAACTCGATCTCACGTTCAAGTTAGCTTGCCTTCCGATCTCTTCGCCTTTATCCGATGTGTTCGGATCGATATTGGATCTCTGGACCATTCAATCTTACATGCTATTGTTTTTCGATCTCTCTATGTTCAAATACCTCAAAATTCCAAAATTGCATATAGTGTTGTGATCAGGCATCTCGCTCGAATTGTTCAAACATTCCTTAAATAAAGCTAAGGTTTTATCCGATCTCTAAATGATGATCCCGACCCTAATAAGCTCAAGTCATTTTCAAATCTTTACAATTCTACCAAATCACTCTTCAAATGTTTCAAGGTTTCAGTCGATATTCGGTCACAGCACCGTTCGATCTCATGTTCACGTGTAATGGTTTTCCGATCTCTGGAAGTGGTTTGATGTGTTATGATTAATAAATGATCTCAAGTTTAATGTCCAACGGTATTCAATTGATTAAGTACTCAAGCAATTTGGTTTGGATGTTTTTCGATCTCATCAAGAAAATTGAGCATAAAAAAACTTAGATTCATTTTAAAATATAAAAATATACAAGTCATTCAGCAAGAGGGTCTCCCCTAACCTGTTCTTCAGGTACATTTTTAGTTTCGTCATTCACTCCCTCTCTCTCAGGCTCCTCCTCACTGTCTTCTTCAGCTCTTGGGACGAGATCCTCCATCTAGGAGAAGTCTTCCTCGGGATAGCGCTTCACGAGTTTAGCTAAAAGATTGCCATGCGCATTCACATAAGCACTAGCCTCCCTCGCTAGGGCCTCTTCTTTTTTTTCCTTGATCTCTTTAGTAAGTCGAGTGACATCGGTAGATAGGCAGACCCGAGCGTCTTCAAGTTCCTACTCTAGTTTAGCTATCCTTTCTTCGTAAGACTTCACCCGATCTTCTACTTGGGGGTTTGGGGTCCTGAGCAATTGAGACCTGGGCTTTGGCGGAAGCTACATCCTGGACCACCTTCAGAATCTCCTATCTCAAGAGATGAGCCTTTTCTCTAATCAAAATGTTGGTTCGAAATAGCCTCCAAACCTAGGCTCATCGTCTAAGCCAGGAGTTTATTGATGCTATCTTGGGCCAATCTATTCCTATCTTCTTGAAAACAGATAGTGGCGCCCAGGACTTTGACTAGGTCAGGATTACCCCGAACACGGTTCCTTTCTAAAGAATGGATAAGGACCTGAGCACCTTGAGAAAGAGTCCTTACTGCCAGTCGGGAAGGCCCCCCTTCTGCACTTGAAGAGACCGGCGGAGGTGGAGGTTCGGCCTGTTGAGGTGGAGAAAGGACCACTTGTACCTCTGAGACTGGCTGCTTTAGAGGTCGGAACGAAGAGCTTGGTACTTTTGTCGAGTCTCACCTCGGTGTTTGAGCGGCAGTAGCAGTAGCAACCTTCATCTCCCACACTTTTTGGGCAAGCTCCCTCTTTCGTTATGACTCTCCTTTGTACTCTCGCCTCCCACCATACCTGCACAGAGAACAAGTTAGTGAGATCACCAAATTTAAGAGACTGAATATTTAGATTATACCGATCCCAGGGCCGAGGTCAGAAAGTTGCAGCTCATAGTCCTCATGGGCGATCACTTGCATTAATCACCATTTCAGTTCGGCCATAACCGTGTCCAGACATGAGTACTTATGAGTGGCCGCTTGATCCTTTAACTCCTTTACCATGGCGTCCTCATCTTTACTTAGGGCGATCTTTTTTGGAACTGAAGGAACCAAATACTGCCAACTACGTGGGATGCCCTCAAAGCCATTCGGGTCCTTGCTCCTCAATATGAAAAACTGATATTTCAAGTTCTTCAATGAAGAAGGGAGATCGATGAAGAGCCCGCAGTTTGGCTTAGCTTGGAAAAATCAATATTCATCATCCTTCCACCGAGCGAGCCTATGCAACTCGATAAAAACCTTCACCATAGGCTCGAGCTTTTTAGCTCAGCATAAACATCTGAAAGCCACTAGAGTCCGCCAGGAGTTCGGATGCACCTGGGCTACACAGATATGATGGAACTTCAGAATGGCTTTATAAAATTTGTTCAGGGGAAACCGAAGCTCGGCTTTCAATTGTTCCTCATATACTATGATCTAGTCAGTTTCTTCAAAAAAATGATCGGCTCAGAGATCACCATGATATCTGATAAGTTCGAAGGAGTCAGTCGGAAGGTTGTACTCTTGGCTAATAGACTAGAGATTGCTCTCTTTGAGAACCGATGACAATTCATCCATGGGTAAGTTCTCTTTCCTTGAAGACGATGCTTGTTTTGACTTGGTCGATCGACCATGGGCCGGGACAGTGGTTGTAAAAGGTTCAGGTCGCTCACTCAGTTTGGTCACTTCACCTTCATCCGATGTCCACGAGATGTGAACAGAAGGAGGATTGGTAGCTCTTTAACTGTCGGTACCACTCATTTTCAGATAATAAAATGAAATTGATCAGAAAAAGATTAAAACTCATATCAAAGTATAAATCAGCATCGAAAAACTCTAGAAAATAAGGGAGAATGTAAAAGTCGCTAAAAGGAAGTTTGAAAATGACATAAGGGAGCAAATGGCTAACCCCCTCCCTATTTATACCTGCCTGAGCATTAAATGCTCACAAAGCCCCAAGGGAAGTATCGATTAGTAGGACCGAGCCGTTTCAATGACACATCAAAAGAAGATTCTAGAAACATAGTAAAAGGTTAGACAAATAAGATTGGTTAACGAAGATCATCAGATAGAATAGAGTTCCGAACCAATAGATCAGTCAGATGACAATTCGTCTAGGGATCAGATCGGGCACATTTATCAGAGATCGGAATAATAACCAATGCAATAATAAAAACAGAATAAGCAGATCCAAATTTCAATAATAGATATCATTTCATTTTCAAAAGGTCAGATTACATCATTTGGGCAATCTCTCAAGATTAGCAATTACAAATGTCCTTACACTACATTTTACCTAACTTGGACTACTCCCGAACCCAAAGTGTCACACAATAGGCCTGTGTCAAAGCCTAGTCTTGTGGCTAAATCAAAAGATGTGTTTGATTAGAAAGCCAGCAATAAATACTGGACAGATGTACAACTCAGATGGGGTGACTATGACTCTCATGATATTGAGCAGTGTCATTATCGATGTCATCGATTAGAACCGAACTGCGATCGGGACCACTGAGATGGTGAGGAACCAAATGAAATTCAAGAGGTGGTCACCGATATTAAGATTGAAATTAGCGGTACTCTTGTCAGAGATCAGTCTGCAAGCCATACTGATGAGCTGGTCCGAGATCGGCGCCGTAGTCAGTTTCAACCTTGATCGGTCAATTAGTCCAGTTCCCTCATCATCATCAGACAACGCCCTCATAAACCTCTGATCACCGAAATTGCTCATTTTTAGGAGATGAATAAAGAAAACATTCGGAAAAGATTAAAGTGGTTGTCGTGAGAAGAATTCTTGCTAAAAAAGCCAAGAACAGGAAAATAAAACATTAAAGATTCATCGGAGAAGGAAAGTTGTGAGTATGTGAAGGACAAAATTCATCAGCATATATATAGGGCCTTGGCATTTATTGCATGCAGAACTCGAAGCGGCTCATCGGCAATCGAAAAATTTATTGCTTTGACCAACACAGAGAAGGGATGAGAAGAAGGTCAGAGAACAGAAAGAGATCGGGAAGTAAAAAGGACCAGATGCAAAAGAAAATAGAGATCGAAATAATAATCCTAAGATTCGTCAGTCATAATGAGAAGATCGAAAAGGGGAAGGACAATCTATAGAGATCAGAGAACTTAGGGAGTTGAATAGCTTCTAATCATGACCTTTAATTCATAAAAACTAGCTCCCTCCAACGTCAGATCAGAGTCAGTTAAAGCATTGCAGACATGATCTAATCTTTACCACACATCTCATTTGTAAGGACGCACTCCTAGCCTTCAGATTCTAAATGGTTAAAGCAGCCTAGTACATCTCGATTTACACCATTGATTATAATTGTAAGGATGGATCTGAGGCCTTCGGATAAAAAATAAATAACAGATTCAGTGCTTTTTGTTCACAGCCCTTGGATCCATTTTGTAAAGTAAGACCCTTGACCGTTGGATTAAGGGGCAAAAGGATAGAAATTCCGAACGGAATCCCAACCCTCAATTTTGATTCTCTTTAATTCTAGGATGTCGGATTATGTCCTTTTGAATGTAGGCCTTCCATCTCCTCCTGCTAGAATCTTGGCCCTCTATTTTGAGTACCCATCTCCTATAAATACCTGCATGCAACGCTATGGAGGTAGCGGTGCTTTATCTTCAATAAAAAACTCTCAAGGTTCCTAGAGACTTTAGAAATAAGTTTTCTAAAGGATCTTACCGCAGAAACTATAGAGCTTGCAATCCATACCTCGGATAACCTCGCAGAATCTTGGGAACTCAATCACAGTTTCTCAAGAATATCTCACTTCAATTATTTACAAATCCTCAAAATCACCTTACTGTCTCAGTGTTAGTGGTGCCAGATACACGAAGACATCGGTACCAGCTTACTCGTTGTTTCAGCCTTTTCTACAAGTAAGTGCTCGACTTATCATTCTCAAGTGTTCATGGCATAGTTTGTCACAACAAATCTTCAGAATAAGTTTACGTCGAAACTAGACTTATGTCACTTTTGTGATGTCCACGAGTTTTACCTCTTATTTTTACGTTGCCTTTAATCTCTTTACATTATTTTGTATAAAAAAAAGGATACTTCAGGATACTAACATTCTGAAAGTAACGTAAGGAATACGGATGGAAGAAAACAATGTGGAGATTCCCGATCAGGATAAAAATGATTAGGAATAGTATGGATGAATTGGGAGGTTAGTTACTCAGTCTACCTCTAAAAAACAGAAATGAGATCGGGATTCAGAATCAAGTTCAGACGGAGAACCTCCGAAATGAGATATCTAGAAGATTCAAAATGAGGAGTTGTAATAAGTTGAGGAAAGTTTGGTAAATAAATCATGAGATCGGAAACAAGAATCTGGGATAATATGAAAAACAGGAGGTGATATGAGTAACGTTCTCATATCTAATAGGGTCAAATGAGTTCGGTCTCACAACCGTGGCCTCTTAAAATTCATTTTTGACAAATTAGAAGGGATCGGGAGAGAGTCCTTACCCGAGTCCTCTTAACAAAAATTCCAATATGCACATTTTAAGAGATCGGGAGAGAGTCCTTACTCGAGTCCTCTTAACAAAAATTCTAACATAAACATTTTAAGAGATCGGGAGAGAGTCCTTACCCGAGTCCTCTTAACAAAAATTCTAACATAAACATTTTAAGAGATCGGGAGAGAGTCCTTACCCGAATCCTCTTAACAAAATTCTAATATACACATTTTAAGAGATCGGGAGAGAGTTTTTACCCGAATCCTCTTAACAAAATTCTAATATACACATTTTAAGAGATCGAGAGAGAGTCCTTACCTGAATTCTCTTAGCCAAAATTCTAATAAGAATATTTTAAGAAATTGGAAGAGGTCCCTTTCCTGAAATCTTTTCAATTAAAATTTTAATATTTAAATACCGAGACACCTGACATGTGAGCTGAGAACCTTTCTCATTCGTTACGGATCTTAAAGACTCAAATAACATCTCTTTAAAATTATAATCCCAAATTCAAAGCTGAAAAATTAGATAAGATATGTAACAAATCAAATAAACAAAACACCAATTCACTATGGGGACATCTCATGTACCCGTGTTCTTGGGAAACCCAAAATGGTGAGATATTGAACGCTCCTTCTATCAATAAAAGGACTGACATCATGACTCCAAAACCCCTAAATTATTAATCGTAAGTAATTAAGAGCACATCGTTAAATTTGCTGACCCTCGT
This sequence comes from Hevea brasiliensis, assembly GCF_030052815.1. Lineage (NCBI taxonomy): Eukaryota > Viridiplantae > Streptophyta > Magnoliopsida > Malpighiales > Euphorbiaceae > Hevea > Hevea brasiliensis. The sequence goes on from NC_079509.1 coordinate 46,456,628, forward strand.
TAAGAGACGAGGTAGGGTGCCTAACACTTTCACCACCTGTGAATTGACTCCGAACCTAGAATCTCTATTTCGAAAGTGGCTTTTATTTTTCAGTAATGATTTCCTTTAATTTCCCTTAAAATTAAAATGACGACTCCTCACTTTTTTCATTTCGGTGAGAATTGTCTGGCGACCGCATAGTTCTTGCGACACTTGCTAATTGTTCTAGTTCAAATCATTTTAAATTTTATGAAAATAAAATAACTTATAAATCTCTTTAAATCAGCTGAATTAAAATTGTTTCTTGTATTAAATTTTAAGCGATCAAAATTATTAGTAATGTGTTAATACATTGTATATATGAAGATAAAATGAATAGATATCAATATGGGGAGAAAAGGTATGTAATTAGTAAGGTACTAAAATACAAGAAATTGATAGGTTACTAAATTTTCTTTTCTAAAGAAAAGGAGATAATCGTAAAAGCATACTTCTTTTAAAATACATGCGAAATAAATCAATAAGCTTAACTTAAATAGTATTGGAATCATATCTAAAAATCTTAAGATTTGGAATCTGAGTCTCCATAGAAGATAATTAAAATAAAAAATTAAGGGAAAAAAAAATATGAAAGAAGATGCGTAGTTTGAGAGAATCCACACAAGGCAATACTTTTAAAACCCCCATGTGGGAATGGGAAGGAGGCCATGTGGGAACTTCTAATTTTCCCTCATTCTTCTATTCTCTGCCCAAAGCCAAACCTCATGCTTTAGACTTTCTCTTATTGTGGGTCCGCTCTGCTCCATCAGCATCACCATGTTTTCCGGATCCTGCCAAATTACTTTCTCATCCTCAATGCGGTGGCGCCACACTCGAAATTCTTAATCCTCAATTAAAATTGAGGTTAAAGCTTAAAAAAATTAAAAATTAAAAGCTTAAAAAAATTAAAAATTATTTAAAGTTATTTAAAAATATTTCAGAAAAATCTATTTCATTATTTTAAAAATTCTATAACTAAATTATATGAAGTTCAATTTTAAATTAATTTTAATATTTTAACTAATTTTTTTGAAAGATTTAATTAATATATTTCATAATATTTTTATTTTTAGTAAAAAAAATCAAAGAGTATTTATAATAGCTCTTCAAGGGCTTATCTTTTGAAAAAAATTAAAAAAGAAATGAATTTTTTTTCTATTATGAAATTTGATGAATTTTGGTATGATTATTTATTATTTTTAATAAAATAAAAAATATGTCTGTTAATTTACATTGGTAATATAAAATAACTCAAAAAGTAATTGAATTATTATTATTATTATTTATTTGAAATTATAATAAACTAGCATGCATTAATCGAAAATCACATTAAATTTATTTGGTCGTTTTTGTCGATATGCGCCGAATTCTATTCATCCTTGAATGTGATTTTCTCGGCGTACGTTATGTGGTCAATTAATTTTCGTAATTTTATCTTGACGACTATTACTACCAACAGTCAAGGCAAAAGTGGGTGTGGCCTTCTCTGGTCCACACTATTTTTAAAAAGTTATCATTTAATTTCTATATTATTGTAAAATTAATAAAAAAATACATTAATTAATTTTCATTAAGGAATTATTATTTATATTCAGCGCATATATATCATTTTTCATAATCAAGTGAAGAATCACTTTTCATAGAGTCTACTTTTTTATAAGAGATAAAACAATATTTTTATATATACCGAAAATATTCTATAAACTTCTATTTTTATTATCATTCCATGAAATTGTATGCATAGAAATAAATGAGTGGGTCGAGATAAAAATCAACGAGGGAGGTAGACTTACTTGAGTTGAACTAATCATTGTTAAAATATTAAAACTAACTAAACTCTTTAAATTTTTTGTTCTTTTTCAATGTGAGACTCTTCACTTATATTTTGATTTCTTCCTACACTTTCATCAATCCACTTATTTTTTTCAGCTTCTTTAATGGTGAACAATTTCATCTCTAAACTTTTATCATATAAACATTTTTGTTCCTAATTTTTTTTATTATTAGTATTTTTTTCCTTGTAGCTACTTTTTAATGGCTTGATTAACGCTTAAATTAACAAAAATAAAATTAAAAAAAATCATATAATCAGTAAAATTAAATATAATATATTTTTAAAAATACAACAACTAAATCATTAAATTTAACACAATAAGGGACTGAAAAATTAATTTACCTTATCTTTTCTAAGGCAAATAATCGATTTTAATTTTGTCCGAATCAAAGTTCAGAGAGTTGAACCAAAACTCAACCCTTAGGGGTGCTAATTACAAATCAATTCTAAATTATGAACCGATGAATCCAAATTTTATCGATCGAATTCTAAACCGACCTATAGCCGGTCTAGTTTTCAGTACTCCTCTTCATTTTTTTTTTCCCTAAAAACCCATTATTTAAGAATAGTCTGGTGCTCACTACTTGATGCATTTTCCTCCTGCTAGCCGGACTTCAACAGTGGAGTGGCAGTGAGTCAATTTAGTGAGTTTTGTTTTTATTTGCAACAAGTTACAGATGTTTGGAATGCATTATATTAGGGGAACCTTTAATTTAATGCATTCTATGTATAATTCAAGAAACCCATTTCTTTTTTTTTTTAATATCCTCTGAGGTTTGTATGGTGGGCCATGTACACCATGTGCCGGCATGTGCGGTGTCTCTCTCTCAAAGGTCCACCACTTCTTTCCTTCGAGCAAATAAATGGGGTTTCTCCGCATTCTTCTCCTTCTCATTCCTCCCTCTCTCTCTCTTTCTCTCTGAAACTTCATTCTATGATTGTTATTCACTTTCTTGGATCTGTGGAACGCTAGAACTGCATTATTCTGCAACTTGTCTCTCTCACATGTATATTTATAAGCTTTTCTCGTGATTTTATCCTCCTCCTCTTCCTCTTAATCAATAGGAAAGGAGTCTTACAGTAAGGTACGTGTAATTTAGTTTATTATTTCTATGCATTTATAAGTCATATCTAGCTAACAGATACTTCTGCATATAATTCTATGCTGTTATCTGCTTTCCAATCCTAATTTCTCTTTTCTCAGTACCATAATTACTGTCCACCCTTGCTTTTTCTTTTTGGTTTGGAATTATATTCTCTCTAGTCAAGAAAAACAGTTGCACAACAAGCCACATGTAGAGAATGATAAACCACATATTAATTTAGGCAAAAAATGTATGGAGTGAAGTAGAGTAGAGACTTTTAGCTTTTTCCTTTTTTTTTTTTTTTTTAATTATTACTCCCACACTCAAAACTCTTGAAGAATTGATTGACATTCTTACTGTATTAATATCTTGATTCTTTGTAGAATGCGTGCTCCTCAGACAATCAAGCAAGAATTCCTCAAGAAATGGATATTGGGTCTCCAGTTATGTGATTTTGCAAAGCAGAACATGAGCATGTTGGAAAGAAAGAAGGCAATAAAGCTATCGGCAGACATTGCTATAGCTTCCACAAGAAATGGTATGACTTGTTGGAGTCGTGCTCTTGTTGCAAAAGCTTCAAGAGATTATGGTGATAAAGTCCTTGTTGAGCGTATGTTAGCTTCTGAGTCTGAGAAGCTAAAGAAGGTTTCATCAATTGGACTAATCGCACCAAACAAGTGGGTTATTATTAGAAGCAAGAAAATCTTGAGAAAGAGTCGCCGTGCTAGAAGAGTAAGAAGTAGTGTGCCTCTATCGGTGCTTGCTAAATCTATTGCAAAAAAGATGGTAAAGAAAAGAACACAAGTCTTGAAGAGTCTTGTACCTGGAGGTGAATTTATGGATGATATCTCTTTGATTGAAGAAACCCTAGACTATATAATATCTCTTCGAGCTCAGGTTGATGTAATGCAAACTCTTGCTAAAGCCACGGAGCTACTGAACGGTAAATAGGACCGTCAATGGAGAATTACCTATATATATATATATATATATATAGTCTTTCTTTTGTTTCTTTCGCTTTGGCAAGACTAGATGAAGGAAAATGAGAAGCTGCTGTAGCTTAAGCATGTACAGTTGAAGCATATTTAAGTCAATCAAGGCTCTTTATTTACCTCTTCTTCTAGTCTTTAATTCATTAACTAATTTGCTTCATTTTGATTTTTCTTTTTGGTTCCCTTGGTTTTATGGGTTGTTTAATGTTTAATCTTCCAAAGAAGATAAGCATATAGATTTTTCCACAGATCTCTTGATTAGTTTCATTATATTTTTCGTGTGTTTGAGAGGCAGAATGCTTGAATTCAATTCAGCATATAGATGTTTTTGTTAATTAGGAATATATGAGAGAATTTGATAATGGGTGGTGGTGACATAAAATATATAACAATCATAGGTCAAACTGCGCTCACCCGTGCAAGCTTAGCATATTTATATGATGGTGACGTGAGCCACATCGATTTTAAGAAGATGTAAAGGATCATACAGATTGTCCTCTTAACATAATTCTTAATAAATTAGTATATATTTGCTAGTTTGATATAAATTCTAATCATTATCAACATTGTCATTGAACTCTTATAAATCAGTCAAGTCTCCAGTGGTTCATATGGGCAAAATATGAAATATTTTATCATTTGCTTCGAGTACTTTATTTTTCTTAGATTTTTGTTTATGCTTGAACTCATAAACTGAGTTCATTAATACCTGAATATAGTCCTGTAGCTATGGAAATACTCTTGTAATAATTTGGGAGCACAGATTTCGAATCTCCAATATCTACATTGTACCCAAAAAAGAAAAAAAATCATTAATGCCTTCGCAAACTATAATACCAATTTAATATTAACGATCAATCTAGTCAGTATAAATTAAGCTAACACAAATAAGACAAAAGCATGAACCAATTATGTAGTCGATCTTGGTAGTTCAGAATTCAGTTCTTGGGAATTAATTAGTTAATTTATCTCCATTGTTTTTAAATTTATTGTTTCCAAATAATGTAGCAAAATATTCTTATATGCAAATGTAGTTGAACCACAGGTACACATATAAATAGATCATGATTAAAAAATTCTTCGTGGTATTGCAAATTTGCTTTTGTTAAACAAAATTAAATTAAATTAAATACTTGCAAGATTATATTATTTCTTTAAATTTCATTTTACCAACGGAGATAATAGATAAATAGATAGATATAGATTTTAATATATGACCATTGAACTACTAGCTCAATGAGAGATCTCATCTTTTAATTAACAATTCTTAATATATATAAACACACAGAGCCTTATTTGTGATATTAGAACAGGCCAAACAACTATGCGTATATTAATGTGTATGTATGTGAGATTGTCTTAGCTAAGAAGCAAAACCATCTACCGCAAGATATGGTACATATATAATGTCAATGTCGTTTTCCACTTGAGGAAAATAGTATATGCATAGAAGAAATCTCTCCATGATGAACTTTCTTCAAGTAGATTTCTGCTATGATATTGCTGTGTATTCTGGTTGAGCATTCCACTGCCAGTGGAAAGTATTTATGTTAGTGTATTCCTTTAATGGTAATGATGAAATCTATATCATGTCTTGTGTCATGTCAAACAAGAAGAAGCTGAAGAGATTTGTGTACAAATGCATTTATACTTATATTGTGTGATTAAATAAGACAAACAGAAAGAGCCAAAGTCCAGGCTCAAGTAGGGCATCTTGCACTGGCAGCAGAGTCCACTGCGAGTCCCACTGCGAGACTAATTTCGGACCCATCAGAGGCTTTTTTCAAACAAACACGTGAGTCCCCACAAGTCACAAGGCATCAGGGCCATCGAAGTTCATCTTAGAATTCAAAATTTACATGTTCCACTTATGTTTATCAACTAATAATTAAAGGGAACATTGACATTTTAGTTTAGTAACATTGTAATCGTTTCTAGGGATGTAAAATTTGGAGTTGAATTTCTAGGGAAAATTATTATTTAGTTTTTATATTTTAATAAATTTAATTATTTAGTTCTTGTATTTTGAGAAATATATTATTTAATTTATATATTTTATTTTTATTAAATTATTTAATTTCTTAGTCAAATTTTTCTATTATTTATGTATTCAAATTATTATTTAGTCCCTCTATTTTAAGAAAATTAATTAGTTGATCATATATTTTGAAAAACACTATTATTTAGTCTCTTTATTTTAGAAAAACTAATAAGTTGATCCATATATTTTAAAAAACATAGTATTTGAAAAATATATTCTTTACTAAAATGGAAATTTGCTATGTAAAGACTAAACCTGAATATATATATATATTTTTAAAATTTTTAAGTTTTTGGATATTATTTTTGTATTTTTTTACTAGAAAATAGTTTTTCTTGATTACTTAAAAATTTAACAAAACTGATTAACTTTTTTGTGTAAATAATTTATATTATTTTTATTAATAGATAAAAATAAAAGAGAGAATGAGGGAAAGAAGAATGTGGGTGTAGAAGAGAAAAAAAAATGGAGAGAGTGAAATAGGGAATGTTAAGAGAGAAATAATGGAGAGAGGACTTGGATAATTTAAGTATAAAAAATAATTATAAAACTAAATAATTAATAAAATCAAATTACAAATGCTAACTAATTAATTTCACTAAAATAAAAAGGCTAAATAATAATTTGATCAGAATTAACTAACTAGAAAAATTAATGAAAGATCTAAATAGAAGTGAAATTTAAAGACTAAATAATTATTTTTCAAAGTATAGAAACTATATAATAATTTATCTAATTTTTAATCGAGTCAATTATGCTAGATAAAAAATAAGAATAATCAATTGGGTGACATGCTGATGATTGGCGCAAGCCCACTTTAACAATTTGGGCTGAATTTGACATAAAGGGTTCGATACCACCCACGGAACATGTTCCAATTTCGCAGTGACCATCACCATCAGGCAATAGAAGACTATTGGGCCACTACTACGACACTGGGCCTGGAGCAAGAACTGCAGTTAGGCTTTGAAGATTGGACCCAACCATGTTAGTGAAAAAACCCCTTTTGTCAAATTCAGCCCGAGGAACATGAGCAGTGAGACCTGAGATTTCCAAAGAATCTGTGAACTCTTTCTCGGCAGGATCACTAAGGGTTAGTAGAAACAACGACATGCTGTGGATAACTTTCAATAATTTTTTACGATAAAATTTTTTTTGTTTTTAATTATTAATTTTTCATTTAGATGCTGATATAAATTGATATAGTGTGACTTTTAGTCAGTATTTCTCTCTCTTCTCTTATATAAAGTATAAAATTATTCTGTTTACATGTGAAAAATTACTTTCACTTTAAAGAGAAGAATAATTCAATTTATACATGATTTAAAGAGAATAAAGAAAAATATTGACTAAATATCATGCTGAAATTATGTAAGTTAACGTCTAACTTAAAAATTGGTAATTAAAAGTTAAAAGGATTTTATTATATAAAATTTAAAAGTTAATAAAGAAATTTTATATTATATTTTTAAATTGAGAGACTGTTATATTACAGTTATATAAATTCAAATACAGTTATTAAAATTTATCATTAATGAGACTAACAGTTAACGTCAAAAAATTTAGAAGTGTACATATTTTTTTAATATTATTAAAGGGTATATTTGCAAAGTAAAATTTATAAGGATTTAATTTAATTAATTTTTGTAATTAATTTTTATTTTTGAAAGCATACAATTGTAATTTTCTCAATCTAAGAAAAGATTTTTTTTTTTTAAATGAAAATTTTTAAAAAATGAATATCTTTGTAAAGGATTGATTTGCCATTGCATGCCGTTGCGTGGTCATTGCGCACGTTGGCATTGTTAGTATGTACTTGCAACAATTTAACCAACATTATTAAAGTCATTGGAAAAACAGTTCCATTAGTTTAGAGGCGGCGATAATTCGATTTCAATGGCCATCCCAGTAATTTGAAAGAAATTTCTTAAAAAATATTTAATGCTCATATCGATTAAGTCTTCATTATTCTTCTTTGATTGAGTGACATATATTTGTACGATGCTTTTTTTTAATGATCAGAGGAATGAAAAAAAATTATGAAAAATCAAGTAATTATATAATATTTATCCTATGTAACTCATTTAGATTATTTGGTTATTTTATTCACCGAAGCAAAAACAGTAAATGATTATACCAAAAGTTATATATATATATATATATATATATATATATATAACAGTTAGTATAGTTTCTTGTATTTGAGTATATACATCAAAGTAGGTGTGTGTCAATAGTTTAGTGTGCCGCATGAAATCAATTTCTTGTTTTCTTATAGTATTATTAATGGGTTTAATATGTCTTAAATCGCATGATTTTTATTATGCATAACTTGGATTTTTACACCTTGTGCTTATGTTTCAAGCACCTTGCCACATTTATAAATAGCAAGCCAAATCTTAAAAAGTCATCACGTGATGCTTTTTAAGAAGAGATTTGTTTTTTTGAAATTGTCACATATTGTCTCCAAAAAAAACTTAACTTATTAAATAATAATTTTTTTAAATATTATTATGCTAATATTTTATTTTTTAATCATAATTAATGTATATCTAATTAAAATCTTAATATTAATTGTCATTAATTATGATAATTGTAATTATGTAGAAAACTAATAATTGTTTATTAATTATATTTAATACATAAAAATTATATATTTATACATTATATTCATTAGTAAATTATATTATATTTTGTCACTTTTTCTACAAAAAATTTCAATCATTAATAAAAAAAAAAACTTTTTAAAGAAAAATCTATTTGTTCAAAGAAAATTTATTAAAATTTTTCCCCAATTATTTTATTTTTTTAAAGAAAATTTTTCAAAAAAATTCAAAGAGAAACTTTTCTGAAAAATATCTTTAAAAACAATAATTTTAAAAAGACTTATGAAAAACAATATTTTAAAAAATCTCCAAAAAATCACTTTTTTTCAATTAAAAAAAAAGAAATTTTTTAAGAAAAAAAAATATTGAAGTGGTAATTCTACTTATTTGATCCAGATGATTAGAATAGTTGGATCATTAAAATTTAAATTATTTTTGTGAATAAAGTAATTTTATTATATTTTAAAGAAAGTAACAATCTAAATTATCTTTAATATATATTTAATAAGTTATTTTTAATTAAATACACCAAAATTTAATAAAAAATGTACCATTAAAACGGGTGAAAAATTACTTAAATTAAATTAATTAAAAGAAAATTTGAATGAAAATTTTATTTAATAATAATAATAATATATCATTATTTAGAAAGTCAAATTAAGTAAAATATAAAATTTAGATTATAATTAATAATTTAAATAAAAAAATAAAAAATTATATATTATCTCATGCATAGCAAGGATATTCCGCGAGTTTCATCATGTAATTAAAGTTATAGTGTCATAAGCTGTTGGACAAATGGCTACATGTGCACGATGACACCTTGTGCTTAGTTTGGACAAGCTAGTTGGTCTCTTGCTTCATAAAAATCTAAGGCCACATTTTGATAGAGCATAATGTAATATATGTAATATTTATGTAATATAATTAAAGTTATAATGTAATGTAATTATCATCACATTCCTCTGTTTAGTTGCAAAATACAAATACAAGTAATATAATGTAATGATAATTTTTTTTTTAATTTATTTATGGTGTTAATGATAAGTGATTAATAATGGATGCAATGATTGGTGGTTGAATGGTAGTGGCAGCGAGGTGATAGTATTAATAATAGTGGCTAAGTAGTGGTAGTAATGGTATTGTGACAATAATGGTGACAGGATGAGGGTGATGGTGACAATAATGGTGACAAAATGAGGGTGGTGATGGCGGTAGGGTGGGGGTAGTGGTGGTGATAGTGGTGAGGTGGTGGTGACGATAGTCAAGTAGTGATAGTGATAAAGGCAGTGCTCAGGTGGTGATGGTGATGGTGGAGACAAAATGGTGTTGATAATAGTGGTAGTAGTAGCTAGTAGTGGTGGTGGTTGTAGTGTTGAGAATAAACAAAAAAAATTAAAATAAGTAATCATGATTATATCTATTTTTGTGCATAATAATTATTATGCTACTTTAAGTGTAATTGATTACACTATGTATTTATTATTCTATTATATCAAATTCTTTCATATTACCAAATAATATAATTTAATATGCAATGTAATATGATTATGTTATAATTTTCATTACGCTATATCAAACATGACTAAAAAAAATTAATTTTCTACTACTTTAAGACAACCATATATGTTTGTAAATTCTTATGAATTCTACCTTCAAATAAGATAAAGAGCATAAGCACAAATTTGCATTAGGAGGTCTTCGAAGAAAAATTTACATGATTTGCTGATTTTGATTGACTGTAGAAATTGGTAAGTTAAATGTATAGATATGCTATGCATGTGTAGAAATATAAACTTCTTTAAGCTAATTAATTAAATTATTAGCTTAAAAAATTTTTGATTAATTAAATTTTAATTTTTAATTAATTTATTTTATTGACCAATCAAATTATTTAAAAGTTATTAAAATGTTTAATTATTAATTAATTTCATCTTTATTGAGTGATGATATAGTCTGGTTCAATTAAATTATGCTAAGTGAGCCAATCAAATTAAAAGAGGAATTCTACATAAATTAGAGGACCTGCTAGAAGCCTTTATAAGTAGAGGGGCTCTCTCCCCATTCTGGAGATATATCGGCACAACCTCTACAGAATTCAAATATCAAAGTTCTCTTCAAATTCCAAGCGCAAAGATCAACGCCTTATTCTCATCAATGACTCCAAAGTCTAAAGTTCAAGTCTATTATACCATTGAATCGTGTTAATGCAAATTAAAAGAATCAGAAGTTACATCTTCTTGATATAAGAAGATTTAATATTAGAGGTTGTATTCACAAATTTTATAAAATATAAATTTGTACTTTATTCTTGTTTTTCAATCTTAAAAACATGAAATTTGTGTGTACAGTATGAAAAGTATGTTTAAAAATCTTAGCCAAGGAATTTTATTATGATGAGATGATTTACTCATTGTTAGGTGAGGTTGATGGTTTGCTCACCATTAAGAGTTAGGATTGTGATTTTTCATTTATTTCCATGTAGAAAGCCTTTGAGCTAGTTAAACACAGTCTCACCTAGGGATTGTTCCAGCAGTGATAAAAATAAATGATAATATGTGATGGTCATTATTTGTACAGAAAACTCACGAGGGATTGTTTCAGTGAGAACTTTCCAAGGGATTGTTCTAGCAGAATGTATTTGTTCTGATTATGATATTCTAACGGCCAAGCATGATTTAATGCATTCCAAAATCCTTATTTTCAGATAATACTAGAAAGTTACCCTTGCATTGCTTCAAGTATGAGATGTTTTTAAAAAATTTTAATAATACTTTTATGTTTATTAATTAAATTAAAGTTGATGGTGTATCACACCAATTCTTAATTTTTTCTTTTTTAATCTCTTATCTCACCATCTACAGTAATGAGATTGGGGACTAAGAAATTATTTGAAGCACAATGTCTAAGTCTGTAATGCAATTCAGTTGAATCAATTCAAAATTCACTATTCATCGAAAATTGATCCATTAATGATTACATAAATTAGAAATCTATGTTGTTATGAATATATTAATTATGTACGTTCATTTTGTTGTGAAAGTCACACCCAAGTAAATTAATGAACACAAAATTTAATATAATTTAGCGTAAACTTACTCCATCAAACAAATTAAGTATTAAAGGAAAAATAATTGTACAATCAATAATTATTTTTTTCATCCTCAAAATTATTTAAACGAAACTCATGAAATTTTACACAGCTCTTCACTTCGTGAGCTCTCTACAAATCATATAATGGCCAACCAACTATTTATATATATAGGCCACTAAAAACTTAGTCATTTTAGAACTCTAATTATTAAATTTCATAATTTAAATTTTACTAAACTTTCTATTTTATCTAATTTCCTAATTAGTTTTAATTCCTAATTCTAATCGAACTTAAACTTTAACAATCTCCACATCTAAGTCAAATAGGATTAGTTTTTACAATTTTTGCAAAAGTCAATTTTCTCTTGGGTACTTTCTTACACTCTTGATTGTTGATATTACCTCTCGTCTCTATTTGCATTCTTCCAATCAATATAATTCCTTCCAATTTGTAGAGATTTTTTGCACTAATTTTTTCACTCTTCATGATCATAAGAGCACCTTGGCTAACTCTATAACTCCACCATAAATTGAACACCCATAACTCAAAGAATTCATACAAGGAAATTAAATTCCTTTCAAATTTAGGAATATATCTTACTTCATCTAACAATTTCACATGATCATCATCTAACTTGATCTTCACTCAACCAAAACCTTTGACCTCCATCTTACTCCTATTGGCTAGCTTCAATTTCTCTCCTTTCTTTTCTTCAATCATGTCAAACCACTCATTCTTCGAGCAAATATAGAATGGGCAAGCAGAATCCATTAACCGCTCATCTTGTAATGAATCTTTTGTCTTTTTCTTATCATTATCCTCATTCAAACATTTATCATCAACACCATTATCAATTGCAATTATAGTAGTTCATTCTTTTTCTTTTTTGCGACTCTTATTGAATTGTTTAAACTTTATAAGATCTTCCTTCATCTTCATACAATGGTATTGAACGTGACCCTTCTCATGACAATAGTAGTATTCTCTATCTTCAAGGTCTACTCATTGTCTCGACCTTGATGTATTACTCCTTCTCCAATTGTTTCCCTATGGGTTGCTTCTACCACGACTAGAAATAGCAACAAAAGCTCCACTTTCATTATAATTACCTGTCTTATTGAACTTCTTATCATCTAATACACTTGTATTGTATAGGTACTTTTAGGTATTTTAAGATACTTTTTATTGCATTTCATTAGCACTTTGTTAGTTAATTATATGATTTTGGTTAGTTTCATTACAATTTAGGATTTTGAGTTAATCTGGCTTAATTTCTTGATTTTTGTGTTTTATTAAGTAATTTAATGCAATCCTAAGGCCTACAGCACAATTGGATGAGTTGAGAAGCCAAAAAGGACAAGTTAAGCACTGAGAAGAAAAACATAGGCTGTACATTAGTACTTACCCCGTGTAACTTACTGCCAGGAGTGTGCCAAGAAAAGACATTTACACAGTGTAAAGAACCCTGTGTAATGGTTCTTAGCCCATGTAATTTTCTGTCCCACTATTTTGATGAAGACTTCCAAGGGTTCAGAGAGTTACACGACCTTGGGGCCATGTAATTTGCCCCAGCTTAGATGCTAATTCGACTCCAACTCTGTTTTGTACGACTCAAAAAGACTTCTAAGGCCTCCAGGACTCTGAATTAAGGGTTTTTATGCCATATATAAATACAAGAAGTTAGAATCAAGCTAGGGATCACATCCTTTACATTCAAACTTAGATTTTCAATAATTTGGAGAGATTTGTACCAAGGTTTTTAGGAGTGATTTACAACTGAAGTTCCAAAAGTTTGAAGCAGTAGAATATTCTATTTGGGTTCCTTTGTTCTATTTTTTTAAATGTTTTATTATTGTTATTTTATTTTTAGTTTAATTGTTAAACTCACCATGAGTGAGTAGTTTTCTTAATTCTAGAATTACGGATGTAGCACTTTTAATTCTGTTATGGATTTACATTGATTTTATTTAATAAATTTGGAGATTTGTTCATTGATTCAATCTCTTGTGATCTTAATGTATGCTATGTGTAGAGCTCTACTTAGTTATGATTTTAGATATTAATTGAAGGAGTGAAAGGTGAAGATTGAAATTAGAAAAATCAAGATATTGAACTTAGGGTTTTTTACCTAGAGATAGACTCAGATCCTATGTGGAGTTTTTAATTAATCAAAGAGCTTAAAGAGTCTTAATTGAGATTGATCGCCATAAAAATAGAGTTAACATTAATTAAGATACACATTGAATGCCTTGAAAGATGATTGAAGATAACTTAGGATTAATTTCCTTCAAAGTAATAACTTTCTAATTTATTAAATAAATGAGATTAGAATTGCAATAGGCTGAAGTGTGAGCCCCTAATTCTGGAATCGCTTTTATTAATTGATTATCTTAGTTGAATTATTTAGCTTTCCTTTATTTCATTAGTTTTAGCTAACTTAGTTTAAATTCTCATCATCATAATTGGAAGTCCAAATAGTTGTAATTATTGTTTAGTATAGTACTCACTAAGTTCCTCATGGAAACGATACTCACTACTATATTACTTCTTAATGATTCATGCACTTACAGGATTTTGCACAATAAGTTTTTGGCATCATTACCGAGGAACTTCCATTGATATTAGACGATAGGCAATTTAGCTAATTTAGACATTTTGTTTTATTTACTTTTTATTAGTTATTTTATTATGTTTTCTTTATTTCTATTTCATGCCTTTTTGTTTAGTTTATGACCAGAACTAAACTTGAAGAAATACTTTAATTGGATCCAGAGATAGACAAAACTCTAAGAGCCATCAAGAGGTGGAAGAAGCAATAGAAAGCTGAAACTTCAACCATGGTAGATAACAGACCAAAACCCTTGAGGCACTACAAAGCCCCAACTATTCAAGGATTCCAACTGAGTGGTACCAGACCTACAATAGAAGTAAATAACTTCGAGCTTAAATCGACAGGGCTTTAGATGATTCAACAGATGCAATTTGGAAGGTCAATGATGGAAGATCCACACTATCACCTTCAATGTTTTCTTGCTTTATGTGAAACATTCAAGATGAATATTATTTTTAAGGATGCTATTAGGCTTAGAGCATTCCCATTCTCCTTTAGAGATAAAGCAAGAAAGTGGTTACTATATCGACCTGTAGGATCATTCACAAACTGGGCAAACCTTTCACAAACCTTTTTAGCAAGATACTTCCCACCTATAAAGGCTGCTAAACTAAGAATTGAACTGAACACATTCAAGCAAAGGGATAATGAATCACTCTATGATGCATTAGAAAGGTACAAAGATCTTTAGAGGGAGTGCCCACACCATGGCATTTAAGACTAGCTCTTAATTTAAAACTTCTTCGATGGTCTATTGCCATCGATAAAGAGCATAGTAGATTTAGCAGCTGGTGGAGATCTAATGGAGAAAAAAAACCACAGAAGCTTTTGAACTTGTAGAGAGAGTTGCATATCACAATTACGAATGATCAAATGAAAGAGGGGATACAAGGAGAATAGTTGGAGTATTAGAACTAGATACTCTTAGCATGATCAATGCTCAATTTGATCAGCTTTTAAAGAGGCTTGACAGAATGCAAGCCAATGCAATTGGAACCAACAATCATTCTTACGACCACTATGGAGGAGGACACCAAAGTTTAGAATGCAACTACTATAGTGTGCCATCCACAGAACAGATGAATTATGTGAATAACAGTGGAAACTTCAATTAAAGGGTAGCTAATAATCCTTGTTCTAACACCTACAACCCTAGATGAAGGAACCACCTAAATTTTTCATGGTTATACTTATAGAACCAATAAAACCAGCCAATCAACAGACAGCAGGGATACAAGCAAGCACCACGAGGTTTCTAGAACAAAGGTCAGAACATAATTCTACCACTACCACCTCCTCAACCTTAATAGCCTAAACCAAAGTTGACTATGGAATTCATGATGGAGAGTTTTCTAGCCGCTCAGCAATAACAGAATGCAATGATTAAATTGCTAACTTCTAGAATGGACTAATTGGTCGCACACAATAAAATGCTTGAGAATCTGATTGCTCTACAATCTAGTTCTTCAAGCAAAGCAATTGTTAAACTACCTAGTTAGCCAAAGATGAACTCAAAGGAGCAATTTAAGGCAGTCACTTTGAGGAGTGGTAAGATACTAAAAGACTAGAGACCAAAAACCAATAAGAAAATAACAAATGAAACTTTTAGTGAGACTGATACTCAAGCAAAGGAAAAAGAGACACAAGTTAACACAGGTAGGGAGAAGAAGGAGGAAAAGAAGGAAGAAAAGAAGGAGCTACCAATGCACTACCAACCACCATTGCCTTTTCATCAGAGATTCCAGAAGGCTAAACTAGACAAGCAATTTAGAAAATTTGCGGAAGTTTTGCAGAAGCTTTTCATTAACATTCCCTTTATAGAAGCTCTATCTTTTAGATTTTTTGCAGAAACTTTACATCAATATTCCCTTTATAGAAGTTCTATCTCAAATGCCATCATATGCTAAGTTCTTAAAGGAGATACTTTCAAACAAGCGGAAGCTTGATGACTATGAGATAATGGCTCTCACAGAAGAATATAATGCAATCTTATAGAACGAACTACCTTTAAAGCTGAGGGACCCTGGAAGCTTCTCCATGCCTTGGGTCATTGGCAACATGAATATAGACAAGGCCCTTTCTGACTTAGGAGCAAGTGTTAGTCTAATGCCCCTATCTATTTGTCAAAAGCTGAACATTAGAGAACTTAAAATGCTATAATTTCTTTGCAATTGGCAGATATATCTGTGAAATATCCAATAGGAATTTTGGAGAACATTCCCATAAATGTTGGAAAAATCTTTATACCCTTAGACTTTGTTGTTCTAGAAATGGAGGAGGATGTTCAAATTCCCATAATCTTGAGAAGACCTTTCTTAGCAAGTACTGGAGCAATCATAGATATTAAAAATGGGCGATTGACTTTCAAGTGAGGGAAGAGGAAGTAGAATTCAACTAGTTTCATGCAATGAAACAAAAGTCAAACATGGATAAGTGTTTAAGGGTTGATATAATTGATAAGGTAGTCAAAGAGAAGTTCAATAAGAGATATCCAAAAGATCCTCTATAAACTTGTATTGTGCACAGTAATACTACAAAAGATGAAAATAAGGAAATTGCAACAATCGCACTATCAATAGAAGCTAGCCCACCACTACCATTGGCTCAAGCACTTTAAGTAGAGGAGTTGAGGCAAACTATAATCAAGTCAATACTTAATGACAAAGAGGCAATATAAAAGGTAGAACTCAAACCCATTACTTCCATTTTTGGGTATGCATTTCTTAGCCCAATCTCTACTTTTCCTATAATAATTAGTACTAGTCTAACTAAGCTAAAAGAGGAAAAATTGTTGAGGAAATTTAAAACTCATCGGAAGATCATTGGTATAAAATAGAAAACCTAAAGGGAATTAGCCCTTCCATTGTATGCATAGGATACCTATGGAAGAGAACAGTAAACCCGCTATAGAGCATCAATGGAGACTTAATCCTAACATGAAAGGTGTAGATAAGAAAAAAATTTTGAAACTATTTGATGCAAGTTTAATCTACCCTATTTCTGATAGTAAATGGGTTAGTCCAGTACAGGTAGTACTTAAAAAGGGTGGGATAACTATAATAAAAATGATAATAATGAGCTAATCCCTACTAGGGCTGTCACTAGTTAGCGAATGTGCATTGATTATAGAAAATTAAATAGTGCCACTTGGAAAGACCATTTCCCTCTTCCATTCATTGATTAAATGGATGAGAGACTAGCCAAGATTCAAATTTTTGTTACCTAAATGGGTACTCGGGATTTTTTCAAATCCTAATTCACCTAGAGGACTAAGAAAAAACCACTTACACCTATCTCTATGGTACTTTTGCATATAGGAGAATGCCTTTTGGTTTATGTAATGCCCCAGCTACTTTTGAAAGATGCATGATGGCAATTTTCTTTGACTTTATTGAAAACATAATGTAGGTATTTATGGATGATTTCTCTATTTATGACACTACTTTGATGATTGCTTGACTAATTTTTCTAAAGTGTTATAAAGATGTGAGGAATCAAACTTGGTACTTAATTGGGAAAAATACCACTTCATAGTTAGAGAAGGCATAGTTCTTGGTCATCTAGTTTCAGAAAGAGGCATAGAAATGAATAAGGTAAAGATCGAAATCATAGAAAAGATGCCACCTCCAACATTAGTCAAAGGAGTGCGACATGCAGGATTTTACCTAATATTCATAAAAGACTTTTCTAAAATAGCTAAGCCATTAACAAACTTATTAAAACAAGATGTACCCTTTGATTTTAATGAAAGTTGCCTTGCTTTGTTTTGAAGGATAAAGGAAGCACTAATTTCTATGCCAATAATGCAACCTCTAGACTAGTAGCTACCATTTGAGATCATGTGTGATGCAAGCGGCTATGCAGTTAGAGTAGTTCTTGGGCAAAGGAAAGATAAAAAAATTTTATGCTATCTACTACACTAGTAAGATGCTTTATGACACACAGGTTAACTACGTAACTAGAGAGAAAGAGTTTCTGACTGTTGTATTTGTAATTGACAATTTTAGATCATACCTAGTTGGATTAAAAGTCATTGTATACACAGACCATGCAGTTCTTTAGTATCTCTTGAACAAGAAAGAGGCAAAACCAAGACTAATCCGGTGGATACTTCTCCTACAGGAATTTAACTTAGAAATTAAAGATAAAACGGGAATCAAGAATGTAGTAGCTGATAATCTCTCCAGTTGAAGCAAGAAGAAAGGTGGAACACAACTGATGACATGCCAACAGATGACTCCTTCCCAAATGAGCACCTCCTATCCATCACTCAACCCCCATGGTATGCAGACATAGTTAACTATATGCAGACATAGTTAACTATATGCAGACATAGTCAACTATCTTGTATGCAGAGTGCTGCCATCGAATATGTCCTATCAATAGAGAAAAAAAGTTTTATTTGACATAAAGGACTATAGTTGAGAAGAGCCTATACTATATAAGAGATATAATAATGGCCTCATTAGAAAATGAATTCTAAAGGAGGAAGTTGAAAGTATACTCCAACACTGTCATTCCTTACCTCATGGAGGACACTTCAGCACAATAAAAACTACAACAAAGATAATGCAAGTAGATTTTTATTAGCCATCCTTGTTCAGAGATGTAAGAAACTTTGTGCTTACATGCAGTCAATGCCAAAAGATTGGAAATATATTAAGAAGGAGCGAGATGCCTGTCTATGGAATGCTTAAAGTAGAGCTTTTTGACATATGGGGGATAGACTTCATAGGTCTATTCCCATCTTTACTTGGGAATAAGTATATCTTGGTTGGTGTGGATTATGTATCTAAACAGGTGGAAGCAATAGCCTCACTAACCAATGACACTAGAGTGGTCATCAAATTCTTGAAGAAGTACATCTTTACAAGGCGTGAGACACCAAGAGCCATAATCAGTGATGGGGAAAGTCATTTTTGTAATAGCCAATTCAAAACACTACTCAAGAAATATGGAGTGACTCATAAAGTGGCAACACCATATCACCCACAAAAAAATGGGCAAGTGGAGATCTCAAATAAGGAATTGAAGAGGATACTTGAAAAAATAGTGAATCACTCAAGGAAGGATTGGTCCTTAAAACTTGATCATGTATTGTGGGCCTACTGTACAACCTTTAAAACACCTATTAGAACTACCCCCATTTACTTAGTCTTTGGGAAATTATGTCACCTTCCTATTGAGTTTGAACACAAGGCTTATTAGGCAATTAAAGCACTAAACTTTAACTTGAAGAGTGCTAGAGAAAAGAGGCTTCTATACCTCAATGAATTCGAAGAAATTAGGCAAGATGCCTATGTGAATGCATAGATTTACAAAGAAAGGACAAAGAACTGGCATAATAAGCACATCACAAGAAAAGAAATCGAAGAAGGAGACCTTGTCTTACTATTCAACTCTAGATTGAAGCTATTCCCTAAAAAGTTAAAATCTACATGGTCTAGACCTTTCAAAGTCCTACCTCGTGGAGTAGTAGAAGTATGGAGTGAGACATCGGGAGTATCCAAGGTTAATGGCCAATGCTTAAAGCCATACCATTCCAGAGAACCTATTAAGAAAGGAGCTAAACATTCCTTTGTTAATCCACTTACCCCTTAATGAGCCAACAATACAGTTAAGCTAAAGACTATAATCAAGCACTTCTTAGGAGGCAAACCAAGTTTTAAAATTTTTATTTCTTTCTTGTTTTGCATTTCTTTTCTTTTACCCTATAACCCTAAACAAACTCTAATCTTGAATTATTTCAGGTGAAGAGAGGAAAAGCAAGAAGCCAAAAGGAGGATGGACTGGAACAAAGGCACAAAACCACATAGGAGAAGTGAATTTCAATCAAGGAAGTTTCCTTACTTGCTAATTCTTTGTTGCATTGACATCTTTAGAACCAAATTAGCATAGGAATAAAAGTCGAATAGGGTATCATTGTGCATCTGAAGTGCTATTTTATAGAGTTTCTATTAGCTAGGTAGTGAAACACAACTAGAAGGACCATGAAAACTTGAAAAAAATTTAGTCTAGAAAGTTACACAGGGCACCCTGTGCATCAAAGCATGCCCCGTGTAACTTAGAAAGCTTAAAAGCAGAAAGGCAAAAGCACTCCAGAAAGTTGCACGGGGTATCCTGTGTAGGCATGCACACCTTGTATGATTAAAGACCAGAAACAATTTAAAAACAATGATCCAGAAAGTTACACGGGGTGAATCGTGTAACCTTACATGGGTCGTGTAACCACTCGAGCCAAAAGCAAAATTTTTTAAAAAGAGACAAAATTACACGGGGTAACCCGTGTAATGTTACATGGCCTTTTGTAAAATGTTGTAGTATTGTTTTTAAAATTGCACCATTTCGCATGAAAAGTCACACCCACCTCTAAATCGATTTCTAACCCTTATTTAAACAACAAAAACCCTTCCTAAAACACATAAACACACTTCTCGCTCTCCCAAAACTCTTTCAAATGCCTTTCCCCTCACCAAATCCCCATCTAAAACCCTAACCTTAAGAAATAAATCCCCTCTACAATAGCTCCAATGTAACACCCTTATTTGTATAGCCTGGTATATTTCACTGTTTCGGTGATCGGTGTCGGTCCGGACAATTAAGGGGATTAGAACCATACTTAAGATAACTAGAGAAGCCATAAATACAAATAATTAGTAATGTTCAATTAGTTAAGTATAAACAAGAAAAATAGAACATAAGAGGTTAAACGAGCCGAGAGTCACAGCGATGGGCGACCTTCTCGGGAACGACTGCGAAGTCATTTTAAACTCAAATTTCGAATCGTAAAATGTGACGCTGCGGTCCTTAGGACCCTTATGAACACAGTGGAAAAGAGAAAATCACGAAAAAGAACTGTTAAGCCAGTCAAATAATTAGGTCAGGGAGTCGAAAGAAATATTGGATTATTTGTAAACCGGGATGAACCGGCGAGGGGCAATTTGGTCAATTGACCCTGAGAGCTAACTCTTGACCTAACTGTCAAATAAAATCGGAGAAAAGAAAATTTTGGAATCGAGAATTAAATTAAAGAACTAATAGAAAAAAAAAAGAGAAAAAGAAAAAGTGTAGGGAGATGACATCATGCATGACATCATGCATGATGCCATAAAAGTAATAATTAACATATTCAATTAATTAGATTTTTTTGGGTCTTCCATAAGACAAATTAAATAAAAGAAAAGAAAAAAAAAATAATAAAGTCATCTTCCATACCAAACTTGCCGCCTCACCTCTCCCTCCCCATTCTTTCACCTTGTCCACCATTGTTAAGGGAAAAGAAGCTTGAATTTCCCTACCCTATCCCATAAATTCACAAAGTCTCAACACAAAAATTTCTCCTTACATGTTGAGGAAGCATTAGAGAGTCAAAAGAAGAAGAAAGAAGTGAAGAAAGGAAAGCCTAGAAACCCTCCAAGCAAAGGTTAGTTTTCTAACTACAAATTATCTAATCAAATACATATTTAGTTGTTGAAATGAGCTTAGAAACTAATGAAATGAAATAAAAATATGTGGGGAGGACCAAACTGAAATTTCAGCCAGCTTGAAGGGGAGTGTGTTTTGCATGGTTTGATGGATTTGAATGAGTATATAAACCCCAATTAACTTAGTGATTATAGTTAAAAGCATTAAATGTAGTTAAATACAACAATTTAGTAAGTTAGGGTTTTGGGACTTAGGGTTTATGAACCAAAAATGTAAGAAATGAGTAAATGGTGTCTTTGACCTATTGTGAAGTGAAAAATGGTCATTTATGACCAAATGAGTTGTGTTGGAATGATTGGAATTAAAGCTAAATTCGGAGGGAGTGTGGTCATGCTGTTGGCAGCATGACCAAATCCACTTTGAAGGACCAAAAATGAAATTTTACAAGTCCAATTGATATGGGACCAACTGGGGATGAAAATAGACATAAAATAACACAATTTTCATTTAGAAATCATGTCCAAAAAGTGACCAAAACCTAGTGAACAAATTGACCAAAGTTGGAAAAGTGCAGGCTGCCCTGTACAAACTGACCAAATGAACAGTGTTTGTTCATTTGGTCATAACTCGAGCTAGGCAGGTCCAAATGACCTGAAATTTTACCAGTGGTTAGATGAGATATAGACCTAAAACTTTCATGAGGAACACAAACTCAAATTCTACCAGCAACCAAGTCGTTTGGCCACCCCAATTTGGTAACCCAAAACTGCCAGCACCAAAATTGCCCAGAAAATCTGGGTTGTGTCCAATCCGGCAGCCATGGTTCAAATGGCCATAACTTGAGCTACAAAACTCCAATTGGGGTGATTCAAAAATGAGAATAAACTTAAGACAATAAAGAACATTTTCTATGAAGGAAGTTTTTCCAAATTCCAACAGTAAAATTACCAGTGGAACAGTAAAACTAGGAGCACCAAAACTGAAAATTTGACAATTTTGCCTAAAGGACTTAAGCTTTGAGAAAATGACTAAAACCAGCAAATTTAATGACCAAAATGTGGTATGTGAGTGAAGTTGGAGTTCCCATACCTATTAAGCCTTAAAAAGTCAACAATTTGACTTGAATAGTGTAGTGAATAGTAACCCAAAATACAAAAATTTCGAGAACGTTGAATTTAGCACATTAAAGCTAGGTAAAAGTGAAGTTAAATTTATTTTTGGATTTATGCTAAGTTATGGTACTGAAACACTGTGAAACTGTGTGTTTCAGCCGAAAAAGACTTGGAAGCTCTGAGAGACTGAGTCAAGGCCTAGAGGCGACTCACGTCAGGTCTGTGCATAATAATTCTTGTTTAAATATTTTATTCTCGAAAATTTGACTTTTGTGATTAACTACGTATTGTGTTGCCATTTTATGATCGCAAAGATGATTTTGGAAATTGATCAGATTTCTCACAAATTATTTGAATAAATTATTTTGAATTAATTTTATGTTCACACTTAGCATGACAGTATCACATTATTCTCCCTCCATTTATGGGGTTGAGATCGTTTATTTTCCTCCCTCTCTGGCTTGCCAGTTGAGGTAGAGATCGGATGAGCACTCATTAGCTAGCTAGCCACCTCCCTCATTGATTTCGATTAATGGGTTTGTAGATTGCTTTGTCATGGTGTACAACACGGCATTGATCAGAAATTTTGTGTCATGGCTTAAGTTGTGTATGATTTTGGCAACACTGTGTTTATTAAATTATTTGACTAAATTGTGTTATTCTGAGTTTTGATAATTGTGAAATGTGATTGAGAAATATTTAAATTATGTTTTGGCAATGAATGATTTATGTATCGTATTTTAAATTTTTATTGTGCACCACTGAGTATTTGTATACTCAGCGATAGCTTATTTTGCTGTTGCAGATAAGAGCAAGGAGAAAGCAGCAGAGTGAGCTGCTATTGAATTGAGAACTACACCGGTCTTTTGTACGGGTATTATTTTATATCCTTATAGTTAATTTTGATGTAAATATATAAATGTTGTATGTATCAATGTAAAGTTGAGCAGTTGTAAATAAATTATAATAATATTATTTTTGGATTTTCTTCTGTAAATTAATATTTGTACTTGTGAATTTCATACTTTATGCCTTGTGAATGAAATTATTAAATATTTTGTGATGATAAATTTTGATTGGATTGTGGAATTATTTTGAAGTGAATTGAATTGAGTTGATTTGAGGTTTATTGGAGGTTGGGAGTTGTGAAAATTTTTGGAAGTGTTTTTCTCAGGTATTTGAAGAACTGTTTTCTCTAATTACAAACGGAACTCTGTCAAAATTTTTATAAAATTTGCGACAAAATTAAAATGGACAAAAATTTTTACTAGTATTTAAACTTTGAATAAATGGTTTTTAATTCCTACCAAAATGCTCACCACTTCCAAAATGTAAGAAAATTGTTTTAAAATCCCTTGTAAGGTACTTAATGAGTTATCGGTAGGTGAAGTTCGGTAGTTCATTAAGTATTCTACGGGATCATGTTATGCCTTACAGAGAGGTAAGTTGTGACATGTTCTAGTGGTATCAGAGCATGATTTTTCAATAAATTTTGACTATGTGTATGAATATTTTATTGATAAGTGCGACTGCTCAAGTGTCTTTAATTGATACATATGACATATTTACATCATGAATATGCACTAACGGAGGTCAACCTGCTTGTATTTGATCTCAAGAAGTAGAAATTTTGGGAAAACGGAATGGAAGGAGGAGATCATTCCGAAGAACAATCTGTTGAGGCTGAGGTTCAAAGGGAAGCCCCAGCACTCCAGAACGTGAGTGGGTCAGCCACTCCAGCTCCTACTCCAGCACCGCAGTTCCCTGCTTAGTTTGTACAGTAGATGGCTGCGTTTTTCCAACAAATGGCGGATAATGTGCCACCCCAAGCTCAAGTGCAAGCACCTGTAGCACAACCACACCCCTCAGCTCGGCAATATGAAAAATTGATGAAATTTGGGGCCACCGAGTTTAAAGGCACTGTGGATCCACTGGAAGTAGAACAGTGGTTCGAAAGAATGGAACGGGTTTTTAGAAAGCTGCAGTGTACGGAAGTGCTGAAGTTCGAGTATTCTATTTCCTTGTTGCAAGGGGATGCGTATGAATGGTGGAACACCATCCCCCACAGCCTGGTTGAGCCACCTGTGTTAACACAGTCGGACTTTTGAGGAGTTTCGAAGTGGGTTCCCGATGCATATGTGGATATGAAGTTACAAGAATTCCTGAGTTTGAAACAAGGGGACAGAACCATAGCAGAATATGAGAGAGACTTCTTTCGACTGAGCCATTACGCTGGAAGCTTAGTCTCCACCCCCAGAGACAGATGTAAGAGGTTTGAGTCCGGATTAAGGCCAAATCTGAGGATGCAAGTTGTGGGTTTCAGACATCAGAATTTCGCTGAGTTGATCTCACAGGCCCTGGAACTGGAAAGGATAGAATCAGAAGGGGCAATGAAGAAGGGTACACAAGAGAAAGAGAGGGCTGAAAAGACTACGGGACAAGCATCTGAGAGTGGTTCTGGAAAGAGGAAATAGTTTGGGGGATCCAGCTCCCGTAGATCAGGCAGAGGCAGATTTTCTGGCCAAAGACCACCCCGGTCTAGTCAGCAGACCCAGCAGGCACCCCGAGGAGCTCTATCAGTACGACAGTGTGAAACTTGTGGTAGAACTCATGGTGGGGTTTGTTTCAAGGCCACCGGTGCATGTTTTAATTGTGGAGGGAGCGGACATTTCGCTAAAGATTGTACTAGTCCGCGCCGGTCTGGACCTTCTGCTACATCTGAAGGATCAGCCCAAGTCTCTGCACCTAAAGGGTCACAGTCAGCTGCTAGAGGTAGAGGCAGAGGTAGGGGTCCTGGTAACACTCATGGAAGTCAAAGCACTGTTAACCAGCCAGTACCCAGTGGCACACCAGTCAGAGTGTATACTATGCGTCAGAGGGAGGAGGCTGAAACATCATACGTTGTAGCTGGTAATTTTTCCATCCTTGACCAAGATGTACATGTGTTTTTTGATCCTGGCTCCACACATTCGTATGTTAGTGCCAGTGTGATGTGTTCTACTGCTATTCAGTGTGTACCAATGGACTATGATGTGCTAGTAACTAGTCCATTAGGCCAGGAGGTCAGGGTAAATAGGTTATATAGGGATTGTCCTTTGGTGATCCAAGGACACACTTTTCTGTCTGATTTAATTGAAATGCCCTTCAGAGATTATGACATTATCTTGGGCATGGATTGGTTAGCCAGGCATCATGCGATGATTGATCAGTAGAAAAGATCACTTTTGGTCTTCCTCAGTATAGTGATGTAGTAATTCATGGGGAGAGGCAGTTATTGCCTTCAAACATCATTTCAGCTACACTGGCCTGAAAAATGATTAGGAAAGGGTGTGAGGCGTACTTGGCACATGTGATAGACACCCAAGTGGGGAGTCCAGCACTGAGGGACATTCCTATTGTATGTGACTTTCCGGATGTGTTTCCTGATGAATTGCCAGGATTACCTCCAGAAAGAGAAGTGCAGTTTGAAATTGATGTTATGCCTGGTGTGGACTCAATCTCCATAATGCCATACAGAATGGCACCAGCAGAACTAAAAGAATTGAAAGTACAGTTGCAAGAGTTACTTGACAAGGGCTTTATCCGCCCTAGTGTGTCACCTTGGGGAGCGCCAGTGTTATTTGTAAAGAAGAAGGATGGCACTCTCCAGTTATGCATTGACTATCGGCAGCTGAATAAGGTGACAATAAAGAACAGATGTCCATTACCCCGTATTGATGACTTGTTTGATCAGTTGAGGGGTGCAGCAGTGTTCTCCAAAATTGACCTGAGATCAGGTTATTATCAGCTGAAAGTACAAGAGCAGAGTATTCCTAAAACTGCCTTCAAAACCCGCTATGGCCATTATGAGTTCTTGGTAATGCCATTCGGGTTAACTAATGCTCCGGCTGCTTTTATGGATCTGATGAACACTATCTTCAGACCATACCTTGACCAGTTTGTTGTGGTATTTATCGATGATATATTAGTCTATTCGAGGAATGCAGAAGAGCATGATAGACATCTGCGGATTGTATTGTAAACTTTGAGGGAGAAACAATTATACGCTAAATTGTCGAAATGTGAATTTTGGCTGAAGGAGATATCCTTTTTGGGGCACATAGTATCAGCAGAGGGTATTAAGGTAGATCTTAGCAAGATTGAAGCTGTCCTTAATTGGAAGCCACCCAGAAATGTCACAGAGATTCGCAGTTTTCTGAGGTTAGCTGTATACTACCGACGATTTGTGAAGGGATTCTCCGTGTTGGCATCTCCATTGACCAAGCTACTTAGAAAGGATGTGAAATTTCAGTGGGCGAATAAATGCCAGCAAAGTTTTGATGAATTGAAAAGATGTTTGACTGAGGCTCCAGTCCTGACTTTACCTACACCGGGTAAAGAATATACAATTTACAGCGATGCTTCTCACAATGGGTTAGGCTGTGTATTAATGCAAGATCGAAATGTCATTGCCTATGCATCACGCCAGCTAAAACCGCATGAGAGGAATTATCCAACACATGACTTAGAGCTTGCAGCTATTGTGTTTGCTCTTAAGATCTGGAGACATTATTTGTATGGAGAGAAGTGCTACATCTACACAGATCATAAGAGTTTGAAGTATTTGGGTACCCAGAAAGAGTTGAATTTGAGACAGAGGAGATGGTTAGAGTTGATAAAAGACTATGATTATCTAATAGACTATCAGCCAGGGAAAGCTAATGTGGTGGCTGACGCCCTAAGTCGCAAGACTATGGCAAGTCTACGGGTTACTCCTTTGTCTTTGGTGCATGAGTTAAGATCACTGCATGCCAGCTTAAAGATTAATGATGATGGACAGACAACAGTTGCATGGCATATACAGCCAGTGTTGATTGATCGATCGTAATGGTCGCCGAGAATGATGAAAGGTATCGAGTCGTTGGAAGAAGTCCGACAGGGCAAGAAACCAGAGTTCTCAATCAGAGATGATGGTCTATTGCTACACCAGGTCAGAATGTGTGTTCCTAATGATGTTGATTTGAGGCAGATTATTTTGAAGGAAGCACATGAGTCTCCTTTTACCATGCACCCTGGTGGTACAAAAATGTATAGAGGGCTAAAGGAGCATTACTGGTAGATGGGTATGAAGAGAGATGTGGCAGAGTTTGTATCCAAATGCCTAACTTGTCAGCAAGTAAAGGCAGAGCATCAAGTACCCACTGGGTTGTTACATCCACTACCAGTGCAAGAATGGAAATGGGAAAGAATAACTATGGATTTTGTAATGGGACTTCCAAAGACACAGAAGAGTCATGATGCAGTATGGGTCATTATCGACAGACTGACTAAGTCTGCTCATTTTCTGCCAGTCCGAATGGACTATAGTTTAGACAGATTGGCCAGGTTGTACATCGATGAGATTGTGAGGCTTCATGGAGTGCCAGTATCCATTGTATCAGACAGAGAACCTAGGTTCACTTCTAGATTCTGGGGTAGTCTTCAGAGAGCCCTAGGAACTAGATTGAACTTCAGTACTGCATTCCACCCACAGATAGATGGCCAGTCAGAGAGGGTAATTCAGATTTTGGAGGATATGCTGCGGGCTTGTGTGATTGAGTTTGAGGGCAGTTGGGATACACACTTGCCTTTGATTGAGTTTGCTTATAACAACAGCTACCAATCAAGCATTGGGATGCCTCCATATGAAGCTTTGTATGGAAGAAAATGTAGAACCCCGTTGTGTTGGGATGACGTGGGTGACAGAAAAATGATTGGACCCGAAATTGTTCAACAGACTGAAGAGAAAATCAGGGTGATCAGAGATCGACTTAAAACTGCATCAGACCGTCAGAAGTCCTACATTGATTTGAAGAGAAGGGATATTGAGTATGTAGTGGGTGACAAAGTATTCCTCAAGGTTTCTCCTTGGAAGAGAATTATGAGATTCGGCAGAAAGGGGAAACTAAGTCCTCATTTCATTGGGTCATATGAGGTTCTGGAAAGAGTGGGTCCTTTAGCATATCGTTTGGCACTACTTCAAGAGTTGGAGAAGATACATAATGTCTTCCATGTGTCGATGTTAAGGAGGTATCGATCAGACCCATCTCATGTACTACCAGTAGAAGAAATTCAAGTAAATCTAGACCTCACATATGAGGAAGAACCCATAAAGATTCTAGCTTATAAAGTGAAGCAGCTACGGAATAAGCAGATACCATTGGTAAAAGTGCTGTGGAATCATCATTCGGGCCAGGAGGCTACTTGGGAACGAGAGGAGGACATGAGGAGACAACACCCACAGCTATTCAGAGATTGATACCAGGTAAAATTTCGAGATGAAATTTATTTAAGGGGGGGGGGGGGGAGAATTATAACACCCCTATTTGTATAGCCTGGTATATTTCACTATTCCGGTGATCGGTGTCAGTCTGGACAATTAAGGGGATTAGAACCATACTTAAGATAACTAGAGAAGCCATAAATATAAATAATTAGTAATGTTCAATTAGTTAAGTACAAACAAGAAAAACAGAACATAAGAGGTTAAACGAGCCGAGAGTCACAGTGATGGGTGACCTTCTCGGGAACGACTGCGAAGTCATTTTAAACTCAAATTTCGAACCGTAAAATGTGATGCTGCGGTCCTTAGGACCCTTATGAACATAGTGGAAAAGAGAAAATCACGAAAAAGTACTGTTAAACCAGTCAAATAATTAGGTCAGGGAGCCGGAAGAAATAATGGATTATTTGCAAACCGGGATGAACCGGCGAGGGGCAATTTGGTCAATTGACCCCGAGAGCTGACTCTTGACCTAACTGTCAAATAAAATCGGAGAAAAAAAATTTCAGAATCGAGAATTAAATTAAAGAACTAATAGAAAAAAAAAGAGAAAAAGAGAAAGTATAGGGAGATGACATCATGCATGACATCATGCATGATGCCATAAAGTAATAATTAACATATTTAATTAATTAGATTTTTTTGGGTCTTCCATAAGACAAATTAAATAAAAGAAAAGAAAAAAAAAATAATAATAAAGTCATCTTCCATACCAAACTTGCCGCCTCACCTCTCCCTCCCCATTCTTTCACCTTGTCCACCATTATTAAGGGAAAAGAAGCTTGAATTTCCCTACCCTATCCCATAAATTCACAAATTCTCAACACAAAAATTTCTCCTTACATGTTGAGGAAGCATTAGAGAGTAAAACGAAGAAGAAAGAAGTGAAGAAAGGAAAGCCTAGAAACCCTCCAAGCAAAGGTTAGTTTTCTAACTACCAATTATCTAATCAAATGCATATTTAGTTGTTGAAATGAGCTTAGAAACTAATGAAATGAAATAAAAATATGTGGGGAGGACCAAACTGAAATTTCAGCCAGCTTGAAGGGGAGTGTGTTTTGCATGGTTTGATGGATTTGAATGAAGTGATTATAGTTAAAAGCATTAAATGTAGTTAAATACAATAATTTAGTAAGTTAGGGTTTTGGGACTTAGGGTTTATGAACCAAAAATATAAGAAATGAGTAAATGGTGTCTTTGACCTATTGTGAAGTGAAAAATGGTCATTTATGACCAAATGAGTTGTGTTGGAATGATTGGAATTAAAGCTAAATTCGGAGGGACTGTGGTCATGCTGCTAGCAGCATGACCAAGTCAGCTTTGAAGGACCAAAAATGAAATTTTACAAGTCCAATTGATATGAGACCAATTGGGGATGAAAATAGACATAAAATGACACAATTTTCATTTAGAAACCATGCCCAAAAAGTGATCAAAACCTAGTGAACAAATTGACCAAAGTTGGAAAAGTGCAGGCTGCCCTGTACAAACTGACCAAATGAACAGTGTTTGTTCATTTGGTCATAACTCGAGCTAGGTAGGTCCAAATGACTTGAAATGTTACCAGTGGTTAGATGAGATATAGACCTAAAACTTTTATGAGGAACATAAACCCAAATTCTGCCAGCAACCAAGACGTTTGGCCACCCCAAGTTGGTAACCCAAAACTGCCAGCACCAAAATTGCCCAGAAAATCTGTGTTGTGTCTAATCCGGCAGCCATGGTTCAAATGGCCATAACTTGAGCTACAAATTTCCAATTGGGGTGATTCAAAAATGAGAATAAACTTAAGACAATAAGAAATATTTTCTATGAAGGAAGTTTTGCCAAATTCCAACAGTAAAATTACCAATGGAACAGTGTAACTAGGAGCACCAAAACTGAAAATTTGACAATTTTGCCTAAAGGACTTAAGCTTTGAGAAAATGACCAAAACCAACAAATTTAATGACCAAAATGTGGTATGTGGGTGAAGTTGGAGTTCCCATACCTATTAAGCCTTAAAAAGTCAACAATTTGACTTGAATAGTGTGGTGAATAGTAACCCAAAATACAAAAATTTCTAGAACGTCGAATTTAGCACATTAAAGCTAGGTAAAAGTGAAGTTAAATTTATTTTTGGATTTATGCTAAGTTATGGTACTGAAACACTGTGAAACTGTGTGTTTCAGCCGAAAAAGACTTGGAAGCTCTGAGAGACTGAGTCAAGGCCTAGAGGCAACTCACCTCAGGTCTGTGCACAATAATTCTTGTTTAAATATTTTATTCTCGAAAATTTGACTTTTGTGATTAACTATGTATTGTGTTGCCATTTTATGATCGCAAAGATGATTTTGGAAATTGATCAGATTTCTCACAAATTATTTGAATAAATTATTTTGAATTAATTTTATGTTCACACTTAGCATGACAGTATCACATTATTCCTCCTCCATTTATGGGGTTGAGATCGTTTATTTTCCTCCCTCTCTGGCTTGCCAGTTGAGGTTGAGATCGAATGAGAACTCATTAGCTAGCTAGCCACCTCCCTTATTGATTTCGATTAATGGGGTTGTAGATTGCTTTGTCGTGGTGTACAACACAGCATTGATCGGAAATTTTGTGTCATGGCTTAAGTTGTGTATGATTTTGGCAACACTGTGTTTATTAAATTATTTGACTAAATTGTGTTATTCTGAGTTTTGATAATTGTGAAATGTGATTGAGAAATATTTAAATTATGTTTTGGCAATGAATGATTTATGTATCGTATTTTAAATTTTTATTGTGCACCATTGAGTATTTTTATACTCAGCGATAGCTTATTTTACTGTCGCAAATAAAAGCAAGGAGAAAGCAGCAGAGTGAGCTGCTATTGAATTGAGAACTACACCGGTCTTTTGTACGGGTATTATTTTATACCCTTGTAGTTAATTTTGATGTAAATATAGAAATGTTGTATGTATCAATGTAAGGTTGAGCAGTTGTAAATAAATTGTAATAATATTATTTTTGGATTTCCTTCTGCAAATTAATATTTGTACTTGTGAATTTCATACTTTATGCCTTGTGAATGAAATTATTAAATATTTTGTGATGATAAATTTTGATTGGATTGTGGAATTATTTTGAAGTGAATTGAATTGAGTTGATTTGAGGTTTATTGAAGGTTAGGAGTTGTGAAAATTTTTGGAAGTGTTTTTCTTAGGTATTTGAAGAACTGTTTTCTCTAATTACAAACGGAACTATGTCAAAATTTTTATAAAATTTGCGGCAAAATTAAAATGGACAAAAATTTTTACTAGTATTTAAACTTTGAATAAATGGTTTTTAATTCCTACCAAAATGCTCACCACTTCTAAAATGTAAGAAAATTGTTTTAAAATCCCTTGTAGGGTACTTAATTAGTTATCGGTAGGTGAAGTTCGGTAGTTCATTAAGTATTCTACAGGATCATGTTATGCCTTACAGAGGAGTAAGGTGTGGCATCCAACAAAAAGAGTAGCGCATCGCCCCTTATCCTCTTGTGTTAGAGATGACTCTCCATCCCCTTCATTGCACCTAGGAACTTGACAAACATGTAAAAAGGAGAGAGAGCAACTCGTAGCTAGCCAACCACAATAACCACAACCACCATAAACATCACTAAGAGCACCACCACCATGCTAAGATTTCGAATTGGCTTGGACATTTAAGGATGCAAACCATAAAGTCCTCTCCCTTCAACTTTTGGCCTACAAGATTACCCCCGCCAAGTATCTTGATGGTGATCTTTTGGAACAATTGTGGTTAAAGGTGCACAACATAGGATGGGAATGCATCATTACTCTTCGATTCCCCACATATTGGGACCTCACATTGGAATTCCTGGAACGTTTTAAAGCTAATCTTTGGGCCATGAATAGTGTAGAGATGACGGATACAGCTCAAATTTTTGGGAGTCGACAAGGCATTGAACATGGATGATTTCAATGCCATATTTAGCTTTGATAGTGATGGCCTGTAGGAGATTCCTGTCAATAGGATGGTGTACAAAAACATCACTTTCTAGTGAACAATAGTGCCTAATGCATCAGAGTATCATCCAAGTTTCTCCAAATCTTCAGGGCTCACAAACCCTATACTGCAATATCTCTACCACCAAGCAGCACACGCTATTATGGGGCGAGGAGGTAGTTTGGGGGTGGTAAACACCAATGAACTATTCTTTCTCTAATGCATGCTCAATGGCCATAGATGCAACACAAGGTAATCCCCCTACCAGTATTTCAGAAGGATCTCACACCAGACTATAGGGCATATAGTGAATGAGGGCCTTATCACTGCCATGGCTATGCACTTTGGATTTGTACTTGTTCATGTACGGTTGCATCCTATCATAGGAATGATGAGAACAGACGTAACCACATGCATCTCTATGGGGATATGCAGGAGAGTAGGAGATTGGTGCCTCTTAGTGGATGAGCATGGCAATGTTATATATATAGCACCTCCACAGGAGCAAGGAGAGCCATTAGGTACCTAACAGTAACCTAAAGAGCAACAACAGCCTGAAGAGTAGTGGCAATAACATGAGGGACTAGACCCAGTACTCCAAGCCTTACCAGCTCAAGTTCCACTCTTCATACCACCTCTCATTGAACCTGTCCTAACATACTTATAGAGGATGGAGCACACCTTCACC
The DNA here is from genome assembly GCF_030052815.1 of Hevea brasiliensis. NCBI lineage: Eukaryota > Viridiplantae > Streptophyta > Magnoliopsida > Malpighiales > Euphorbiaceae > Hevea > Hevea brasiliensis. Next base: position 46,490,410 of record NC_079509.1, read on the forward strand.
CAGAGATCTAGAGACCTAGATGATAGCCTCTAGGAAGCACACAATAAGTTTGATATGCTTTTGGAGAAACAGGAAGAGAGTGGACCTTCCTCCCCATCGGAAACATTTTAGATTAGGATAACTAGATAGGATCATTAGTAGATTTTGTACAGGCATAGGCATAGGCCTAGCACCTAGTCTATTTTTGCATCTTAGTTAACTTTTGCATTTGCATTACCTTTTCATGCCTTTATTTTACTTGTGTATAAAAAATTCCAAAAATTTTCAAAATTTTTTGAAGAAATATGACTAAAAATTTAATTAGCAAACAATTATTCTCTCATGGGATAATGGATTGAATGTACCAGATAGGCCAAAGGTTAATAACTTATTTGTGAAAAATTTATCTTCCAAGTAGAGCAAGGTTAATGACTAGTTCATAATTATTAGTTTATCACAATGAAATTGCAAAGGCAGGAGAAAATTCTTGGATGAATAAGTTTAGGTATGTCTTACTAATTCTAGCACATATTTCTTTAATCTATCAATGAAAAATTCTAGTATGCAAAAGAGAAAGAGATGAATTAGGCATTTCTTATTATTAACCTCATTAAAGGCTTAGCTACCCTTAATCTAAATTATCCCTTGTAGCCAATTTGAGCCTATATTTTACCCTTATATGTTCTTTGCTAACCCATAAAATCAACCTAGCCCTTAGCTCGAACACTTATCTTAACTCTATGAAAAGAGTCAAAATGTAAAGTAAGAAGCACAATAGGCATATATAGAGATGGGGAAAGGAGTGAAAGTAAAAAAGCACAAGTATGCTATAAAAAAAAAGTATTGCACTTCCAAACTAGTAAAAATAATGAGTTTGGGGGTGTATACCAAAAATGGGACAAAAGGCACCAATAAAGCCACATCAACTGCAAAAGTCCCTATCAAAGCACCAGAGGAGGCATATTTGGCACCAGGAATCAAAATTAGGCTCTTTTTCTCTACACACAAAAAGGAAAGTAAAAATTTAGTGTGTATTGATCTTTTATAAGATGTTTTTTCTCATATTTTGCATTTCTTAAGTCTTTTTTTTTTCATTGGTAACCACATTAATCACCCAATAGCCCCATTGCAATCATATAAAAGACCTTTTGATCTTTTGAAAAGTGTATGCTACATTAGTAGAGATAGAAAATTGAGATATGCCTATGGGGTTAGGGATACACTCCTTCATCATTTATGCAATCATTCATGATATAGGCATTCTAGGTTAGTGATTATTTCTTGTATCTATCTTAGCAAGATAAGCTCTTTGTGACTTATTAATAATCTTGTAATTGGAATGATTGTTTAACACTTCATGAGGAAGATGGATTTCTAACAAGCAATTATTGATTCTTTTATGCCTTGAAAGAAGGGAATTGGAATGTGGTTATTGAGAGTTCAATTGCATGTAAATTGAGTTTTTGGTTGTAATTCTAGGAAAACAAAAAACCCTAATGTGTTTTTAAGCTTTAATTTACTTGAGGACAAGCAAATATTTGAGTTTGGGGGAATTTGATACACTTGTATTATATAGGTATTTTAAGGTACTTTTATTGAATTTTAATGGCATTTTATTAGTTAATTGCATGATTTTAGTTAGTTTCATTGGATTTTAGGATTTTGAGTTAATCTAGCTTAATTCCTTGATTTTTGTGTTTTATCAGGTAATTTATGTAACACCCCTATGTTCGGTAGTGCGTTATACTGTTCCAGTGACAGTGTCTGTCCGGACAGCTAAGATGCCTAGAACTACACTTAGATATGAGTGAGGAGACATAAAATAATGAAATACAAGAAAAGAAAATATAAAAAAGACAAAGGAAAAATAATAGCAACGAAATGTAACCAAGTTAAACGAGCCGAAAATCATAGCGATGGATGACCGCACTGGGAAGTTACGGCATGGATCGTTGACTAGCCCTGGACCACGGGAAACCCTAAAAAATATTTTTAAGACTTAAATAAACATCTATTGAAGTATTAATTTCATTAGAAATATATAAAAAAAATTAATTAGTGCAAAGAAAAACGAGAAATATAGAAAACGACAAAAGTCGGTGTTACCGAAAAATTGGGAATGCAACCCGAATAGGGGCATTGTGGTGATTTGACACCCTAAGTTATCTTTTGACCTAAATGTCCATTAAAAATAAATGATATTAAAATTTGAAAATACCATGAAAAATTAAAATGAGATACATTATGTAAATAGTAAAAGTGTGGTGGCCAAATTACAAAAATTGGAAAGTTTTATATTAAAATAGATTTTTAATTAATTAGTGCTCCACTAACATCACTTAAGTGGACCTTTAATCAACCTTTGGACAGAAAATTCTGTCATCTTCAACCTTTGGAAGAGTGGCCAAAATGAACTCCATGGGAGACTCCATGGCCAAACTCACATCCACACCCATGCATCCATGATTCAAGCTTCCTTTCACCATAAATCCTTCATTAAACCTTGCATACTCAGCTTGGGGAAAACATTGGCAGCAAAAAGAAGAAGTTTGAGTGAGGTCTTGAAGAACTTCAAAAGTGGTAAGTGAGTGTTTTTAATTCTTGTTTCATTAAAAGTGTAACCAAGGTTGTGGGTAGTTGATTTATGGAAGAATTTTTGAAGTTTGATGTTTTAATGGAGATGTACATTTTGGCATCCATGGAAATTCAGTATATATAGCTTGTTTTTACTTGTTTATGGTTGTTTAAGATGTTCTTATTGATGGCAGCATGGATATGTGTATAATGGTTTGGAATTTGGTATGTAAATAGGGTATGTTCATGTGGTTAAATGATGTAAATGGACTTTGAAAAATTCTGTATTATAGTGTGCATATTGAGAATGGTTATAAGCTATCCAAAATGACCAAAAATGTGTTGTTAAAGGTGTTAATGGTAAGGTGCAAACCAGAATTGGCATGAAGGAAGTAATTTGGTAAGTGTTGAATATTTAATTAGTAACTGATGAGAAGTGTGTAGTAGGGCAGTGTATGTTTTGGCTTAGAACCTTAAGTGTGTGACTCCAATTGGTATAAGACCAATTGGAGGTGAAACTAGGCACAAAATGTGCCAACTTTCATGAAAGAAGCTTACCAAAATTCTGCCTAGAAGGTGACTTGAAAAATGACCAAATCCAGATTAGTGACTTGAAAGCCTGAAAATTGACCATTTGGGCAGTAGTTAGTGTTTTGGCCATAACTCACTCAAAACAGGTCCAAATGACCTGAAATTTTTTACAATGAATAGTTTAGACATAGATCTACAATTCTTATGAAGACATCAAAGCCCAGAAATGGCCAGAACCAAGCTAAATAGCTTGCACAAGTTCAAGTACCAAAACTGGCCGAACTAAAAGTGACCTAAAAATGACCTACAGTTACCATTTTGATGCATTCTGTCCAGCATTGGTAAATTGACCATAACTTGGTCTACACAACTCAGAATGATCTGAAATTTTACCCCGCATGCAATAAGACATAGACCTACAAGTTCGTAGTTTGGACCGAAACCCGAAAACCAAGGGAACTAGGTCATCCGGCTAGGTAAAATTAGTATACCGAAATCCGGTAAATTGCAATAAAATGCAATATACTTGAAAATGAAATTGGTAACATATACCAACACTAAAGGGCTATAAAATGTGATATATTGATAACATTAAACCTAATTCACCTAGAATGCATTGAGAGTCAACATCTTAGGTTAACTAAGGAAATAATAGAATTCAATAAATTAATTATTAAGCCTTATTGTTAGAGACGGTTTAAATGAGTACTGAAACACTTTAAATTGTGTATTTCAGTTAGCAAAGACTCAGGGAAGGGGAAGGAACATTGAGTCAGAGCCAAGAGGCATTTATCAGAGGTTTGTGCACAACTAGTTTTTAACTGATTTTGTTCTGAATATTTCATATGATTAAATGACATATTTTTCTTATGTATTATATTTAACAAGTATTGGGTTTAAATGATTATTGAAAATTGTTATAGTATGTATGAATTTAGCTTTATGAAATGGTATTTCCACATGTGTTAAGCATTGTTGTGAATTGAATAAATTATGTTTTAGAAAATTGTGATAGAACATGTTTTGAATTGTGATGGGTAATTTGCATGGAAAAATGTAAATTTATGATTTGAATTGTGATGAGCATAAAAATTATTGGATGTTGGAATTAACTTTGAATCGAATTGGATTGTGATTTATGCTCACTAAAAGGATTGTGATATTGTTTTATATCTCACTATAGATACTTGACTAGGTTATTACCCGTCTCTCTCATTTGTTGAGAAGACAATAGAGTTAGTTGTGTTTTGATTACCATGGTACATGCACAGGCTTAGATTCTCCTCTTATTAGAGGTTAGATCTAAGTTTTTATGTTATGGCCTTTTTGGAAGATTCATTATTGTGATGTGTACTGTGCACGATGATTCGACTCCCCGACCATAGGGAGATAAAATCTGATTCGACCTTCCCGACCATAGGGAGTTAGAATCACCCCGAAGATGGCCCTTTCGGTTTAGTCTTGCATAGTTAGTGAGATAAAGAGTGATTTTTGAGATAAAGAATGGCTTTTGAGATAAAGAATGGTTTTTGAATTGTAAAGAATTGTGATTTCAATTATGATTTATGTATAATTGATTTTGTTGGAATTAATCTTTATTTCCAATAAATTGTTGGAATTACCTTAAATGGTTAGTTATGATTTGATAAATTGAATTTCTTGATCAAAGTCATTTTATACAAATGATTTATATTATTGGCAATGAATATTTTGAGTTTTGGAATTTGATGAGTGTTCAGATTTCCAAATTATTTGCTGTAAATTTTGTCAATGTATATTGTACTATGTTTTAAATTATAGTTGTGCACCACTGAGTTCACCACTCAGCGATAGCTTTGTATGCTGTTGCAGGTGAAAAGAGCATAGAGCAATTGAGTAAGCTTCTTTGAAGAGACATTCAGATTAGCTCCAGGTTTACCCATGTGCTTAGGTTTTGATGTATGCATGTAATAATATGTATGTAAATTATTTGAGAAGTTGTATAAAAACTCTTGTAAAATATTTTGGTATGTAATTAAATGCAAATTATTGTAAATGAAAATTTGAGATTTCATTTACCTAAATAGTTTTGTAATATTAATTTTGAGTCTTGTGATCAATGAAATATTTCTTTTATGATGAGGTTGGTTTGAAAATAAATTGATTTGATTATTGAGATTGAATTGTGAGATGAAATGAAGTTTATCGGAGTTGTATTTGAGAAATCATATTGGAAGTGTGTTTCTTTGCAGGTTTTGAAAAACTGTTTTCTCAAAATACAGCCGGCACTCTGCCGAAATTTTGAAAATTTTTTATAACTCCAGATTTTAATCGATGATTTAAATTTCACAAAAATTGTTTTAAAATCCCTTGTAGTATATCTAATGGGTTATCGGTAGGCGAAGTACGGTAATTCATTAGGTGTACTATGGGATCATGTTATATCTTACGGGGGAGTAGGGTGTGACATGTTTTGTGGTATTAGAGCAATGGTTTGAAAGTAAATTTCAAACTGTGAATTTGAAATCTTTTTGTCGGTAACTACAACTGCTCAAATGTTTGATACATACAGTACATTTACATCATAAATATGAACTAATGGAGAGGAATCTCCTTGTGTTGGTTGTATAGGAATAGAAAATCCTGTGAAAAGATATAGAAGAGAAGAATGAGACAATAGAATAGTCTGTGATGGCAGAAGTACAAGTTGAGGTCCTAGCTCCACAAAGTGTCGAAGGCCTGACTGTACCAGTTTTATCGGTACAAATTACTACACAAATGGCCCAGCCCATTACCACTTTCTTTCAACAAATGGCTGATACTCTGTCAGCTCAAGCTCAAGCACAAACCCAAACCCCACAAGGGTAGTGTGAAATAAAGAAGAGGGAGAAACCTATTGGTCAGAGCTCGAACAGTAATTTGGGGAAGAGAAAAGAATTTGAGGAACCCCGAGGTCAGGGATATGACAGAGGCGGATCATCAGGGCAAAGAACACCAAGATCTAGTCGTCGAACAACCAGAAGTTCCTATTCTGCCCGTTTTTGCCATGTTTGTGGTAAGCTACATGGAGGTATTTTTCGTAAGGCCTCTGGAGCTTGCTACAATTGTGGAAAACTTGGACACTTTGTTAAAGATTATACTAGAGCACCTTGATCTACTCTCCAAAGTTCACAGACAGTCAGTAAAGGTCGAGATAGAAATAGAGTTGGTACTCCTCACAACCATAACATAGTGAATCAACCCAAACATAGTAGCGCATCAGTTAGAGCGTCCACCATGCGCCAAGGAGAAAGAACAGAAACTTCGGATGTAGTTGCTGGTAAGTTCTTAATTTTTGAAAGAAACAATTAGTTATTATTTGATCCTAGCACTACTTAGTTGTATGTTAGTGTTAGAACTATATGTTCTGTTGCTATTCCTTTACATGGGAATGAATTTTGATGTATTAATGACTAGTCCTTTAGGATAAAAACTATAATAACAAGTATGATTGACATTAATTTTGGAAGAATTGTTAGCTAAAAGTATTTTCTAACTCACCTTAAATTATAAAGCTAATTGGCGAGCCTCCTTAATGTAAGGCAAGAGGACCTAAAAGTAAGTTACAGTAATAGAATTGCTCTAAATGAGGGCAAAGATGTTACTGTTAGTAATTGTCAAGGGATATTGTAATCAGAATCGATTTAGGATATTAGTGGATTCGAGAAAGATAAGATGTTAGAAAACCTAGTCCATGAGGTTATAACGTAGTGACTATGTAATGTTCTCGATGTTTGTATTGTAAGCTGCAGATTACAGTACCGACACGGGATTATTGTGTAGAGCTACGTGCTTCCTCGTGGTACAATAAAATAAGAATATTTGTAAGTAATCTATAAATTGATACAGTTAGACCGAATATAGTGTTATTACTGGAAATAAATGTGAAAATTTTAGTCAGAAATTTAAAACTTCAGAATTAGCTTGTCGAAAGACTACACTTGTAAGGTAGTTGGAGTTAGTAACTCGGTTACAATAATGTGAACTACTTGTACCATAGTAATTGCTATAAGTTTAGAGATATCAGTACGACTTATCATCCTCAGACAGATGGATAGTCGAAACAAGTAATTCAGGTAAATTCTGAAACTCATTGAGTTTCTATAAATAATGAAATGAAATGATAATAATAACCTGTAAAATGTAATAAGCCCTCGAGAATATACTGAGAACTTGTGTCCTTGAATCGAGGAGATGGGATGAATCACGTTCCACTAACAGAATTTGTATACAATAATAAGTGTCAAGCTAGCATACAAATGGCACCCTATGAAACATTGTAAGGGAACGGATAACTATGGATTTTGTGATGAGACTTTCGAGGACACAAAATAGTCATGATGCAGTATGGGTCATAGTTGATAGACTAACCAAGTCTGCTCACTTTTTGCCAGTCCGGATGGACTATAGTTGGAGAGATTGGCCAGATTGTACATAAATAAGATTGTAAAACTGCATGGAGTGCCAGTATCGATTGTATCAGACAGAGATTCTAAGTTCACTTCTAGATTCTGGGGTAGTCTTCAGAGAGCCCTAGAAACTAGATTGAACTTCAGCACGACATTCCACCCACAGACAGATGGCCAGTCTGAGAGGGTAATTCAGATATTGGAGGATATGCTATGGGCTTGTGTGATTGAGTTTGAAGGTTGTCGGGATACACACTTGCCTTTGATTGAGTTTGCTTATAACAACAACTACCAATCAAGCATTGGGATGCCTCAATATGAAGCTTTGTATGGCAGAAAGTGCAGAATTCCCCTATGTTGGGATGAAGTAGGTGAAAGGAAGATGATTGGGCTAGAAATTGTTTAGTAGACAGAGGAAAAGATGAGATTGATCAGAGATCGACTCAAGGCTGCATCAGACCGTCAGAAGTCCTATGTTGATCTAAAGAGAAGAGATATTGAATATCCAGTGGGTAATAAGGTATTCCCTAAAGTTTCTCCTTAGAAGAGGACATGAGGAGACAGCACCCATAGCTGCTCAGAAACTGATGTCAGGTAAAATTTCGAGACGAAATTTATTTTAAGGGGGGGAGAATTGTAACACCCCTATGTTCGGTAGTGCGTTCTACTGTTCCGGTGATAGTGTCTGTCCGGACAGCTAGGATGCTTAGAACTACACTTAGATATGGGTGAGGAGACATAAAATAATGAAATACAAGAAAAGAAAATACAAGAAAAACAAAGAAAAAATAAAAATAGTAATGAAATGTGACCAAGTTAAACGAGTCGAAAACCATAGCGATGGGTGACCGCACTGGGAAGTTACGGCGTGGACCGTTGACTAGCCCTGAACTGTGGGAAATCCTAGAAAATATTTTTAAGACTTAAATAAACATCTATTAAAGTATAAATGTTATTAGAAATATCAAAGAAAAATTAATTAATTGATACAAAGAAAAACGAGAAATCGAGAAAATGACAAAACTCGGTGTTACTGAAAAATCGGGAATGCAACCCGAATAGGGGCATTGTGGTCATTTGACACCTCAAGTTGTCTTTTGACCTAAATATCCATTAAAAATAAATGATATTAAACTTTGAAAATACCATGAAAAATTAAAATGAGATACATTATGTAAATAGTGAAAAGTGTGGTCGCCAAATTGCAAAAATTGGAAAGTTTAACATTAAAATAGATTTTTAATCAATTAGTGCTCCACTAACATCACTTAAGTGGACCTTTAATCAACCTTTGGACAGAAAATTCTGTCATCTTCAACCTTTGGAAGAGTGGCTGAAATGAACTCCATGGGAGACTCCATGGCCAAACTCACATCCACACCCATGCATCCATGATTCAAGCTTCCATTCACCATAAATCCTTCATTAAACCTTGCATACTAAGCTGGGGGAAAACATTGGCAGCAAAAAGAAGAAGTTTGGGTGAGGTCTTGAAGAACTTCAAAAGTGGTAAGTGAGTGTTTTTAATTCTTGTTTCATTAAAAGTGTAACCAAGGTTGTGGGTAGTTGATTTATGGAAGAATTTTTAAAGTTTGATGTTTTAGTGGAGATGTACATTTTAGCAGCCATAGAAATTCAGTATATATAGCTTGTTTTTACTTGTTTATCGTTGTTTAAGATGTTGTTATTGATGGCAGCATGGATATGTGTATAATGGTTTGGAATTGGGTATGTAAATAGGGTATGTTCATGTGGTTAAATGATGTAAATGGACTTTGGAAAATTCTGTATTATAGTGTGCATATTGAGAATGGTTACAAGCTATCCAAAATGACAAAAAATGTGTTGTTAAAGGTGTTCATGGCAAGGTATAAACCAGAATTGGCATGAAGGAAGTAATTTGGTAAGTGTTGAATATGTAATTGGTAAGTGATGAGAAGTGTGTAGTAGGGCAGTGTATGTTTTGGCTTAGAACCTTAAGTGTGTGACTCCAATTGGTATGAGACCAATTGGAGGTGAAACTAGGTACAAAATGTGCCAACTTTCATGAAGGAAGCTTACTAAAATTCTGCTTAGAAGGTGACTTGAAAAATGACCAAATCCGAATTTGTGACTTGAAAGCCTGAAAATTGACCATTTGGGCAGTAGTTAGTGTTTTGGCCATAACTCACTCAAAACAGGTCCAAATGACCTGAAATGTTTACCATAAATAGTTTAGACATATATCTACAATTCTTATGAAGACACCAAAGCCCAAAAATGGCCAGAACCAAGCCAAATAGCTTGCAAAATTTCAGGTACCAAAACTGGCCGAACCAAAAGTGACCTAAAAATGAGCTAAAGTTACCATTTTGATGCATTTTGTCCAGTATTGGTAAATTGACCATAACTTGGTCTACACAACTTAGAATGACTTGAAAATTTACTCCACGTGCAATAAGATATAGACCTACAAGTTTGTAGTTTGGACCAAAACCCGAAAACCAAGGGAACTAAGTCATCCGGCTAGGTCAAATTAGTATACCGAAATCCAGCAAATTGCAATAAAATGCAATATACTTGAAAATGAAATTGGTAACATATACCAACACTAAAGAGCTATAAAATGTGACATATTGGTAACATTAAACCTAATTCACCTATAATACATCAAGGGTCAACATCTTATGTTGACTAAGAAAATAATAGAATTCAATAAATTAATTATTAAGCCTTATTGTTAGAGACAATTTAAATGAGTACTGCAACACTTCAAATTGTGTGTGTTAGTTAGCAAAGACTCAGGGAAGGGGAAGGAAACACTGAGTCAGAGCCAAGAGGCATTTATTAGAGGTTTGTGCACAACTAGTTTTTAACTGATTTTGTTCTGAATATTTCATATGATTAAATGACATATTTTTCTTATGTATTATGTTTAACAAGCATTGGATTTAATTCAATGATTATTGAAAATTATTATAGTATGTATGAATTTAGCTTTATGAAATGACATTTCCACAAGTATTAAGCATGGTTGTGAATTGAATAAATTATGTTTTGGAAAATTGTGATAGAACATGTTTTGAATTGTGATGGGCAATTTGCATGGAAAAATGCAAATTTATGATTTGAATTGTGATGAGCATAAAAATTATTGGATATTGGAATTGACTTTGAATCGAATTGTATTGTGATTTATGCTCACTAAAAGGATTGTGATATTGTTTTATATCTCACTATAGATGCTTAACTAGGTTATTACCCATCTCTCTCATTTGTTGAGAAGACAATAAAGTTATTTGTGTTTTGATTACCATGGTACGTGCACAGGCTTAGATTCTCCTCTTATTAAAGGTTAGATCTAAGTTTTTATGTTATGGCCATTTCAGAAGATTCATTATTGTGATGTGTACTGTGCACGATGATTCGACCTCCCCGACCATAGGGAGTTAGAATCACCCCAAAGATGGCCCTTTCGGTTTAGTCTTGCATAGTTAGTGAGATAAAGAATGATTTTTGAGATAAAGAATGATTTTTGAGATAAAGAATGGTTTTTGAGATAAAGAATGGCTTTTGAGATAAAGAATGGTTTTGAATAGTAAAGAATCGTGATTTCAATTATGATTTATGTATAATTGATTTTGTTAGAATTAATCTTTATTTCCAATAAATTGTTGGAATTACCTTAAATGGTTAGTTATGATTTGATAAATTGAATTTCGTGATCAAAGTCATTTTATACAAATGATTTATATTATTGGCAATAAATATTTTGAGTTTTGAAATTTGATGAGTGTTCAGATTTTCAAATTATTTGCTGTAAATTTTGTCAATGTATATATTGTACTATGTTTTAAATTATAGTTGTGCACCACTGAGTTCACCACTCAGCGATAGCTTTGTATGCTGTCACAGGTGAAAAGAGTATAGGGCAATTGAGTAAGCTTCTTTGAAGAGACATTCAGATCAGCTCCAGGTTTACCCATGTGCACAGGTTTTGATGTATGCATGTAATAATATGTATATAAATTATTTGAGCAGTTGTATAAAAACTCTTGTAAAATATTTTGGTATGTAATTAAATGTAAATTATTGTAAATGAAAATTTGAGATTTCATTTACCTGAATAGTTTTGTAATATTAATTTTGAGTCTTGTAATCAATGAAATGTTTCTTTTATGATGAGGTTGGTTTGAAAATAAATTGATTTGATTATTAAGATTGAATTGTGAGATGAAATGAAGTTTATCGGAGTTGTATTTGAGAAATCATATTAGAAGTGTGTTTCTTTGCAGGTTTTGAAGAACTGTTTTCTCAAAATACAACTGGCACTCTGCCGAAATTTTAAAAATTTTTTATAACACCAGATTTTAATCGATGATTTAAATTTCACGAAAATTGTTTTAAAATCCATTGTAGTATATCTAATGGGTTATCGATAGGCAAAGTGCGGTAATTCATTAGGTGTACTATGAGATCATGTTACATCTTATGGGGGAGTAGGGTGTGACAATTTAATACAATCCTAAGGCCTAAAGCACAATTGGACTAGTTGGGAAGCCAAAAAGGACAAGGCAAGCACTGAAAAGAAAAGCACAAGTTGTGCATTGGAAAAACCTACCCCATGTAACTTGCGAGTGCGAAGAAAAGAAATTTACACGAGCTGTGTGAGGGAACTCGTGTAATGGTCCTTGGCCCTTGTAATCTTCTGTTCCATTATTTTGATGAAGACTTCCAAGACTCTAGAGAGTTACATGGCCTGCCCTGAGTAATGATACATGGGCCATGTAATTTACATAGCTTTGATACCAATTTGACTCCAACTCGATTTTGCATGACTCGGAAACACTTCTAAGGCCTCCAGAACTATAAATAAAAGAAGTTAGAATCAAGCTAGGGATCACATCTTTTACATTCAAACTTAGATTTCCAACAATTTAGAGAAATCTGCGCCAAGGTTCTTAAGAGAGATTTATAGCCAAAGTTCCAAGAGTTTAAAGCCATAGAATCTTCTATTTGGGCTCCTTTGTTCTATTTCTTCAAATGTTTTATTATTGTTATTTTATTTTTAGTTTGACTATTAAATTCACCATAAGTGAGTAGTTTTCTTAATTTCAGAACTAGAGATGTAGCACTTTCAATTTTGTTATGAATTTACATTGATTTTATTTAATAAATTTGGAGATTTATTCTTGATTCAATCTCATGTGATATTAATGCATGCTATATGTAGAGCTCCACTTAGTTATGATTGTAGACACTACAAGATTTAACCGGATTAGAAATGAAAATTTATATTTCTAAATACAGTCAATCCATTTTAAAATAAGATTAGAAATGGATTTGAAATGAAAAGCGTTTATTTCGGTCAACCCCATTGCCAATTGAGTTAGAAACGAAAAATGTAATCCATTTTAAAATTAGAAACCACATAGAAATGGAGTCAATCCATCTCTAATTTACAAACAGACACTATGCCATTTCTAATATGTTTGTATACTGAAATAGAACTCGATTCCATTTGTAAATACAAATACCATAAAATTTAAAACGAAACAATATCTATTTTTAAATTGAAATGGATTTCCGTTTCTATTTCATTTCAATTTCTACAAAACATGCCTGAAACGACCAATCATCCATTTCAATATAAAAATAGATTTCTGTTTCTAATTCATTTCTAAATGTAAAAATTATTAAAAAATTACATACTAAAACCTATCAAATATTAACCCTTGTAATTGCATTCATATACAAATTGCCTTCATATACAAAATTAATAATAATGCTCCATTTTTTCTATAATAAAACAAATCACATAAAATTAAATAAATGTTAATTAAATCCTTAAATACAATGTAGAGTGTATGGAAAATGTCATAGTGTAAGATAAAATGGAAAAAAAAAATAAAATGTAAGCTGCAAATCATCAAGATCATCGTCATGCACATGCTCAGCATCATCAGCTCTGAAATGTGGATTTTGCTGTGTAGGCTATGACGGATGTGAGGGCTCTAATAGCTATGAGAATTGAGATTGCATCTACATCATCATCTCTTGCATCTACCTCAATTGTTCTTGCACAAGGCGCTCGCACTGCTGCTCTCTCTCTTGCATCATGCGCTCGTGCTCCTAGTCCCTATGCTGTAAGACCTCACCCATCTCACGCAACTAGCATTGCTCATCCTCAATAGCTGTATTTAGTGGCATGTTCAATGTAGTAGAAGAAGATGTGCCAGGAGACTATTAGTAAAAAACTGATGCTTGTGATCTAACTCCATAAACTCACCACTTCTTCTCACTCCCAACCGCTTCATAATATATGGCAAGCTTATCAACAACATTAGGTTCATTGGACCCACACTGTGGATGAGAAGACTACTTGACCAGCTGTAGATAACGTTTTTGTAGCATCCAATTCAAATGTCAAGTTGATAAATGAAGTAATTTAACAAACGTGTAATGTGAATAATGCTTGTTCAGTTACACTAATGGCTTATGCTCGTGCATCAACAAGATGTAAAGTGCCCTTCCTCTTATGGGTTGCCTCAAAAAGCTTATGGGGCAGAGGTTCCCAGCTGAGCTTATGTCATTAATAAGTACATAAATTTCTATAATCAAACTATTATCTTATTTGATAAAAGTTTGTACTAATTCATATACAAGAGCACAAACACAACTAATACACATTTTTTAGACTAATCAATCTCTTTGTGTTCTATGCGTGGGAAATAAAGCCCCCTGTATGGAGGGATATGCCAGAGCTGGGTCCTCCAGTCTTGCTGTGCCAATTTGCAGTAAATTACGCACTCTGAGTTCAAAAATTAGGGGTACTCCATGCCTCATTCCACCTACGTTAGGTAGCTTAAGGAACGAATGAGGATTTTTGTGGCAACTTCCTTTGATGGCACATAAAAGCCCTGTATTGCTCAGCTGCCTTTTTCTCCTAAGCTATCTTTAGGAGGGATGTAATAAACTCGTCTTAGCTTAATTGTTTTTGCATTAAACAATTTGAAAAAAAAAAGTACACTGAGTTAAAAAGTGATTCTTAATAAGACATTTTAATAAAATTTTGGTAAAATCTCCCCTAAACAATGACAATCCTACCTTGACAGAAGGCTATTAAAAACTTATTAAAATTAAACTTCAAATATTGCCAAATCAGGCAATATGCACTTATACTTCATCATGTACCAAATTCACAACTCAACATCATAGTAAAAACAACTATTGAATACAACTAATATCCAGTTTGCTTCATTTTGTATTAGAAATATGGAATTAAATATTTCAATTAAATGGAAAGGTATATAATTACTTGAAACTCAGTCATGTAGAACTTTTTTGTGTCTTTCGAGATGGTCTTCCAATAGTAGCCTTCCACGTCTAATTTTTCCTTGAACATGGACATGATCTTCCTGGCACATATATTGGAAGGGTGTCGTTAGCCTCCTACATCGGCTGATCCCTCTAGTCAGTAGGAGCACCATATGGGTTGGACCTATCAGTCATATCTCTGCTAGATGATCCTCCTCCACAACCCATCCCTCTCATCCTACATAAGAATTTAATTACATTTGGTGAGTCGTAATTATTGTATAAAAAATGTGTTATTGAATGTGAAATGGTAATTATTTAATGAGTTTTGGGTGAAAATATATACATTAAATTTTATAATTACTTTTTTTACTCACTATTAACATAAAGTTCATCTTCTTCATCCTCAGTTTCTGATTCAAAATCAAGCTCTTCTTCATCCTCAACTTCCTCCTCATCAATTTCAATTAGTGTCCCACTGGGATCATTCAATGATTATTATGCATCATCATTATCTATTTGCATCAATTGGACTTCCATTTCATCTTCTTGAAAAAGTAATTCATGTGAGGGGGAAGTTGTTATGTTAACTTTTTCAGGCATGTCTACAATAGCTTTTACTTTGAAAACTACCCACCAATCGACTTTTTCATGCTTTAAGCTAGGATATATGGTGTAATTAACTTGTGATTCTTAGAATACAAGAACAAATGGTTCACACCTATTGAATGAACGCTTGTGATTGACATCAATAAGATTATATTGTTAATGAACCTTTGTTCCCACTTTTGGTGTCAGTTCAAACCAATCACATTTAAACAAGATAGTTCTCTTAATAGGTAATCCCCGGTACTCCAAACATATAACTTCAACCAACTGTCCATAATAATCACTCTTGTTAGTAGTGTAATTTGTTCCCTTAATGCAAACACCACTATTCATCGTTGCCCCATCTGAGCTGTGAATCTTAGTTTGAAATTTAAATCCGTTTACAACATATCCACTATATGACATAACATGTCCTAAAGGACCCTTTGACAAGTCATTAAGAAACTGATTTGAGTTATTGTGGGAGGGATCATGTAGATAATTGTAGAATCATGTTGTAAATTCCCGCTCTAATTTCTCATCAATGCTTCTTTCATTGATTAATGGATTAGCTAAGCATAACTCAATGACATAAATGCTTCAAACAACATAATAATAGTAAATTAAAATGTTACAATTAAGATAATTTGAAAGGCATGCTTTAGTATATGCTAGCTATAAATACTTACTCAATGTATGGTTTAACTTATGGACAGTTCAATAAAATATACATTTGTGCTACTTAGTATTCTTCATCAGTTAGAAATCTTACTTTTACTTTGCCCAATGGCCTACTGGAATGTTTTTCTGAATATTCTATAATATCGACATTACGGCCCACCTTTCGATGCCTTGTGTTCACATGTGGTTCGAAATAGTGACCACAAAATGAAGATGCTTCTTTGACTAGGTAAGCATTGCATATGGAATCTTCAACTTTGGCTCATTTTTCATATTGTTCTTTAATTTTCTAAGGTGCCTACAAAGATTAAATGTATATTTACTTGAAAAATGCATGTATTACATATTTAGGGTACAAAATAATAATTTGTCAGAGTTACCTCTCGAATGGATACATACATCGATATTGTATTGGACCCACAATCCATGTTTCATATGCTAAATGCACTAGCAGATGTTCCATTGGGTCAAAAAACCTTAGGGGAAATATACGCTCTAACTTACAAATGATCAAAGGAATCTTTTCATTAAGCCTCAACATATCATCTTCTCTAATTATTGTCAAAGTTAGGTCTTAAAAGAAATTGCTTTACTCTATTAATGGTTGCCAAACATGTACTGGTAGCAGTTCTCTAAATGCTATGGGGAGTAATCTTTGCATGAAAACATTAGAGTTATTCCTTTTCATCCTAAACAGCATAAGTTCTCGCATATCAATGCATCTCCCCATGTTTGACCATATCCATTTGGCAATTTTAAAGTTTTTAGCGATTTGCACAGCGTTGATTTGGAGTTTTTATCAAGTGTATAACATGCTTTAGGATATTTCCCTATCGTCTCATTCTTTTCTAACTGAGGCCATTTACAAATCTCCTTCAAATCTGCCCTTACTTTTGTGTTGTCCTTTGTCTTTCCTTCAACATTCATCATAGTGTTGAATATATTTTCAAACACAATTTTCTCGATGTGCATTACATCAAGGTTATGATGAAGCATATTTGTAGTCCAATAATGTAAAAACTAAATAATGCTTCTTTTTCTCCATCCACAACTCCCTGCAATAAGATTATTTGTCTTATCAGCACCGAGATTTGTAACTTTTTTTAAGCCCAAATTATCAATTTGTTTTAAAATTTCAGTGCCTGATAGGACAGTAGGAGCTATTTTTGTAATCATTTTATTCTTTCTAAATGCATTTATGCTCCTTCAAAAGGGATGGTCAAAAGGTAAAAACTTACAAAGATTAATGAACCAAGATTGCTACCACCTCTTGTCAGCGTGAATGCATCTGAATCTTCCCTATAATATGGACATGCAGTCCTCCCAGCTATGCTCCATCTAGACAATATTGAATATGCCAGAAAATCACTTATAGTTTATATTAGTGTAGCACGCATTCGAAACTAATTCTTTATTGATGCATCATATGTCTCAACTCTGATAACCCATAAGTTTTTCAATTCTACAATCTGTGACTGCAGGTATACATCTAACTTATCCTTTGGGTTCTTAGGTCCAAGAATGATTACAGTAAGAAACATGTACTTTTCTTTCATACATAACCATGGTGGGAAATTATATGTCATTGCAATAACTAGCCAAGATTAATATTATTGACCTGATTGGCCAAATGATTGAAACCCATCAATGCACAGTTGTAGTCCTACATTATGACTTTTAATAAAGAAAAAAGGGTGGGAATTGTCGAAATGCTTCCATGCATGTGATTCAGAATAGCGGCGTATGGCTCTGTCTTCTACCTCATGCTCAGCATGCCATCTCATTTCCTTTGCCATTGCATTAGAGGAATATAATCTTTTCAACCTTGGGGTTAGAGGAAAGTAATACATCTTTTTATATGGGACAATCATTTTATGGTTAGAAGATCCTCCTTTTTGTCACTTGTACCTAGGATGTTCACACACTTTGTAGTTACTTAAGTTACTATCTTCTCCCAAGTATAATGTAAATTTATTAAGACAAAAATGAATTTTCTCTACTGGTAGTCCTAATGCTTAAACCAACTTTTTTTGTTTTATAGAAGTTGTTCATCATTACATTATCAATTGGTAAAATCTCCTTGATAAATTGGCATATGTCATTAAAACACCTCTCCAATAAATGACGCTTTGCGTTAATGTTAAACATTTGTGCAATAGGTAATAACTATGAATGCTTCTCACATCCCATCCACAACTCTTGATTAGCAGATGTTAACATATCATATAATTTTTTCATTGTTGGATTTGGTAGTTCCTTTATATCATTCTAAAAGAAATTAGGATCTGCTGTATCCATACACATTTGATCGTAAGCATTTTATGAAGGTAATGCCTTAGCTTGCACATTCTCTTCATGCGCATATTCCCTTATTTCATTCTCATAAGTAGGATGACTACTTTCTCCATGTAAATACCATTACTCATAATATGGTACATATATATACTTCATTAGATGATACCTAACCGCATTCTTATTTTCAAAACTACGATTCTGACACTTGTATCTATTATAGAGACACTTCATTTTATCTCAATCCATACATTCTGGATGCCTCTTAACAAATTCCATGAATTCATTAATCCCTTGTAGGAAATTTGGATTCAACAACCCATCCTTCAACCTCGCATACATCCAATTTCGATCCAAATTCATTCTCTTAATAGCTGAGTTAATAATGCATCATATTAGAGTTCATGCATTTCATAACTTTGAATTTCTTTTGAAAACCAATTAAATCTCATAAACAATATTGAAAGGTTGTAGCCTTATCCATTTTAGAATTTCACTATCTCCATATCTAATAGAAGAAAAAATCATTGATCATATATTTGTAAAAATTCCATCAACATCTTCCCTAGGTTCTCTAGGTTCACTAAAAGACATATGCACCTAGAGAACAAAGGCAGACGCTGTGGAATTTGTATAAATATATAATTAAACAATTTTATCTATCCATGTTTTTAAGTGGAGGATGCAATTTCAAACTGTCCAATTATGACAATTCAATTCCTTCTCACATGACATGTGAGTAGGGAAATGAACGGGTTTCTATGTTTAATAGACAACAATTACTGGATATACATAAAATTTCCAAAAAAATATGCAATGTTATAAAAGGAGTAGGTAGATTACACAAGAAAATCATATCTGTTGGACAACTATGTGAATAACCTAAATCAATTTCCACATAATCAATTTAAATGAATAAACAATAATAATTGTTGAAATGCAATGTCAATGCCATGGGAAACTTTAACTCATTAATGTGTAATGTACACCAATCATATAATTAAAGCTTAATAATGAAAAAGAATAAAGGTTTTACTTATTTACCTATCAATGATATAGACATGTCAAAATGTAAAAGGATGTGGGATAGGGAGTGACAAAGAGACAGAGAGCAAGACTGCAAATAAAGAAAATTTAGCTAGTATCAATTTCAAATTTAATAACCAAAATAGTTAAGGCAACATTAAGAACTAAGAATTGTATGAAATTCATTTACTTCAAAGTTTACTAGGGGTTGTGATTGTATAATTCAACTAATTTGTATAAAAAAGTTTGTCATATAAGGCTACATTGTTCTTCCTAGCACATTTGGGCCCAATAATGCAATTAATTAACAATAAGATAAGAATTTCACCTAAAATCTCAAATTTCACCTAAAAATTAGCTACAAGAATTTGATTAGCTACGAGCTTCCTCAAAGCTCGATTACAGAAAGAAAGGTAAGCTAAAAAGCTAGAGGCCAATATAAAGAAAGAAAGAAAGAAAAGGCTAAATAACGGTGTAGGCACCACATTTTAGGCCGATCTCAAGTCATAACTCGCATTTCAGCCGATCTCCCTTGTAGGCATTTTACACGATCTCTATTATTTACTTGACCTCTAGTCATTTTCTTCAAATCCACAATAACTTGTTTTCAGATGAATAGTAAATCCAGAGTCTATCCGATCTCATGAACAAATTAAGTACTTTTCGATCCCTATGTTTATTAGACCTAATGTCGAACCACCGGAATTTGCATTGTGTTTTCCGATCCCCTAACCCCAAACTTTAGGTAATTCTAGGTAATTTCAGGATCAGGTCTTGCTCATATTATTCAAATTAATATCTTATCTGATCTGTAAATTATCCTGAACCTAGTAAAATTGGACCGAGACCTAATTGCAAATCATTTATTTTCAAAGGTTTTCTAATATCATCTTTGCGCTTAATGTTTACTGAGCTCTTTAAGCAGTCATGCTAGATAACCAATCTTAAACTTTGTGTTTGAACTTATCCAATTAATTGGCAATTGAGTTAATGCTTATTCATTCTTAGTTTGGTATTTTTTCTGATCTCATGAAGAATTGATCACTAAAGAAATTAAAATTCATTCCAAAGAAAAATTATAAAAAAGTTATTCGGCAAGAGGGTCTTCCCTAACCTGCTCTTCAGTTACATTTTTGATCTCAACATTCTCTCTCTCCTCTCTCTCAGGCTCTTCCTCGCTCTTATCTTCAGCTCTCAGGATGAGCTTTTCCATCCATGAGAAGTCTTCTTCAGGATACCGCTTAATGAGTTCGGCCAAAAGATTTCCATGGGCATTCACATAGGCACTAGCCTCTCTCACTAGGGCTTCTTCCTCCTTCGTTTTGATCTCTTCAGTAAATTGAGCGAGATCGGTAGATCGACAAGCCCAAGCGTCTTTAAGTTCCCACTCTAGTTTGGCTATCCTTTCTTCACAAGACTTCGCCTAATCTTTTAACTTAACAATATGATCACTGGCAATTGAGAGTTGGGCTTTGGTGGCTGTTGCATCCTGAATCGCTTTCATAATCTCTCATGTTAAGAGATGAGCCTTTTCTCTGATCATATGCTGGTTTGCAATAGCCTCTAAACCCAAGCTCATCATCTAAGTCAGGAGATCGTCAATGCTATCTTGGGCCATCTTATTCCGTTCTTCTTGAAAACAGATGGTAGCGCCTAGGACCTTAGCCAGATCAGGATTGCTCCGAACTGAGCGATTCCTTTCTAGAGATTGAAGGAGGACCTGAATTCCTCAGGAGAACGTCCTAACGGCTGGTCTAGAAGACCCCCCTTCTACACTTGAAGAGACCAGAGGAGGTGGAGCTTCGGCCTATTGAGGCAGAGAAGGAATGACCTCTACCTTTGAGGTTGGCTGCTCTGGGAGTCGAAACGGAGAGATTGATACTTGTACCAAGTCTTGTCTCGGCGTTTGGGCAGCAGCAGTAGCTTCTTTCATTTCTCGTACTTTCTGGGTGAGCTCCCTCTTTTGCTTATGGCTTTCCTTTACAGTCTCACCTCCCGCCATGCCTGTACAAAGAATAAGTTAGTGAGTTCACTAAGGTAAAGAGACTAAGGATCTAAATTATACCGATCCTAGGGCTGAGGTTAGAGAGTTGCAGTTCATAGTCCTCAAGGGAGATCACACACATCATCTACCATTTTAGCTTGGCCATAACCGCATCCAAACATGAATACTTATGAGTGGTCACCTGATCCTTCAACTCCTTCACCATGGCATCCTTGTCTTTATTTAGGGCAATCTTCTTCGATACTTTAGGAACTAAATACTGCCAGCTACGTAAAATGCCATCAAAACCATTTGGATCCTTGTTCTTGAGTATGAAAAATCAATCTTTCTAGTTCTTCAGCGAGGAGGGGAGATCGGTGAAGAGTCCGCAGTTTGGCTTGGCTTGGAAAAACCAATATTTGTCATCTTTTCACCAAGCGAGCCTATGTAATTCAGCAAAAACCTTCACCGTGGGCTCAAGCTTTTTAGCCCAGCATAGACCTCTAAAGGCCACTAGGGTTCGCTAGGAGTTCAGATGCACCTAGGCTACACAGACATGGTGGAACTTCAGAATGGCTTTATAGAATTCATCTAGGGGAAATCGAAGCCCGACATTTAATTGCTCTTCATACACCATGATCAGGTCAGTTTCATCAAAGAAATGATCAGCCCGAAGATCACCATGGCATCTGATAAGTTCAAAAGAGTCAATTGGAAGGTTGTACTCTTGGCTAATAGACTGGAGATCGGCCTCCCCGAGGACCGATGGCAACTAGTCCACAGGTAAGTTCTCTTTCCTTGAAGTCGACGCTTGTTTTGACCTTGTCGCTTGGCCATGGACCGGGATAATAGCTGTAAAAGGTTTAGGTTGCTTACTTGGCCTGAAAACATCACCTTCATCCGATGTCTATGAAATGTGAACAGAGGGAGGGCTCGTAGCTCTCTGACCATCAGTACCTCTCATTTTCAAAGATAAAGATAAAAGTTGATCAGAAAAAGATTAAAGCTCTTACAGGAGTGTAAATCGGTGTTGAAAAACTTTAAAAAATGAGAGAGAGCATCGTAGTTGCTCAAGGAATCTAAAAATGGTGTAAGTGGGCAAATGGCCAATACTCCTTCTGTAACATCCTCCCTATACATATTCTATATATTCTGTTGCCCCAGTGGCCTAATATCAGTCCAGGCAAGTCAGGATGTCTAGAACTATACTTCGGTGATAGTGAACAGACATATAATGATGAAATAAATACAAAGAAAATATGAGAAAAATCAAAGAAAAATGAAAGAGAGAAAATGAAACTAAGTTAAACGAGCTGGCATCGCAGCGATGGGTGACCGCACCGGAAAGGCCGTTGTTGACCCCAGGACTGCGAGGACCCTCGGAATTAAATTTCGAGACATAAGTAAAGGTTTATTGAAATGTAATTAACACTAGAAATATCAAAGAAAAACGAAAAATCGAGAAACAAACAAAAATCGGTGTTACCGAAAAATTAGGAATACAACCCGAAGAGGGACATTTTGGTCATTTGACACTTAGAGTTGCCTTTTGACCTCAATGTCCATTAAAAATAAATGATATTACACTTTGGAAATGTCATGAAAGATTAAAATGAGATATATTATGTAAATAGTGAAAGAATTGAGATAAATATGCAAATTAGGAAACTTTGAATACTTAAACATTTAATTTAAAGTTAGTGCTCCACTAACTTGAATCTTGGGACACCAATATAAGCCTTGGGACAGCAGAAACCACTTCATCTTCAACCTTACACAAACAAGCCAAATTCCACCATGAAAGAAACTCCATGGCCGAAAGTGAGGGAGCTCATGCAACCTTGAATTAAGCCTCTTTTCCACTTGGTTCCTTCGTTAAAGCTTGCACATTCAACTTGAGGAAGCCATTGGCAGCAAGAAGAAAGGGATTTAGTGAGTTTTTAATAGCTCCAAAAGTGGTAAGTGTCCAAATCTTCTCCCTAGCTTTAGTAAACCTTGTGTGTAGGTTGAGGTGAGTAATTTGGTGAAGAGAAATGAAAAAAATATTGAGATATGAACTTGTCCATTTTTGGCAGCCATGAAGGTTTGTTGTATTTGAGTTTTTCTTACATCTAATGGATGGATTTAAGGTTGATTAACTCAAATGGAAGTTGTAGTAGGTTAATGTCTAAGAATGTGTATGTTAGTGCTTGAATTAAGGGTTTAAAAGTGAGACTTTGATGCTTTAGTAAACTGCCATGTTGGGCAGCCATAAATATCATGAATTTGTGTGTGAGTTTATAAAATTTATTAATAAAATATGATGGTGTTGAATTGTGGGCAGTTTATATAATTTCCATGGAAGTGTATGTGTAATATAAGAGTTGATGTACATTGAATTTGGGTGGATGTAAATGTTAAACTTTAATGGTGTATTGTGTGCATTGAGTACTTGAGTGTTCTGCCCAAAATGCTTGCTGGAATTGTGTACAATATACATAGAAGTGCCATGATTGAATATTGAAGTACTGGGAGGAGGAGGATTGTCAAAATTGAAAGTTTAATGTTCAAATGCAAGTTGTATGTGTTGGCAGCACCTAAATTAGGTCATAAGTGCAAAACTGTGAACCTAATTGGTATGATGCCAATGGGGGGGGGGGGGGGGTGAAAATAGACACCAAATAGGCCAAATTTCTTGCAAAAATATTGCTAAAATTCTGCCTAAAAACTGACCTTAAAAATGACCAAATCCGGAATGGCAACCTTGCAAACCCAGATTTTGACTATATGAACAGTAGTCATTAGGATGACCATAACTCACTCAAAACAGGTCCAATTGACCTGAAATTTTTACTATGGATAGCTTAGCCATATAGCTACAATTCTTATGAAGACACCAAAGCCCAAAAATTGTCAGAACCAAGTCAAATAGCTTGCACAAGTTAGGGTACCAAAACTGCCAGAACTAAATGTGACCTAAAATTGACCAAAATTTACACTAAAGGTGCAATCTGTCCAGCTTTAGTAAATTGACCATATCATAGTCCATACACCTCAGAATGACCTAAAATTTTGCCAGAGGTTCAATAAGACATAGAGCTACAATTTTTCTTCTTTGACCATAAGCTAAAAATCAAGAGAAATAGGACTTTAGGCTAGACTAATCTAGTACACTAAAATTGAGAATTTGACATTTACATATAATGATGCTTAAAGTAATTTGGCAATGAATGCCAACTTGTAAAAATGGTAAATTACACTATATTGGCAGCATATTGAATTACAAATTGTGACATGTTGATACTAGAATCAACTTATCCATATTACCTAGAAAGGTCAATATTTACATTGACTTGTGAATTACATGATAACTAGTAAACTCAAAGAAATGAAGAATTAAACAATTGATTTGTAATGTGCCCTAGTTTGCCTAGTTGATTAGTTTGGATAGGTTGGCATACCAATAGGACTCTAACAGCTTTTCTGTAAATGGCTTTATGTTATACTGTGTTTTTACAGCATATTATGCCGCGCTGTGACTTTAATAGCTTACGGCTATACGTATTGTCTTATTATAATTGGCTTATCGCCAGATTGACTATATGGCTTTTTAGCCACACTGTTTGCACACCAGGAGACACTTTGCGACCAATAGTGCGACGGCCCGAGGTACTAGGTACCCAGTGCCAGTATATCCGTTTATCCAGTCTGGTCAGTGTATAGGCTACGGGCAGTTAATTTAAGCACTATTAAATTCAAATAGCTAAATCCAGTCTTCTGACATACAGCACCACCAAAATTAGCAAAAATTGAAATGGTAGCAAATAAAAATATAAATAACAACTGCAAAGAATATTGATGTCATAAATTTATAAATAATTCATTTACTTTATTTTAGTGTATATTTCTTTATATTTAGCACCACTAAGCAAAATTGCTTAGCGCATTGCTTTTGTAACGCGTAGGTATTGGAGACACAGCTGGGGAGCCTAGCAGACCTATAATCGAGTGAGACATCAGATTTGCACAGGAGTCCAGAGTCATCTACACTGCATTGCATACATGGTAGGACTTAGAATATCTTGTATTTTGTACTTCTGTTGTATTTTTGAAATTCAGCCTTGTATTTTGTAATATTATGAAAGCTCTAAAGTTGTAATATTTTGTACATATTAAATAACATAGAAATTTTCTGGATATATTTAAATTATTATGGATTGTATTATGGAACTGTTTAATGACTGTGAAAGTCTATTGACTTTACTGAGAAATCGAGATTGTGAAATAGTTGAGATTTTGATATTATTATATTGAGTTGTTTTTAACAGGTTTGGAAGGACAGTTTATCCAAAATACAGACGGCAACTTGCCAAATTTTTATTACCATTTTTTTTAAACACTGATTTTATTAAAGTATGAAAATAGAACCAGAATGTTATAAATATCACATAAAGACTTCTTAAATCAAACTAATTTCAGTAAATGAGATAATCACAGACTAGGTGCTCCGGCAAGCCATGTAGCACGCCTTGCTCGGTTACACTGTAGACGGGCCAGGGGTGTTACACCTTCCTATTTATACCTGCTCGAACATTAAATGCTCACGAAGTTCTAAGTGACACATCAGTTAGTGGAATCTAACCGTTTCGATGACTCATAAAAAGAGAATTCCAGAAACATGGCAGGAAGATCAGATAGTTAAAGGTCTGTTACAAGGGATCAACCATAACAAGTAGTTTTGAATCAAAGAGATCGGTCAATGAGCATGATTTGGGAGATCAGATTGGACACAATTATAAGAGATTAGGAAGAATAATGCAATAATAAAACAAAATAAATAATCAATTATGAATAAATAAAACTTCAATTCTTTTCCAAAAGGTCAGATTACATCATTTGGGAGATCTCTCAAGATCAACAATTACAAATTTCCCTTCACTACATTCTACCTATCTGGCTCCTACGGTTTGGACCACTCCTGATTCTAGGATGCCGTTTAAGAGATACGAGGAGATCGAGAGGGTAGCTCTCATCAACTATGGCAAAGACTACGGGAAGCTCGATGTCTTTATTAATATCATCAACCTGAACCGAGCTACGATCGAGACCCCTGATATGGTTAGCAGCTAAATGAACTCTAAGAGGCGGTCATCGATATCAAAATTGAAATTAGCGGTCCCCTTATCAAAGATTGGTCTGTAGATCGTACTGGTAAACCGATCTGAGATTGGCATGGTAGTCAATTTCGACCCTGATCAGTCAATTAGTCCAGTTTCCTCACCATTATTAAACGATGCCCTCATAAGCCTCTGATCGTCAAAATCGTCCATTTTCAGGCGATGGGCAAGAAAAACATTCAAAAAAAGATCAAGGTGGTTGTCATAAGGAGAATTCTCGCAGGAAAAGTCAAGAGCAGAAAAGTAAAACATTAGAAATTCATCGGAGAAGGGAGAATGTGAGTGTGTGAAGGACGAAATTCCTCTTCATATATAGGGCTTTGGCATTTATTACATGCAGAGCTCAAAGCAGTTCATTAGTAATCAAAGAATTAATTGCTTTAAGGGATGAGGAAGGGATCAGAAAGTAAGATCGAAAAGAAAAGAGATCAGATGCAAAAAGAACCGAATTAAGAGATTGGAACAAGAGGTCTCAGGTCTACCAAACATAAAAGAGATCGGCTACACTGAGAAATGACCTATAGAGATCAGAGGGCTTGGAGAATCAAAATTACTTTCAATCATGACCCTCAAATTTGTAAGATTAAATCCTCACCATCGGATCTCAAATGGTTAAAGCAGGCTAGTACATCTCAATTTACACCGTTGATCACAATTATAAGGACAGATTTGAGACCTTCATATAAAAAATGAATAACTGATTCGACACCTTTTGCTCCCAGCCCTTGGATCCATTTTGTAAGGTGGAATTCCTGATCATTGGATTAAAGAATGAAAGGACAGAGATTCTGAACCAAATCCCGACCTTCAATCTTGATTCTCTTTAATTCTAAGACGTCGGATCACATTCTTTTAAATTCGAGCCCTCCATCTCTTCCTGCTGGATCCTGACCCTCTATTTTGAGTACCCATTCTGTATAAAAACCTACATGCAATATTGTAGTAGGGGATAGCGATTATCGTGAGTAAACCTCTGAATTTCAATATAGTTTTATTGCCCTCCATTCTGAAGCTCTTTAAATTTCTAGAGACTTTAGAAACAAGTTTTTTAAAGGATCTTTTCACTAAAACTATAGGTCTTGCAATCCGTACCCTTAGCAATCCTTTTCACTAAAACTATAGGTCTTGCAATCCGTACCCTTAGCAATCGACCAACATCATAATACTAACCCCAAAATTATTTATCTTAAATTATAAGAAGCATATCGTTAAATCTTCTAACCCTCATTAAGAGACGAGGTGGAGTGCCTAAAACCTTCCCCACCTGTGAACGAACCCCGAATCTAGAATCTCTGTTTTAGAAGTGGTTTTATAAATTTATAAATTTTTTATTTTTTACAAATGGTTTCCTTTAATTTCTCTCAAAATTAAAGTGGTGACTCCTTACTTTTTTCACTTCGGTGAGAATCATCCAGCGATTGCAAAACCCTTGCGATAGCTTGGCGACTCTGCTGGGGACTATCCAAAATAACCTCGGTTTAGAAGTCTAAAAAGCAAATTTAATCTTGTGCTCTTACAAATTAAAATCGATAATTATGGGGCTTAACTTATGAAATTAAAAGTCTTAATATTTTGATTATCACTATTCTTTCTAACCATTTTGTTTGTTTTGATTATTTGATTTATTGTAGCAATCCTCATTTAAATTTCCCTGAATAAGGATGAGGTAAATATGTCCCTTCACACACTGATCACTTACACAACATCCTCACACACCTTAGCCTTATACTCGGGCTTTCTTACCCTTTTGGATGTTAGAGGGAGTCATGTAGCGGTACCCATGGTTTTTATCCCATTAGTATCCATGAAGACTTTTGCTCAAATTGGAACTCATTTCGCTTATCGTGATACTCGTGGATTTTTCCCGTTAATATCATAATGATGGAATAAGGATCTACTGTTTACAGTATAGACAATTTGGGGACCTTTGAACTTTAAAAAGTTAGAACTCAAGCCAAAACTATCACATTAGTTAAAGACCATAGTATGCCGCGCTTCAGAGTAGAACCTTCCAATTAGTTAGCACTTGCTCAGTGTTACCACTTCCTTGTTTTATGATAAAAAGGACATAATTATTCCTGCTCCACTCTTTTTTTTACCTTTCGGTTTTCCTTTCATAATGTGAAGGTCATTTCGAATTGTGCTGTTAAGATAATTTGTGCGCCTTCTTATTTTGACAGGTGTACAAATATTATCGCCCTAGCAGTATAATTCAAAATTACCTGAATCTATTTGGCTAACTTATTTTCTTTGTAGGTATTATAAATTGGTGTTTGCAGAGGATAAGGAAAACTTTAAAATGACATTTTCGAGTCAGTCAGTCAGCCAAAGAGGTTTCAAAATAGAAATAGAATGCTCAACAAAGATCCAAATCAATCCATGATTCGAAATCTTTATAGACTGATGAAGTAGAAGCAGAAACCTGTCCATTGCCTCTATTTGATCCTAGTAAAATTAAGATCAGAATAGCCGGTCTTGATGATTTATTGAATAGTTGGAAATCATTGCCCAATCATGCCTAAGCACAGTTTGAAGAAAAGTATGGGAAGATTGCCTCTTTGACACGGGTTAGAGCACAAACTCCTACACTAAAGGCCAGTTATAGAGTATTCTCTTTTAACAATGTTGATATGAAACCCATGCTAGAGGAGTATCAGGCACTGCTGTAGATCCCTTATGTAACTCAGAATCGCATTCATCTCCATCTTGATCATAGACAGACATGGAAACGGTTCACGCACATAATAAGAGTCCTGGCAGAAGAAGTGAAGGTAAAAGAAACCATTAAGCAAAACTCACAGGGGTGGCCTTAGACTTACATTAAAAAATGTTTTGACCAGCATATTCAGGGTAAGAAATGGGATAAGGCTTTGTCAGCACTAGCTCTGGGAATTTATGAACTAGCTATGTTCCTCGGACCTCTGGGAATTATAACTCATAACATCAAAGAATTGTTTTGGGCAGTAGAGAAATAGAATGTCAATCCAATACCTGCCGTCCTCGCTGAAACTTTTTTGATTCTGACATATTATCGGCAATAAGGTAGGGGAGTCATTAAATGTTGCTTCCAGTTACTGTATCTTTGGATACTCAGCCATGTCTGTCCACTGGAAACTAAGGGTTTAACCTGGTACTTCATCAGCCTATCATTGAAAAGATGACGAAGTTAGCAATAAGTCAAAAGAATGAACAATAATGGCAAGAGCAAATTCTAAGCTTTAATAGTCACAGTTATTACTGGAGGAAGTTGTGGACTACGGGCCAACCCATCTTGATCAGTATAGGAGATTATCATTTTATACCTTTGGTAGGGCTAACCGAATGCATGGGTTATATCCCAGCTATAGTAATGAGGCAATTTGGCTCTACTTAATTCATTCCCAATATTGAAGGGTTCCATTGAACTCATTTCTATCATGAACCTGGTAGAGAGGACAAACTGAAAGCCTTGTGCAAATCCTGAGAAAAGATAATCTTGATGGAACGGTTGGCTAAAGGGCTAAGTATAACAGAAGAGTATCTCCTATGGAGAAACAGGAGGGGTAAGGAGTAACAAGTCTCTAAACTGATAAGGTCCGAGGGTAGCATGTCTCACCTAAAAGTCCACTCAGAAGAAGTTAGTACTAGATTGGTTAGTCCTCTCCAGAGTTTAACCACAGAGAACCAGCAACTGAAGGAATGCATAAAACAGTTAGAAGATCAATAGTAAATCTTGAAAAAGGAGGTAAAAAAGCTTAGAGAGGGAATGATGGTAGGGGAGGCAGAATATGAGGGACAAAAAATCCAATGGGAAAAAGAGAAAGCCTTACTCCAAAGCACAGTAAAAGAGGCATGGATACAAAATGGCAAGTTATGAGAAAAATTGGAATATCATGAGATACTGGTGGAAGAATACAAATAAGGGAACAAAAGAAGGAAGTTTGAGCTTAAGGATCAAGCACAACTAATCAATTATATCTCGAAGGAATGTGCTAAGGAAAAAAAGGAAAAGGACAGACAAGGCACCCTCTATCAAGAACTGTGAGGAAATGTTGACTGGTTAGAAAGGTTGATAGCACAAGGGAAACAATAGCTACTGCCAGAATCTAAATATGCTTTAAAGACGTTTAATCCTGTAAAACAAGAAGCAAGATTATATGAGTACCTCAAAAGATGTCATTGTATTTTAAGGAGCCTTCCTGAGCCTAGGCAATAGCACAATACTATGTATTCTTTACGAATAATAGAATCATGTTTTAGGACCTTAAAATTTATGAATGAATAGTGTAACTCCCGTGGAATTTATCCTTGTCAGAGCTATGCGAAAAGACGTATGCGCCATATCAACAAGTGTGATAGCCACGCATACGCCCCGTCATTCATGGTTGGACTATCGAATGATGCCATTATAAAGATTGACGTGATTCACCCTCGGCAAACACCATTTTGGTAATTACTTACCGCAGTATCCTTTAATCAGTCAAAATGTTAGTCACGATAAAATTATTTTAAGAAATAAAACTGATAATACATTTTCTCTACAGGAAACCAATATTGCTCCCAACAAAGCAAATCCGATTGAGCAACCAGTTGTACCAAAGAGAGTTTACTTAAAAAGATCTCGAACGAAGAGGATAATGGAAGAATAAGAAAAAGTATAGAACTTGCTGGGACAAGTTTCAGAATTAAGGGAACAGATCTCAGAGCTAATGAAAATGATGAGAGAAATGTCCCAAAACAAAGAAACCACTCGATCAGCACTAGAACCAAATCTACTAATAATTCCTCCACTTACAACAATAATTGATTCTCATGCTCAAAAGCTTCATGATCAAGCCTCAACTTCTTTCAACTTCCAAACTCTCATCCCTGACCTAATAATCACCTTTAATCCAAGATTCCCAAGCAGTGAATTACCTTTCTCCTACCATTAGGCTATCCCAAATTCAAAATTTTATCCTTCAGCACCAATCCATTCAGTTTACCCTACAACTAATCTTCCAACTGGGGGAATAGCTTATGCAGCAGGGGGAGAAAATAGAGAGAAAGAGAATGAGAAATTGTCTGCTCTAGAGCAAAGACTAAGAGCTATTGAAGGGTTGAATAAATATGGCTCAGT
Source organism: Hevea brasiliensis (assembly GCF_030052815.1). Classification (NCBI taxonomy): domain Eukaryota; kingdom Viridiplantae; phylum Streptophyta; class Magnoliopsida; order Malpighiales; family Euphorbiaceae; genus Hevea; species Hevea brasiliensis. The sequence continues at coordinate 46,522,042 of NC_079509.1, forward strand.
TGATATGTCTTCACTGAGATTAGTACTAGATGTAGTGGTACCACCAAAATTCAATGTCCCAGAATTTGACAAGTACAATGGAAACTCTGACCCTCGCATCCACTTGGCCATCTACATAGCCAAGATATCCGCTCTTACAGAAGATGACAGACTCTTAGTACACTTCTTTTATGAAAGCCTCTCAGGAGTAGCCTTGCGTTGGTGCATATAATTAGATAGGAGTAAATTACGCTCCTGGAAGGATTTGGCAGATGCTTTCCTCAAGTAATACAAATTCAATTGTGATGTCACCCCCACACGGAGATATCTCCAAAACCTAGTGCATAAAGAAAGGGAGAGCTTTAAGGAGTATGCTCAGAGATGGAGAGAAAAGGCCGCTGAGGTTTATCCTTTTGTGACAGACAATGAACTTTGCTCTTTGTTCATTGAGACCCTAAAGGCCCCATATTTCAACTTAATGATTGGAAACACTTCCAATAGCTTCTCTAATATTATCCAGATGGGGGAAAGGATTGAAGCAAATCCCAGGTTGGGGAGGTTACAGTTAGTAGTAGGGGAAAGTTCTATGAAAATGACTACTAATTTTAGGAAAAGGAAGGAAGGGGATGTGCACTTCATTTCTAAGCAGACTCACTCACCACCACAAAACAATTTTCAGCCATACCTTCAGGCCCAAAGCCCAATAGTAGCAAACATTCCTCCTCCATTCCCAAATTATCCTCGTCCACAATATCCTCCCCAAGCTGCTTATAATCTTAGACCGCCTGACCAACCTGCTCCATTCAGACCACCTGCTCCTCAACCTAGTCCAAGATCATCAAGGAATCCTGACTCGCCATTACCTCTCCCACTTAGTGAAATCTACCGTTACTTGGTGGGTATCAATCAGATAATGTCCACCCCACTAGACCCCGTCCAGCCACCATATCCTAGGTGGTATGATGCCAGTGCCAGATGTGAATATCATGGTGGGGCTATGGGACATTCAACAGATAACTGTGGAGCACTTCGAGGAAGGGTACAATCCTTGATTAGGAATGGGTGGCTGAAGATTGAAGGGAATAGCTCTGCTCCTAATGTCACTTTAACCCCATTACCCCATCATGATACAGGAAAAGGGAACGGTGTGAATATGGCAAAGTCACTAGACGAAAACTTGATTATGGAAGTAAATCAGTTGATCCCGTACTTTGATGAAATTCTCACAATGGCAGTACAGGAAGGGTACATACACCCACGAGGATTAAACTTTAAAAATGATTGGCCAGGCCCAAGATGTCCCTATCATAATGGAGTAGCCAATCATGAGCTGCAGAACTACGATGAATTTAAGGAGGAAATCCGGAGAATGGTATCGCTTAGAATCTTGAGGTGTAAAAGAAGAAAAAGAAGTAAACACTATAAGATATGGCGAAGACATCTCAAGATCCACTCCAAAGATGGTTTTTTCTGCACCTACCACACCAACACCGCCAGCACCACCACTGACAGTCATACGAACCCCACCATAGCTGCCAATTACTAATACTCATGCTTTACCTTGGAATTATAATTTTTAATTTTTTTACACAGAGTGCATCTAGCAGCACTTCTACTCCTACCCTCAACCATACCTGCACTCAACCCATCACTACCCCTAAACCATCTTTCACCCCCCACTCTCACTTTAAAATGACCTATACGGGCCCCTCTAATGATATTGCTCTCCAATTCACACAAAAACCTGTCCTAATAAATGACTCACCCATACGAGATCAAGAAGTAGAATTTATTATTAGAAGTGGGAGGTGTTATGGCACTGATGAAAAGAAAAATAAAGGGAAAGCAGAGGCAGGAGAGTTGCCTATGAATGAGAAAAAGTGAGGAAAGTAATAGAGAAAGGAGAATCCAGTGAAAAGAAAGAGGAAGATGAACTATTGTTGCAAATCATGAAGTAGAGTGAGTATGACGTGATATAACAATTAAAGAAGGCACCTGCTCGAATCTCCTTACTGTCATTAATATTGAGCTCGAAAGTGCATCGCCATGCCTTACAGAGGGTTATAGACCAGGCCTTTGTAATCCATGATATCACATCAGGGTAATTTGAGAAGATAGTTGGACAAATTCAGAAATCCAATTTCATCACTTTCTCAGAAGACAAAATAGACCTGGCTGGCTTGAAACATACTAAAGCTCTGCATGTGATAGTTAAGTGTAAAGGATGTATGGTCGCTAAAGTCTTGATTGATAATGGCTTGATGCTCAATGTCTTGCCTCATGCAACCTTCACAAGACTCCCAGTAGACCCATCTGGGGTACGCCGAAGTGCCATGATTGTAAGTGTATTTGATGGCACGAAGAGAGATGTACTAGGAGACATTGACTTGCCACTTCAAATTGGGGAATGTACTTTTGATGTTACATTCCAGGTAATGGATATTGAACCAGTATACACTATGTTATTAGGAAGGCCCTGGATCCATTTAGCAAATGCGGTGTCCTTAACTCTGCACTAGAGGATAAAATATGTCATGAATGGCAAAATCATCACGGTGAGAGGAGAAGAAGCTATGCTAGTCACTAAGCCCCAGTCAGTTCCTTATGTGGAAGCAACTAAATGATCCTTAGACAGTTCATTCCAAGCATTAGAATTACAAGGAACTACCCTGGGAGATGGGGGAGCTGCGGCCATGGTTGCAAAAGTGATGCAGAAAAATGGCTATGAAGAGGGCAAGGGATTAGGCACTACCTTGTAAGGAATTGTCGAACCCGTGTCAGCCACTTGGAGAAATGGTCGCTCTGGGTTGGGATATGATGAAGATGCCTTAACTGACAGAAGGTTCTAGATGAAGAACATGCTCAGGGATCGGAAATTTGACAAATCACTCGGAATGAGGAAAAACGTTCCAAAAATTGCATATGTGTTTACCAGGCCAATCATTGAAAACATAGAAGAAGAGGATGGAGAATCTCCCTCAAGGCTATCTATCAATGTCCTACACCTAGATCCCATGTCCGAAGTGCTGATCTCCCCGACCGCTGAGGGGCAAGAGTTTGACAATTGGGAAACTGAGGATATCCCTATGCTTTATTTCAAGTAAAGTATATTTTGTTACCAACACTTGATTACTTCATCCATGGTGTCAAGTGTGATTATGTAAATGGACCTTTTCTTATGATTAAATGATTAACAAATTAATAGCGCACTTTCCCAAGCTCTGTGTCCAATATTTTCTTTTAAAAGTTCATTGTTAAAATCTATTCTTTAATATTCTCCATTTTCATTTCTTTAGGACCATTGACCAACCCAGCCATAATAATCCAATCAACTCTGAAATTCCTTGTGTTAACTTTGAGAGTCCCATAATCGCCATTGACACTAGTGATTCTGAAGAAGAGTCTGTGAAAGAGCAGGGGGAAGCGAATGAATCCACTCTATTACTATGTGGAGATGAAATGAGTACCTTAAATTTGGGGATAGAAGAAAATAAGAAGGAACTCAAAATAGTGAATAACGAAGAATTAAAAGACATGATTCAATTGTTAAAGGAATTCATCGACGTATTCGCTTGGGGTTACGATGATATGCCAGGACTGAAAACCCAAATAGTCATACATAAAATTCCCTTAATTCCTGGGACAGTCCCAGTTAAATGAAAATTGAGGAGAATGAACCCTAACACACTGCTCAAGGTCAGGGATGAAGTTAAAAAGCAATACGATGCTGGATTCCTACAAGTGGTAAAATACCTTGAATGGGTAGCTAATGTCGTCCCTGTAATGAAGAAGGATTGTAGGGTAAGGGTATGTGTTGACTACAGGGACATTAATAAGGTAAGTTTGAAAGATGATTTCCCTCTCCCACATATAGATGTGCTAGTGGACAATGCAGCAGGATTGGGGAGATGTTCATGTGTTGACGGAGCCTCAGGGTATAACCAAATTTTGATGGATTATGAAGATAAAGAAAAGACTGCCTTTATCACCCAGTGGGGAGTCTTTTGCTACCGGGTGATGCCCTTTGGGCTAAAGAACGTAGGGGCTACCTACCAATGTGCCATGATCACATTATTCCATGACATGATGCGCAAAGAAGAGGAAGTTTATGTGGATGACATGATCATTAAATCTAGAGGGATTGAAAGCCACGTATGGGTATTAATAAAAGTATTCGAGAGGCTCAGAAAGTATTAACTGAAGCTAAACCCGGCTAAATGTGTGTTTGGGGCAAGATCAGGAAAGCTATTGGGATTTATAGTGAGTGAGAAAGGAATAGAAGTAGATCCAGACAAAGTTCAAGCCATTCAAGAAATGCCATCCCCAAAGACGGAAAGGGATGTGCGTAGTTTCCTGGGAAAATTGAACTCCATTTCAAGATTCATCTCTAATCTCGTTGCCAAGGTTGAACCCATTTTCAAGTTACTAAAGAAGAACAATACCGCCAAGTGGGACCAAGCTTATCAAAAACCTTTTCAAAAGATTAAGCAGTACTTATCAAATCCACTAATATTGGTTCCTCCGGTGATGGGTAGGCCGTTAATCTTGTACATAGCAGTTCGGCAAAGCTCAATGCGTTGTGTTCTAGGACAACATGATGACACTGAGAGGAAGGAAAGAGCCATTTACTATTTAAGCAAGAAATTCAACGAATGCGAGTCAAGATACTCATTCTTGGAAAAAACCTGTTGTGCGTTGGCATGGACAGCAAATCAACTCAAACAATACATGTTGAATCATAAAATGTGGCTCATCTCCAGAATGGATCCAATCAAATACGTATTTGAAAGTCCGTTCATACTTGGAAGAATAGCAAAATGGCAGGTCATACTTTCTCAATATGACATAGTCTATATGACAAGAAAGGCAGTAAAAAAAAGTGTGATAGCTGATCTCCTAGATGAAAACCCAATCAATAATTACGAGGCTCTAGATTTCAAATTCCGATACGAGTATATTAATGCAATAGGTGATGAAGCTGAGGGACCAGATGATGTGTGGGAAATGTATTTTGACAGAGCAGTCAATTTATCTGGTAATGGGATTGGAGTAGTGCTGGTTGCCCCAGATGGGAAACATTTCCCAATAGCTATTAAGCTCAGATTTGGTTGTACTAATAACATAACAGAGTATGAAGCTTGCGTAAGTGGCTTGTAGGCTGCCATTGAAATGAAGATAAGGAAATTAGAGGTGTATGGGGATTTAGCTCTGATCATTTACCAAGTCAAAGGGGAATGGCAAAATAAAGACCCAAAACTGATACCGTATCAGAAATATCTCCTTGAATTGATCAAGGAATTTGAAGAGATTTATTTCACTCACCTAAATCGTGATAAGAACCAATTTGCCGACGCCTTAGCTACTTTAGCCGTGATGACCCAGATAGAGGAAGGGCAGATAACACAGTTATTACAAATTAAAGTAAGGAGTGAGCCAGCATATTGCTTTATAATTGAAGAAGAAATAGACAGCAAACCTTGGTATCATGATATCTAGGTGTACATCAAAAATAGGGAATATCCTCCTGGGGTAAACAGAAACAAAAGAAGAATGACCAGAAGGTTAGCGATGGGATACTTCCCCAGTGGAGAAATCTTGTACAAGAGAAGCTCTAATGGTGAGTTGTTGAGATGCGTGAATGCAAAAGAACCAAGGAGAATTCTTTTTGAAACCCATGAAGGGAACTGCACTACTAATAGCAATGGGTATATGATGGCAAAGCAAATCTTAAGGCTGGGTTACTTCTGAACCACTTTGGAAAAAAACTGCATTGAGTACTTTCGGAAATGTCACAAATGCCAAATTTATGCTGATCAGATAAATGTCCTGCCTCATCAGCTCTACAATCTTGTCTCACCATGGCCTTTTGCAATATGGGGTATCGACGTAATTGGTCCAATTAATCCAAAAGCATCCAGTGGACACAGGTTCATTTTGGTGGCCATCGATTACTTTACTAAATGGGTTGAAGCTACCTCATATGCTCACATCACTCAAAACATATTTTTGAAGTTCTTCAAGGATAATATTATCTGCCAGTATGGTTTTCCTAGTGAGATTGTCACTAACAATGCCAATAATTTAAATACTTCAAAGATTCAGAAGTTGTGTGATCAGTACAAGATACGACATCTCAATTCATCACCATACCGACCCTAGATGAATGGAGCTGCAAAAGTTGCCAATAAAAATCTCAAGCGAATAATCAGGAAAATGACTATCACTTATAAAGATTTGCATGATATGCTTCCTTTTGCCCTTCATGCCTATCGGACCACGGTAAGGACGTCGACTAGGCAACTCTATATTTGCTGATCTATGAGATGGAAGCTATTTTGCCAATAGAGGTGGAAATTCCTTCCTTAAGGATTTTAAAAGAGGCAGAATTAGATGAGACAGATGAAGCAACGGAAGCGTGAAAAACACAAGTTTATACCATTGAATTCAAAAATTTTCACCAAGGGTCACGTGCATCATGTGAGATTTATTTTTATCTATTTGATTTCAATGATAAACAATATATTAAAACTCTTTTAATATGTTTTTAGATCTGTATTTTCCATTTAAGATTTTAAAATTAATCAGATTAATTTTAGAAACCTAGATTAAATCAAGAACGATTACACTAACCTCTTGATGCACTGCAGCATGTCTGCGCCTTTGAGATTTATCTTCAGGACACCAAATGTTGTCCCTCTAGCTTGTCTACACCAAGAACACCTATGGCAGCCCTTGAACAGCTTCTAAAGCTTTTTCTATTAATTAGAAATTTAAGTTCTGCCTTTTAAGAGATTAGAGATGTAAACAGGACACTATAAATAATTTCTAGTGTTCTTAATTCAAGAGATTGATGGCTAATCTCTTTGAATTGATGAGAGATGAAGAAGAATAGATGGAGAGCCTCAAAATGGCGTGGCAAAGGAGAGGAGTGGCTGCTGGTTGTTTTTCTTTTTCATAACAACACTTATATAGCTAGGTTAACACATTAAACCCTTGCCACATGTTACCCTTTGATTAGCTCTAGGTTTAAGTGACCCAATCACATTGTGCCAAGTGTCAAACCTATATTTAATCTTGATTTTAATCATCTTACATGATTAAAAAACATTTGGAAAGCTTATGTGTAATTCCATGTGTCACCATCTCATGGTGCCACATGTCATACTGTGAAATGACCAAAATGCCCCTGTGTCTTAATTTTGAGTTCTTAATCCAAAATAATTATTTTTCTTCTTCTAATTTATATCAAATATAAATTAATTAATTAATCTCTATAAATTAATTTCTCATTAATTAAATTCATATTTAAACACTTTAAATATAAATTTAACTTATACTATACATCCAATAATCTAGATTTGGTTTTAAGTCATGCTAGGGACTTTGTAATTTAATTTCAAACCAAACCTATTTAATTAATCAATTAAACTCTTTAATTAATTAATTAAATCATATTTAAATAAGTGATAACTTGTGTATGTGTGTGACTTACTAGGCTCATCACTAATTGGCAATGAGACATGATATTAACTCTTAATATGATCAGAACTCTTTCTTACCATAAATGATTTCTCTAAATCATTTTATGAACCTCATAGACCATGGTTAACACCTAGCATAGTATGCCATGGCCACCCAATTAGTAATAAGGTTTACCTTAAATGAACCTATAATCATATATTACCATGCACTAGAATCTCTTTGTTACAAAATCCCAACTCAAGCTGGAGTCATGGTTTATGTCAAACTCCATTTGCTATGAATATTATGTTCTCTTTTAATTCCAGTTCTTAATTAAAAAGATTTTCTCATCAGAAACTCTTTTATGAATAAATCTATCTGTCCTGGCTAGGAACTTGAAACATCAAGAAAAATTAAATGAACATAGGATTTTATCTCTATTTACTTATTAGAGGAACAGATTCCATCTTGATCAACACCTACCTCCATATATAACTAGTAGGAGCCAACAGATGCCCATATACCCATACATAGTACAAGTATGAAAGCAGTATCAAACTCAAACTACCTATATACAAGATAACTGTGCTATCTCAGGTCTAAAGATTATATGCACTGATATGATTTATGACAAAACATTGATAAGAGTAAACTCCATGTGCTTGTCATAAGTGTCACTGGTTCGGCTTACTTATCATTTATAAGTGCCTATCATGTTTGTTATATGGCATGAGACTCACCATTCCATCTTATTTATATCTCATATAAATAATCTGGGAACAAATATGAATACAATCTTTCTGGATAAGTCATGTCTATTATGAAGTATCCTCGATTGTGAACCTATTTATGATACTTTGTGCTAGAAATATTGTCACTCATATTCCTAACAACTTAAGAAAAATATTTCTAACAAAATATCAATGGACCTTTTCTATTACACATAAATATATTATGTAAACGGAAAAGTGAAAATGCCTTTTATTAATAAAAATATGTGCAAGATACATACTAAATGATATGCTCTAGGGCATACTACTAACAATCTCCCACTAGCACTAGAGCCATTCATTACAATATCTTAGACCTATCTTCTCAAGATGTCGGTATAACTGAGTCTGTGACATAAGCTTAGTGAATGGATCAGCTAAATTTTCAGCTGATGCTGTTTTCTGCATGGCTACATCGCCTCGCCCAACTATTTCTCTAATAATGTGGTAGCGCCTTTCTATATGTTTGGATTTCTAGTGAGACCTTGGTTCCTTAGCCTGTATGACTGCTCCATTGTTGTCACAGTGTAGTGGAACTGCTGACTCAATGGAAGGAACTACTGTAAGTTCTGTCATGAACTTCTTTATCTAAATAGCTTCCTTTGCAGCAATATACTCAGCCTCTGTAGTGGAATCTGCAGTCGTGCTCTATTTGAAACTCTTCCAACTGATTGCACCTCCATTACAAATGAACACATATCCAGAGGTAGACTTTCTATCATCGATATCTGATTGGAAATCAGAATCAGTATAACCATCCAATTGTAAGTCTCCACCTCCATAAATTAAGAATAAATCCTTAGTTCTTCTCAAGTACTTAAGGATATTCTTGACAGCTATCCAGTGTTCCAAACCTAGATTGGATTGATACCTGCTAGTCAAACTAACAGCATATGCGATATCCGGCCTAATACGCAACATTGCATACATTAAACTTCCAATAGCCGAAGCATATGGAATCCTGGTCATCTTATCTCTTTCTTCAGGTGTCTTTGGAGACATCTCTTTAGAAAGGTGGATACCATGTCTCACTGGTAACAATTCTCTCTTGGAATCAAGCATGTTAAACCTCTTTAACACCTTTTCCAAGTATAGACTTTGGGATAAACCAATTATTCTTTTCGCTCTATCTCTATATATGCGAATCCCAAGAATATAGGTTGCCTCCCCTAAGTCTTTCATGGAGAATGTATTTGACAACCATACCTTTATAGTTGTCAACATACCTGTGTCATTACCCATCAACAGTATGTCATCCACATATAAGACAAGGAAAGTGATAGCACTGTCACTAACCTTCTTATATACACATGGCTCATCCTCATTTTTGATAAAACCAAAGGATTTAATGGCTTCATCAAAACGGATGTTCCAACTCCTTGAAGCTTGTTTCAGCCCATAAATGGATCACTTTAGCTTGCATACCTTGGAACCATCTTGGGATTCAAAACCCCTAGGTTGTTTCATGAAAATGTTTTCTTCAATGTATCCATTGAGAAAAGCTGTTTTGACATCCATCTGCCAAATCTCATAATCATAGTATGCAGCTATTGCTAATAAAATCCTAATTGATTTAAGCATGGCAACAAGCTAGAAAGTCTCCTCATAGTCGACTCCTTGCCTTTGGCGAAACCCTTTCACTACTAGCCTTGCCTTATAGGTCTCTACCTTTCCATCAGAACCAATTTTCTTCTTGAAAACCCATTTGTTCCCTATAAGTACAATACCTTCAGGTGGGTCAACAAGATCCCAAACTTGATTCTTATACATGGAATCAATCTCGGATTTCATAGCATCAATCCATTTTGAAGAGTCTATATCTGATATAGCTTCTTCATAGGTAAGTGGATCATCTCCATGATCTACTTCTTCATGAATAGACAACTCTTGTTCTTCTTCATAAAGAAAACCATATCTCACTGGTGGGTGAGATACCCAGGTTGTTATACGAGGAACAGCTGTAGATGTTTCATCAACGGGTATAGGTTGACTAGATGGATATATATCCATCTGATCTGTTGGTTGGTCAGAATTCTCCAATTCTAACTCTATTTGCCTTCCTTTGCCTCCTTCTTGAACAAACTGTTGTTCAAGAAATGTGGCATCTCTACTTATCACAACCTTTTGTGAAGTAGGCAAATAAAAATAATATCCAAAACTATCTTTTGGATATCCAACAAATCGACCTTTTTCTGATTTGGTCTCCAATTTATCAGTGTTCAGCTTTTTTATATAAGCTGGACAACCCCAAATCTTAACATGCTTAAGACTTGGTTTTCTTCCATGCCATATCTCATAAGGTGTGGAAGAAACTAATTTTGATGGAATCCTATTCAGAATATACAAAGCTGATTCTAATGTAAATCCCCAAAAGAAGATTGGCATATCAGTATAGCTCATCATACTACATATCATATCCAATAGGGTATGATTTCTCCTTTCAGTACACCATTCAGCTGTGGCGTTCCTGGAGGAGTCAGCTAAGAAACAATGCCATTGTCTCTCAAGTATTCATCAAATTCAGTACTCAAATATTCACCTCCACGATCTGATTGAAGAGCTTTAATACTTTTTCCTGTTTGATTTTCTACTTCAGATTTAAATTCTTTAAACTTTTCAAAGGATTCATGTTTGTATTTCATCAAATACAAATGCCCAAATATTGATTTATCATCAGTAAAGGTAATAAAATAATGAAAGCTCCCTCTAGCCATTTCTTTAAATGGACCACATACATCACTATGTATTAGTTCTAAAATATTTTCAGCTCTTAGCCCTTGTCCAACAAAGGGTGATCTAGTCATTTTGCCCTGAAGGCAAGATTCACAAGTTGGAGTAGGCTCAGAGCCCAATAAGGATAGAATCCCCATTTTCTCCAGTTTTGCAATCCTATCTTCTGCAACATGACATAACCTTAAGTGCCAAATATATTTTGAACTTGAGTTGGTTTTCACCATGGCATTGCATTCTTTTAGATCACTTGCATTCAATTTGTGTTTGTCATTATTATCCAAATAATAAAGACCATCATTCATATAACCCGAACCAACATATTTATTTTCAAAATAAATATTACAAACATCATCTGTGAACTGAAATTCATAGCCATTTCTAGTCAAACTAGATATAGAAATGATGTTCTTAAAAGCATCAGGTACATATAAAATATTATCCAAACACAAAACATGTCCAAACATGTAAAAAGATTTAGATCCTATGGCTAAAGCTTCAACAGTTGAGCCATTGCTAATCCGGACTCTAATATCTTGAGAACGCAAGCTGCTACTATTTGCTAGTTCCTGCATATCATTAGAAATATGAGAACCGGCACCAGTATCTAAAACCCAAGCTGTAGATGAACTATGAGTATCATCAGAATCTAAATAACAAGATATGGACATACCTTCCGAAAGTGTATCCTTCTTGTCCTTCAGAGAAGCAAGATACTCTAGGCAGTTCCTTTTCCAGTGTCCATCCTTTTGGCAGTGGAAACACTTTCCTTTGCCTCCATCAGCTTTAATCTTCCTTTTCTGTTTAGCTATTTTCTTGGAAGGACCAGAAATCTGAGGTTTCTTTTTCTTATTGCCCTTCTTCTTATTGGACTTTCCAGCAAAAGAAGATGCAATCAAAGCTACCTCTTTTCCTTTATTGCCCGGCATATTCTTTTGGGCAATAACCAGCATGTTGAGTAAACCAGCTAAGGTGCATTCCTGTTGAGTCATATGGAAATTTGTCACAAAATTCCCAAAAGACTCAGGAAGGGACTGAAGGATCAAATCCGTCTGTAGTTGGAAATCCATGTTGAAGTGAAGATGTTCCAACTGCTCAATCAGCCGAATCATCTTGTGGACATGATCTCTAACATTCTGTCCCTCAGACATCCTCATACGGAATAGCTGTCTAGATATCTCATACCTAGCATTCCTGCTGTGCTCACCATACAACTCTTGTAGGTGAAGGAGGATCTCACTCGCACTCAACATGTTCTCATGCTGCTTTTGTAACTCATTACTCATGGAAGCAAGCATGTAACACTTAGCTCTCATATCATGCTCCTTCCACTTATCCAAAGTTTCATGTTCCTCTTGTGTGGCCTCTGGAGGTAAGGGACTAGGAACATTTGAATCTAGAACATATCCTATATGTTCAAGGTTCAGGACAAGTTTCAAATTTCTTAGCCAATCGCATGATTAGGTCCTCACAACCTATTGCGATCAAGTATGCTTGCAAGGATATTGGATGGTGGTGGTTGTTCTGCTCATTTTTATCGTAAAATTAATCAGAAAATAACCAGATTAATTAGTAAATATATCATATAATTAACCAAAATGATTATGGTCTTTTAATCAAATTGGTCCTCCCACTAACTTAGCGAATCCTACACTTTCAAAGTAGAAAACATAAATCCTAGTTGTATGGATTTCTAGTGGGTGATTGAATTCTTATAATTCTATTGATTATCCTCAGGTACATCTATTATTGGAATTACAATAAACTATAAGTGAGTAACTCCTTGCCCATCACATCTCATGTGAGGTTCAATCCTTTACCTAGCCCCTAATGCTCAAAATCTCAGGTACATCCATTATTGACTTATCTTGCATTAGTTAAGTTGATCCCATTGAGCCAGTAATTATGCAAATAATTTTAATGTCCTCTAATATATCCAATATTGGGCGCCAAACTATTTACATATTTACAACATCTCATGCTTAAGAATTATTCTTAAGAAAATCTCTTAAATTAATTGCATCTTATGCAACTATTTAAAATTTCTTAAAATAATTGCCCCAATGGAGGGCCTATGTTATAATTACTTTAATTATAACATTTCCAACTTAATTATTTGTTTGGAAGATTTTATGGTCATTCTAATTACTATTAAGGTCTCACTTTGCACATTATCCAATTAGCATGCATATATCATATAATAGCATACATTCCCATACATCTCATGCATTCATGGATAAGCAATAAATATGGTATGATCATTGACTTTCTAAGGGATTCAATTCTGAGCCATCAAGAATTGAATCAGGGCATTCCTAGGTGCATTTCATTCATTCATTTTACCAGAGTTGCTGAAGGAGTACATAGTCAACACTTGATCTTGAATTCCTCCCACTGGTCCCACCAATGCTCTTGACCTCCTTGAACTTCTTGCAATCCAATATTACATAGTAATCCTTGGCATACCAAGGCGAATTTATAAGAACTTAAATAAATGAAATTACAACCCAAAAATTATTACAAACTTAATAATACATGCCCAAAATAAATTAAAATAAATTAATTAATTTACAATCCCAAAGAAACATAAAAGAAATAAATCCAATCACATTAGTCCTTTATAGTCCATGATCATCCATCATGCATATCACTATTTAACAATTAAATAAAACATACATACTTAAATTAAATTGAATATCTCATATTCAACTTAAAAATCTAGATTTGAATATGATTCAAATAAATTTAAAAATTCAGATTTGAATCTCATTCAAACAAATTTAAAAATTCAAATTTGAATCACATTCGAACAACTTTAAAAATTCAGATTTGAATCACATTCAAACATTTAAAAAAAAAAACAGATTTGAATCACATTCAAACATTTTTTAAAAAATCAGATATGAATTTTATTCAATCAATTTTAAAAAATTAGATTTAAATATGATTCAAACAACTTTAAAAATCCAGATTTGAATCACATTCAAACAACTTTTAAAATTCATATTTGAATCACATTCAAACAATTTTTAAAATTCTGATTTGAATCATAATTTAATTGTGTGATAAAAATTCTAATTAAACAATTTAATTAGACATAAAATGAATCTTATATCATACAACAATTGCACATTCACTATCCATTTACCTTTGCACACCATTGTGGTGCATCAACCATGCGCACCATGGTGTTCATCATTTGTACCGCCACCTTGGCTTTGCAACCAGCAATGAACTTTTGATCTCATGATCAAACACACAATTAAATCATATAAACATCAATCTAAATAGCAAATATAGTGGCTCTGATACCAATTGAAGGAACAGAAGCGTGAAAAACACAAGTTTATACCATTGAATTAAAAAATTTTCACCTAGGGTCACATGCATCATGCAAGATTTATTTTTATCTATTTGATTTCAATGATAAACAACATATTAAAACTCTTTTAATATGTTTTTGGATTTTTATTTGCCATTTAATATTTTAAAATTAATCAGATTAATTTTAGAACCCTAGATTAAATCAAGAACGATTACACTAACCTCTTGATGCACTGCAGCATGTCTGCGCCTTTGAGATTTGTCTTCAGGACACCAAATGTTGTCTCTCTAGCTTGTCCACACCAAGAACACCTATGGCAGCCCTTGAACAGCTTCTAAAGCTTTTTTTATTAATTAGAAATTCAAGTTCTGCCTTTTAAGAGATTAGAGATGTAAACAGAACACTAGAAACAATTTCTAGTGTTCTTAATTCAAGAGATTGATGGCTAATCTCTTTGAATTGATGAGAGATGAAGAAGAATAGATGGAGAGCCTCAAAATGGAGTGACAAAGGAGAGGAGTGGCTGCTGGTTGTTTTTCTTTTTCATAACAACACTTATATAGCTAGGTTAACACATTAAACCCTTGCCACATGTTACCCTTTGATTAGCTCTAGGTTTAAGTGACCTAATCACATTGTGCCAAGTGTCAAATCTATATTTAATCTTGATTTTAATCATCTTACATGATTAAAAAACATTTGGAAAGCTTATGTGTAATCCCATGTGTCACCATCTCATGGTGCCACGTGTCACACTGTGAAATGACCAAAATGCCCCTGTGTCTTAATTTTGAGTTCTTAATCCAAAATAATTATTTTTCTTCTTCTAATTTATATCAAATATAAATTAATTAATTAATCTCTATAAATTAATTTCTCATTAATTAAATTCATATTTAAACACTTTAAATATAAATTTAACTTATACTATACATCCAATAATCTAGATTTGGTTTCAAGTCATGCTAGGGACTTTGCAATTTAATTGCAAACCAAACCTATTTAATTAATCAATTAAACTCTTTAATTAATTAATTAAATCATATTTAAATAGGTGATAACTTGTGTATGTGTATGACTTACTAGGCTCATCACTAATTGGCAATGAGACATGATATCAACTCTTAATATCATCGGAACTCTTTCTTACCATAAATGATTTCTCTAAATCATTTTATGAACCTCATAGACCATGGTTAACATCTAGCATAGCATGCCATGGCCACCCAATTAGTAATAAGGTTTACCTTAAATGAACCTATAATCATATGTTACCATGCACTAGAATCTCTCACATAAAAATCCCAACTCAAGCTGGAGTCATGGTTTATGTCAAACTCCATTTGCTATGAATATTATGTTCTCTTTTAATTCTAGTTCTTGATTAAAAAGATTTTCTCATCAGAAACTCTTTTCTGAATAAATCTATCTGTCCTGGCCAGGAACTTTTAACATTAAGAACAATTAAATAAACATAGGATTTTATCTCTATTTACTTAGAGGAACAGATTCCATCTTGATCAACACCTACCTCCATATATAACTAGTAGGAGCCAATAGATGCCCATATACCCATACATAGTACAAGTATGAAAGTAGTATCAAACTCAAACTACCTATATACAAGATAACTATGCTATCTCAGGTCTAAAGATTATATGCACTGATATGATTTATGACAAAACACTGACAAGAGTAAACTCCATGTGCTTGTCATAAGTGTCACTGGTTCGGCCTACTTATCATTTATAAGTGCCTATCATGTTTGTTATATGGCATGAGACTCACCATTCCATCTTATTTATATCTCATATAAATAACTTGGGAATAAATATGAATACAATCTTTCTGGATAAGTCATGTCCTTATTATGAAGTATCCTCGATTGTGAACCTATTTATGATACTTTGTGCTAGAAATATTGTCACTCATATTCTTAACAACTTAAGAATAATATTTCTAATAAAATATCAATGGACCTTTTCTATTACACATAAATATATTATATAAACGGAAAAGTGGAAATGCCTTTTATTAATAAAAATATGTACAAGATACATACTAAATGATATGCTCTAGGGCATACTACTAACAACAGAATAGGTTCAATCAAGGTTAGATCGGCTGAATTTGATGGATGAGAAAAGACTAACAGTAGTATACCATACGCAGTTGTACCAAAGAAGAATGGCTAGAGCATTTGATAAGAATGTACGCCCTCACAAATTCCAATCAGGAGATCTAGTTTTAAAGAAGATCCTCCCAAATCAAAGTGATTCCTGAGGCAAGTGGTCACTAACTTATGAATGGCCATATGTGGTTAAAAAGACATTTTCTGGCGGTGCACTAATCTTGGCTCACATGGATGGGGAAGAATTGCCATGGCCGGTGAATGCAGATGCTGTAAAAAGTATTATGCATTAAAAAAAAAAGGTGGGAGTGAAAACCCAAAAGGGTTCTCCTAGCAAAATGAGAGAAAGAAGGCAAAAACTCGAGAGGGCGTCTTCTGTAAAATGAGCGAAGGGTGAAAACCTAGAAGGGCACCCTAAAAAAGGGCATAAAAAAAAAAAACAAACCTAGGAGTGAAAACCTGAAAGGGCACTCCTAGTTAGAGATGGTGGAGAAATAAGGAGGGTCTCGAGATCAAGGGACAATATTTTACACAAAATGCTTTTTAGAACGCTGGCAATTGAGGGACTTCAAAGTTAACTGATGGTGTTTGTAAAATTTATCCTTGTACCCTTTTATCTAAAAACTGTATCTTTATTCTTTTGATTATAAAACCATAATATGATTATCTTCTTATGCCATGAATAAATTTATGCATATCTCATCTACCTTGATTTATGCGCTATTAATTTATTGAAAGCTTTCTTATAAGATGAGAATTTAAAAATAGGTAACTTCATATATTTTATTTTGAGATTTACAGGAGGGTAAACGAGTATTAGGCAACTGGTGCATCTAAGAGCGAAAACCCAAAAGGGCACTTCTAGCAAAATGCGAGAGATGAGGCAAAAACCCACAAGGGAGCTTTCTGCAAAATGAGAGAAGGGTGAAAATCTGGAAGGACACCCTGAAAAAAAGAGCAAAAAAAGAAAAAAAAAACTAAGAGTGAAAACCCGAAAGGGCACTTTTAGTCAGAAACAGTGAAGAAATAAGAAAGGAGCTAAAAGGGCGCTGGGAGAAAATCATGGGCCAAGCCTTAAGACTCGTTTTCACCTTTTCCATTAATCATTTATCTTCGGGACCTTATTAAGTAAACTTTGCTTAGATAAACACCTTGCATCAGATTTGCTTTGTGAGCATTAAAGGTACATATATAAAACTTATCTATAACAGTTGGTTAAGTCGACTTCAAGTTGATTTTGATTTCCTGCTATCAACCTCTGGGTTTAAGACCCAAGTTAATTTTAATTCTCAGTATTTAATTTCTGTTATCAACCTCTGGATTCGAGATCCAAGTTGATTTTAATTTCTAGTTATCAACCTCTGGATTTAAGATCTAAGTTATTTTTAATTTTTAGCATTTTAAATTTCCTGCCATCAACCTCTGGATTCAAGATCCAAGTTGATTTTAATTCATGTCATCAACCTCTGGATTTAAGATCCAAGTTAATTTTAATTCCTGTCATCAACCTCTAGATTCAATATCCAAGTTGATTTTAAATTTCCAATTATCAACCTCTGAATTTAAGACCCAAGTTGATTTCAAATTTCCAGTTATCAACCTTTGGATTCAAGATCCAAGTTGATTTTAATTTTTAGATTTTAAATTTTCAGCCATTAACCTCTGGATTCAAGATCCAAGTTGATTTTTATTCATGTCATCAACCTCTGGATTCAAGATCCAAAATTGATTTTAAATTTCCAGTTATCAACCTTTGGATTCAAGATCCAAGTTGATTTTAATTTTTAGATTTTAAATTTCCTGCCATCAACCTCTAGATTCAAGATCCAAGTTGATTTCAATTCATGTCATCAACCTCTGGATTCAAGATCGAAGTTGATTTTAAATTTTCAGTTATTAACCTCTGAATTCAAGATCCATGTTGATTTTAATTTTTAGATTTTAAATTTCCTGCCATCAAACTCTGCATTCAAGATCCAAGTTAATTTTAATTTATGTCATCAACCTCTGGATTCAAGATCCAAATTGATTTTAAATTTCCAGTTATTAACCTCTGGATTGAAGATACAAGTTGATATTAGCCGCCCAAAATATGGTTCTATATCTTTACATGATTTCTATAAGAGAATTTTATTCTTCCTAATAGAAAACCTGTAAAGAGGGACAGCTGTAAGCACCATATTTTGGGCCGATCTCTAGTCACGACTCATATTTCAGCCGATCTCCCTCATAGGTGTTTTACCTGATCTCTACCATTTACTTGACCTCAAGTCATTTTCTCTGAATCCATAATAACTTATTTTCAGATGAATAGTAAATTCAGAGTCTATGCGATCTCATGAACAAATTAAGTATTTTTCGATCCCTATGTTTATTCGACCTGTTGTCGAACCATCAGAATTTGCATTGTGTTTTTCGTTCCCCTAACCCCAAACTTTAGGTAATTCCAGGTAGTTTTAGGATTAGGTCTCGCTCGCATTTTTCAAATTAATATCTTATCCGATCTGTAAATGATCTTGAACCTAGCAAAATTAGACCGAGACCTGGTTTCAAATCATTTATTTTCAAAGGTTTTTTAATCTCATCTTTGCGCTTAATGTTTACCAAGCTCTTTAAGTAGTCATGCTCAATAACCAATCTTAAACTTTGTGTTTGGACTTATCTAATTAATTGGGAATTGAGTTAACACTCATTCGTTCTTAGTTTGGTATTTTTTCCGATCTCATCAAGAACCAATCACTAAAGAAATTAAAATTTATTCCAAAGAAAAATTATACAAAAGTTATTCGGTGGGAGAGTCTTCCCTAATTATACAAAATTTAATTTACTCTTCCTCGCTCTCATCTTCAGCTCTGGGGATGAGCTTCTCCATCCAGGAGAAGTCTTCTTTAGGATAGCGCTTCACGAGTTCGGCTAAAAGATGGCTATGGGCATTCACATAGGCACCAGCCTCTCTTTCCAGGGTCTCTTTTTCCTTCACTTCAATCTTTTCAGTAAATTGAGCAAGATCGGCAGGCCTGAGCATCTTTAAGTTCCTGCTTCAGTTTAGCTATCATTTCTTCATAGGACTTTGCCCGATCTTCTAACTTAGCAATATGATCACTGGTAGTTGAGAGTTGGGCTTTGGCGGCTGCTGCGTCCTGAACTGCTTTCATAATCTCCCATCTTAAGAGATGAACCTTTTCTTTGATCATATGTTGGTTCGCAATAGCTTCTAAACCCAAGATCATCGTCTGAGTTAGGAGATCATCAATGCTATCCTGGGCCATCCTATTCCGATCTTCTTGAAAATATATGGTAGGGCCCAGGACCTTAGCCAGATCAGGATTGCTCCGAATTGAGCGATTCCTTTCCAGAGATTGAAGGAGGACCTGAGCTCCTCAGGAGAGCATCCTAATGGCTGGTCTAGAAGACCTCCCTTTTGCACTTGAAGAGACCGGAGGAGGTGGAGGTTTGGCCTATCGAGGCAAAGAAGAAATGACCTCTACCTTCGAGGTTAGCTGCTCTGGGGGTCGGAATGGAGAGATTGGTACTTCTACTAAGTCCTGTCTCAGCGTCTGGGCAATAGCAGTAGTAGCTTCTTTCATCTTTCATACTTTCTGGGCAAGCTCCCTTTTTCACTTACGCCTTTCCTTTGCAGTCTCACCTCCCACCATACCTGCACAAAGAATAAGTTAGTGAGTTCACTAAGGTAAAAAGACTAAGGATCTAGATTGTACTGATCTCAGGGCCGGGGTCAGAGAGTTGTAGCTCATAGTCCTCACGGGCAATCACCTGCATCATCCACCATTTTAGTTCGGCCATAACCACATCCAAATATGAATACTTATGAGTGGTCACCTGATCCTTCAACCCCTTTACCATGGCATCCTAGTCTTTATTTAGGGTGATCTTTTTTGGTACTTTAGGAACTAAATACTGCCAGCTATGTGGAATGCCCTCAAAACCATTTGGATCCTTGCTCCTCAGTATGAAAAACTAATCTTTCTAATTCTTTAGCGAGGAGGGGAGATTGGTAAAGAGCCTGCAGTTCGGTTTGGCTTGGAAAAACCAATATTCATCATCTTTTTGACGAAGGAGCCTATGTAATTCAGCAAAAACCTTCACCATGGGCTTAAGCTTTTTAGCTCGGCATAGACCTCAGAAGGCCACTAGGGTCCGCCAGGAGTTCAGATGCACCTGGGCTATACAAACATGGTGGAACTTCAGAATGGCCTATAGAATTCATCTAGGGAAAATCGAAGCCCGACATTTAATTGCTCTTCATACACCATGATCAGGTCGGTTTTATCAAAGAAATGATCAGCCCAAAGTTCGCCATGGCATCTGATAAGTTCAAAAGAGTCGATCAGAAGGTTGTACTCTTGGTTAATAAACTGGAGATCGGCCTCCCCGAGGATCGATGGCAACTTGTCCACAGGTAAGTTCTCTTTCTTTGAAGTCAAAGTTTGTTTTGACCTAGTCGCTTGACCATGGACTGGGATAATAGCTGTGGAAGGTTCAGGTTGCTCACTTGGCCTGACTACATCACCTTCATTCGATGTCCATAAAATGTGAACAGAGGGAGGGCTCGCAGCTCTCTGACTGTCGGTACTGCTCATTTTCAAAGATAAAGATAAAAATTGATCAGAAAAAAGATTAAAGCTCTTACCAGAGTGTAAATCGGTACTGAAAAACTTTAAAAAATAAGAGATAGCATTGTAGTTACTCAGGGAATCTGAAAATGGCGTAAGTGGGCAAATGGCGTATACTCTTTCCTATTTATACTTGCCCGAGCATTAAATGCTCACGAAGCTCTAAGTGATGCATCGATTAGCGATATCTGACCATTTCGATGACTCATTAAAAGAGAATTCCCGAAACATAGTAGGGAGATAAGATAGTTAAAGGCCAATTACGAGGGATCAACCATAGCAAGTAGTTTTGAATCAAAGAGATCGGTCAATGAGCACTATTTGAGAGATCAAATCGAACATAGTTATAAGAGATTGGGAAAAATAATGCAATAATAAAACAAAATAAACAATCAATTTTGAATAAATAAAACTTCATTTCATTTCCAAAAGGTCATATTACATCATTTGGGCGATCTCTCAAGATCAACAATTATAAATTTTCCTTCGCTACATTCTACCTATCTAGCTCCTACGGTTCGGACCACTCATAATTTCAAAATGCCGTTCAAGAGATATGTGGAGATCGGGAGGGTAGCTCTCATCAACTATAGCAAAGACTATGGGAAGTTCGGTGTCTTCGTCAATGTCATCGACCCGAACTGAGCTACGATCGGGACCCCTGGTATGGTTAAGAGCCAAATGAACTTCAAGAGGCGGTCATCGATATCAAAATTGAAATTAGCGGTCCCCTTGTCAAAGATTGGTCTGCAGATCATACCGATAAATCAATCCGAGATTGGCACGGTAGTCAATTTTGACCCTGATCGGTCAATTAGTCTAGTTCCCTCACCGTCATCAGACGACGCCTTCATAAGTCTCTGATCACCAGAATCATCCATTTTTAGGCGATGGGCAAGAAAAACATTTGGAAAAAGATTAAGGTGATTGTCATGAGGAGAATTCTCATCGAAAAAGTTAAGAGCAGAAAAGTAAAACATTAGAAATTCACCGGAGATGGGAGAATGTGAATGTGTGAAGGACAAAATTCCTCTTTGTATATATAGGGCATTGGCATTTATTACGTGTAGAACTCGAAATGGTTCATTGGTAATCTAAGAATTAATTGCTTTAAGGGATGAGGAAGGGATTGAAAATTAAGATCGGGAAGAAAAGAGATCAAATGCAAAAAGAGCCAAATTGAGAGATCAAAATAAGAGGTCTCAGGTCTACCAATCATAAAAGAGATTGGCTAAACTAAGAAATGACCTATAGAGATCAGAGGGCTTAGAGAATCAAACTCACTTTCAATCATGACCCTCAAATTTTTAAGATTAACTCCTCACCATTGGATCTCAAACGGTTAATACAGCCCAGTACATCTCAATTTACACCGTTGATCACACTTGTAAGGACAGATTTGAGACCTTCAAATCAAAAGTGAATAACTATTTTGGCACCTTTGGCTCCCAGCCCTTAGATCCATTCTATAAAGTGGAATTCCTGATCGTTGGATTAAAGAATGAAAGGATAGAGATTCTGAACCAAATCCAAAACCTCAATCTTGATTCTCTTTAATTTTAAGACGTCGGATCACGTCCTGTTAAATCCGAGCCCTCCATCTCTTCCTACTGGATCCTGACCCTCTATTTTCAGTACCCATTCTCTATAAATACCTGCATGCAATACTGTAGTAGAGGATAGCGATTATCATGAGGAAACCTCTGAATTTCAATATAGTTTTATTGCCCTTCATTTTGAAGCTCTTAAAATTCCCAGAGACTTTAGAAACAAGTTTTCTAAAGGATCTTTTCACTAAAACTATAGGTCTTGCAATCCATACCCTTAGCAATCCTACACCATCTTGAAAGCCCAACCGTAGTTCGTCATTAAGGCCTCATTGTTAGCTCTTTCGGCTGCTTAAAGTCACTCCGTCATCCCAGCTATAGCAGCTCCAGAGTTCACAAAGCATCGGTATTGATTCATCCATTGTTTCAACTCTCTACAGGTAAGCGTTTAACTTTTCAATCTCTAAATATTGCTAGTTTGCGTTTATGACGTGAGTATTCTTAAGGTGCCTTGTCACACTGAATTTTCAGAATAGGGTCGTATCAAGTTTGACTTGTGTCATAAATATTATCTTAGGCCTCCTATCATTCACAAGTCTTATAGTTGTCATTACTTTTAATTCTTTTTATTTTGTATGAGTGAAAGTTTGGGCCACTAACACTCCATAAATGCTGTAAGGAGTACAGATAAAAGTGATGACTTGGAAATTTTTTATTCGAGTAAATAAGGAAAATAATTAGGAAAATAGATGTATTCCAGATTGATGTAAAAGGTTCAGATGAGTTGTGAGATCGGAAATCGAGGTTAGCCCTGATAAGTAAATTATAAGATAAAAAAAATCGAGGCAAGCCCGAACAATAAACTATAAGATCGGAAAATCAAGACAAATAGAGGTGGAAACAAAGGAGTTTGAATAGTGTAGAGATCAAGGAATTACGCAGAAGATCAACGAAGAGTTCGGATCAACATTCGTGACTTTTAAATTCACTTTTCAAAATAGGGAGTTCAGAAGAGAGTCCTTTCTTGTAATTCTTATAGTTTTATATTTTACAAAGTGTTCGATGTCAAATCAGGAAATCAAGAGAGAGTCCTTTTTTGAATTCTCTTAGCCAAAATTCTAATAAAAATATTTTAAGAGATCAGAAGAGAATCTTTTCCTAAATTTTCTTAGCCCAAATTCTAATAAAAATGTTTCAAGAGATTGGAAGAGAGTCCTTTCCTGAATTCTCTTAGCCAAAGTTCTAATAAAAAATATTTTAAGAGATAGGGAGAGAGTTCTTACCTAAAATCTCTCAACTAAAGTTTTAGTAAAATATTTTAAGAGATCGAGAGAGAGTCCTTTCCTAAATTCTCTTAGCCAAAATTCTAATGAAAATGTTTTAAGAGATCCTGAATTCTCTTTGCTAAAATTTCTAATAAAAATGTTTTAAGAGATTGGGAGAGAGTTCTTACCTGAATTCTCTTAGTTAAAGTTCTAATAAAGATATTTTAAGAGATCGTGAGAGTCCTTTCCTGAATTCTCTTAGCCAAAGTTCTAATAAAGATATTTTAAGAGATTGGGAGATAGTCCTTACCCAAATTCTCTTAGCTAAAGTTATAATAAAAATGTTTCAAGAGATCAGGAGAGAGTTATTTCCTAAATTTTCTTAGCCAAAGTTCTAATAAAAATGTTTTAAGAGATCGGAAGAGAGTCCTTTCCTGTATTCCCTTGGTCAAATTTCTAATAAAGATTTTAGGTATAAATTAGGGGAGATTGGGAGAGAGTCCTTTCCTTTCAAGCCGCAATACTTTCATTAGAAAATTTATCATATATTCTGAACAATTGGTCTGCGGGAAAGTCCTTCCAAAGAATCTCGAATCTTGTATTGAGGCCGATGGAGAGTCCTCCTCAAGGCCCTCATATTTATATTATTAAGATAGATTTCTTCCTTCAATTCGGCTTAATCAAAATATCAAATGTTCCTCACATCAACAACAGGGACCAACATCATAATACTAATCCCAAAATTATCGATCTTAAATTATAAGGAAAACATCATTAAATCTGCTTACCCTCATTAAGGGACGAGGCGGGGTGCCTAACACATTTTCCACCCATAAATGGACCCCGAACCTAGAATTTGTGTTTTAGAAGTGGTTTTATAAATTTTTAAATTTTTTATTTTTTACAAATGATTTACTTTAATTTTCTCAAAATTAAAGTAGCGACTCCTCACTTTTTCCGCTTCGGTGAGAATCGTCCGGCTACCGCAAAACCCTTGAGTACTCTAGTTTATTACAATATTAATAAAAAAAAAATACAACCTTAATTAGTATTATTTAGTCTTTTCTTCTTGAGTACTAAGTAACATAAATCTCCAAGTAATTACTTACCATTTGTGACACGTGATGAGGTGGCTAACAACTTAATATATACCTAGATATATATTGAAAATCCCAATATATACCTAGATAGGCTTTTGTTTTATATGGATTCATTTTTCTGTTATAAATGTGCTAGAGAAAGAAATTAATTATACTAATTCCCTTGTAAAAGGAAACTAATTAAACAGAAAGCAATTAATTAAGTATTCTTCAATGAGATGACCTATTTTTTTTCATGGGTCACACAACAGCCTACCCATGATATCTTGATGTTTGACCTATAAGCTCATTTTTAAAGAATCAAAATCAAAGTTGGTTAGGAAAAAGGAGGATCAAAGTTGGTATTGGACAAGGAGAATCAAAATCAAATTTTGTTATTGTACGAGGGAAATTGGATGTTACATTTTTATTGTTTTATTGTTACTAGGTGAGTGCATTAATCGAGCTTGTAAAATTCAATTATTTTGACAAGAGTAAATTTAATTATGTTTAATTTTTGTTAGTAATTTTAAAAATTTTCAATTAATAGTTCCATTAATTTTTAATTTGATAACTAAAATCATTAAAATAACAAAATTTTCATTAATTATAATTTTATTAGTAATACATTATTTATAATTATTATTTTTATGATTTTTAACAATATTACTTGTAATTATTTTTTTATTTATAATAAATCATATTTATCTTTTTCATAAATAAAAATAGTTGTAAATATATTTTATTAATTAACTTAATTATATAAAATATATAATATACTTTTTAGTTATTTTGGTTATAATTAATAATGGACCAAATATAAAAATACCAAATATTTTTAACATTAGGTTAACACACACACAGCTCTTAAATTAATAACTGCAATTTTCTTGTGTTATCTGATACAGGTTTCTAATATAGTATTCCAGGACTTATTCATAGATAATGATATTGCTTATTTCTATTATAGGCTAAGTAAGATGTAATCTGTTACAATGATCGAATGCGTCTAAAAACTGTCATGGAACCCTTGAAGTCTATAGAGGATATTGATGCAAAACTAGACAACGTGAGTTTT
Organism: Hevea brasiliensis; assembly: GCF_030052815.1. Lineage (NCBI taxonomy): Eukaryota > Viridiplantae > Streptophyta > Magnoliopsida > Malpighiales > Euphorbiaceae > Hevea > Hevea brasiliensis. The sequence goes on from NC_079509.1 coordinate 46,548,041, forward strand.
CATTTGTGTAATTTCGTTTGCATCCTTTTATTTATAATGTTGGATATAAGCTGATATTCCATCATTATTACCTAAAACAATACTTGATTTTAGTGTTATATATGTCAATAAAGTTAATTGATCTTGAGATGTCTTAGGTTTCATCTCCATTATTGATTCTTCATGGAGCTGTTGACAAGGTGACAGATCCTATGATGAGCCAGTTGTTGTGCAAAATTCCACAAGTGTATAGATCATTAACAAGTAATATAGTAGTGAGTGAGTGTCATTTCCACGAGGAACTTAGTGAGTACTAAACTAAACAATAATTTTGACTATCTAGACTACCAATTATAGCAAAGAGGATCTAAATTAAGTTATTCTAAACTATCTCTAGGTCAAAAACCCTAAGTTCAATATCTTGATTTTCCAATATTAATCTTCACATTTTAGTCCTTTAATTAATATCTAAAATCATAACTAAGTGGAGCTCCATGTATAGCATGTATTAAGAATTCAAGAAATTAAATCAAAGAATAATTCTCCAAATTTATTAAATAAAATCAATGGAAATCCATAGCAAAATTGAAAGCGCTACATCCCTAATCCTAGAATTAAGAAAACTATTCACTCATGGTTAGTTTAACAATCAACACAAAAATAAAATAACAATGACAAAACATCTGAAGAAATAGAGTAGAGAAACCCAGATAGAAGATTCTACAGCTTTGAACCTTTGGAACTTTGGCTGTAAATCTCTCCTAAGAATTTTTATGCAAATCTCTCTAACTTATAGAAAAACTAAGGTAAAATGTAAAAGATGTCATCCCCAACTTGTTCCTGACTTCTTATATTTATATTTGACATAAAAATGCTTAATTAAGAGTCTTAGAGGCCTTAAAAGTCTTTTTGAGTTGAGCAAAATAGAATTGGAGTTAATTTGGAGTTTGAGCTAGGGTATTTTACATAGCTCGTGCTTCATTACACAAGGCAGGCTGTGTAACTCTTTGGAGCGTTAGAGGTTTTTACAATTTGGGGTAGTAGAAGGTTACACAGGCCAGGGACCTTTATATGGATCCTTTTACATGGCCTGTGTAAATGCTCTACTTCAGCATACTCTTGGCAGTTAGTTACACGAGGCAAGGATGCCCAATGCACGGCTTGTGCTTTTCTTCTCAGTACAGAATTTGTTCTTTTTGACTTCCCAAATTTTCCAAATGTGTTCCAGGCCTTGAAACTATATAAAATCACCTGATAAAATAAAGAAATAAAGAGATTAAGCTAAAGTAACTAAAAATCCTAAAAAGCAATGAAACTAATAAGAAACCATACAATTAACTAACAAAATGCTCATGAAATGTGGTAAATACTACCTTAAAATACCTATTAATACAAGTGTACCACCAGTTTCTCTACGAAAAGGCCTCTAGCAAAGATAAAATGCTGAAGCTCTATGAAGGAGGTTATCACTCCATTATTGAAGGGGAACCCGATGACATAATTTTTGCCATCCTTGATGATATTACTAGATGGCTTGACTCCCAGTGCTTAATTGAGTAAAAGTTGTATTAGCCATTTTCACTTGTTGTAACTTCTATCATTGGCTTCTTATATCCTATAAACACCATTGTGCTCCATTATCTAAAATTTGGCATTTTCCCCCTCAAACAATAAGAACATTTCATTATCATCCATTACTGTACTAGTAATTTAACATAAGCATTGTATTTTCTATCTCGTTTACACTGCTACAATTTTGACATTGCTGTAATTTTGAACCACAACCAAATGAACAAATACTTCACTAGCCTTTCAATGTTAATTCTCACCTATAAGCTCATCCCCTTCTTCTCCTCATATAATACCAAAATTTAGAGCATTATTGATATGGTTTGACTCTCTACTTATGCTTTGCACTTTCAATTTCTAATAAAAAGTTACAAACTGCTCAACATTAGTTATATTCTCATAAACCCTAATTTTAATTTCCTTTCCATTTTAACTCAAGTAAAAGCATAAACCAAGTTAAACATCTATCACACAAATTTAGAAAACATAAATTGAAAAGAGAATGTGCTTGACAGTTCTTTAGGGTGGTGAATGTAGCAGACAATGAAACTCATGTATGTTGTCAAAACACTTATCACTGAAACTGCCTACCAGATCCTTTGTGCGAGACTATCTCTAAAATAATGTTTTCAAGTGCGAAACTTAACTGCCAAAGTATCCAAAATTGATAAACCTAGTCGAAGAGGGAAGGAACAGAGTGAAAAGAAAGGAATCGAGAGATATAGAGAATGGGAAAGAATGCAAGAGCGTAAGAGAGGGAGATTGCATTTGCAGCGGGAAAGGGAGAACAAAATTTGAGAAATTAAGGATTTTGAAAATATAAGGGGGAAGAAGGTGCAGATATCGTAAAATTGAAATGGACACGTAAGTCTGTTTCTACACAAGACAGATCAAAAATATTGAAATGGATAAGTACTACCATTTCAAAATATAGAAATGGACCCCAACTCCATTTCAAATTGCACAACCTTCTAATAGCATTAAAAACAGAAATACTGTCCATTTCAATATATAGGAATGGAAAACATATCCATTTCTAAAATGAATATATATATTTTATTAATTATTTACATAATAAGCAAATTTGAAATAGGATACATTTCCATTTCTAATTATTACAAATGGAAAGCATTTTCGTTTCTAAATTCGATTGCAATTCTGTTTCAAAATGGTTTCAATCTTTCACGCCATGTATACTCAAATTATTTACAAATGGATATGTTTTCGTTTCTAAAGTCTGTTCCTAAGCCATTTCAATTCTGTTTTTATATTCTTTGACTTTGTCTTAAGCCTATTCCATTTGAAATACATTTACAAATAGAAATGGATAATATCTGTTTCAAAATTCCATTTCAATTCTTGAAGATTCTTGTAGTGAAATATTAATTGAAGGATTAAAAAGTGAAGATTAATATTGTAAAAATCAAGATATTAAACTTAGGATTTTTTACTTAGAGATAGGCTAAAATCCTATGTGAAGTTTTTAATTAATCAAAAAGTTTAAAGGGTCTTAATTGAGATTGATCTCCACAAAAGTAAGGTTCAAGTTAATTAAGATACATCTTGAGTGCCTTGAGAGAGGACCTAAGATAGCTTAGAATTAATTTCCTTTAAAGTAACAATTTTCCAATTGATTGAATAAATGCGATTAGATCTATAATAGGTTGAAGTATGAGCCCCTAATTCTGGAATCACTTTTATTAATTGATTTTCTTAATTAAATTGTTTAGCTTTCCTTTATTTCATTAGTTCTAGCTAACTTAGTTTAAATTCTTATTATCATAATTAGTAGTCTAGATAGTTGTAATTGATGTTTAGTTTAGTACTTAATAAGTTCCTCATGGGAAAGATACTCACTCACTACTGTATTACTTGTCAATGATTCATGCACTTGCGGGATTTTGCACAACATCGTCCAATATAATTGCAGTAATCTCCCTCACCTTCAAAGTCTCCTTTCCAACTGTTAGGGCTGTCACCAGACTTTTATAAGATTGTGAGAGAGAAGTTAAAAGCAAGAGGGCTTTATCTTTATCATCTACCTTCACACCAATACCAGCCAATTCGATAATTAATTTATTAAAAATATTAAGGTGATCCTTCATATCAGTACCTTCTTCTATTATGAGTTGGTATAATTCTTTCTTCAAATACAAATGATTTGTGAGTGACTTTGACATGTATAAGCTCTCTAATTTCTTCCACAGAACAACAAGCAAAGTCTCCTCTAAGACATTGTACTTCACATCAGGGCTAACGTTAATCGAATTGTACTCACTGTTCTTTGTTAAAACTTCTCCCAATCATCATCTTTCATGGTCACTAGTTGCTTCTCGTTCAATGCTTTAATTGATCATTGTTGCATAAGGACATCCTTCACGATGCTTTACCACAGACTAAAGTTATTTTTCCCATTGAATAGCTCCATCTTAAATTTTGTGCTCACATATTTGACATCTCAAACCATAGCTCTGATACCATTTGTTATGAAAATCCACCCACACAAATTAAAGAACACAAAACTTAATGTGGTTCGGCCTAAGCCTACTCCACCAAACAAATTTACTATCAAAGGAAAAATAATTATACAACTACTAATTATTTTTTTTACTCTTAAAATCACTCAAACAAAACTCACAAAATTCAGCACACCTCTCCACTTCGTGAGCTCTCTATAATATCATATAATGGCCAACCAACTATTTATTTATATAGGCCATTAAAAATCTAGTCCTTTTGGGACTCTAATTATTAAACTTCATAATTTAAATTCCACTAAACTTCCTATTTTATCTAATTTCCTAATTAATTTTAATTCCTAAGTCTAATTGAACTTGGACTCTAACACATTGGCATTCCTACTCCTAAACCTCTTCATATTCTCTTTATATGTTCAATGTATCTATATCCTCCATTATTCAAGTCTCTTTATATCCTCATTGTATCTATCAAATAAGAATTTAATACCCCTATCTATATTTGTATATAAATAAAGGCATTTTATATGATATCAAACACACCTCAAGGAAATGAAAGAATAGAAGTGAAAGAATAGAAACCCTGCTTTTCTCTCTCAATATTCTTGTCTCTTCTGAGTTATTCTTTTAGCCTTTGTTCATAATACTTTAGTTTTTAATTGCATTAGTCTTGACCATACATAATTTTTTATCATCATCTTTGAATTGAGTTATGTTTCTTTTATAGTTTTCACTATGTAAAATCTATCAAAGCTTGTATTTGTATTCCTTAATATTACGAGCATGAACTATTTATCATCGACATTAGATGCTAAAATTCATCTGGATGCTATGGATTTGGGTGATACAAACAAAGTAGGAAATAAAACATCTAATCAATATACTTCCCACAATCGTGGTGGTCATAATAATCACTATTCTTAACACAATATTACACCTCACCACCAAAAATGGCAGAATATTGAAGATATAAAAGACAAATATAAAAGTGGACAAAATAGAAAGAATATGGAAAATGAATGTTATCGTTGTGGCATGAACGGTCATCAGTTGCATACCTATTGTACACCAAAGCATCTTATTGAGCTTTTATCAAGCATCCTTGAAAGGCAAGGGGAAAACTATAAAGACAAACCATGTCTATAATGTTTTTGAAAATGGCCAAGTTGATACAACACATTTAAACGTTGATTTTCTCCTTGAAAGAAGTGTTGACCATATGGTTAATGATTGAAATATCCAAGAACAAATAACTTTTAGCTTTTATTGTTTTTATCTCACATGCTTTCAATATGATCTTAGAATTCTCTATACAATGTTCTTTTTAAGTTAACTTGTTTTCTTATATTGTTATATGAGTTTTCTTATTATATCTCTCTTATTCATTAAAAAAAAAACATATTTTTATGATTTGATTATGAGACAAGGGTGTGTCAATACATATTTGGTAGTATAAAATTGTTTAAGTTCTCTGGAAGAGCAAATATATTATTACCCAGAGGAATAAAATTTACAACAAATGATGTCTTATTCTCCCCCAAGTCTCAAAGAAATTTATTAAGTTTTAAACATATTTAACTTAACGGATACCATATTGAGACAATGAATGAGGAAAATGTGGAGTATCTCACATTACTGTCATTCTTTCAAATAAGAAATATTTGTTGGAGAAATTGCCCTCCTTGTACGCTAGATTGTACTACTTACAATTGTTATGATTGAAATACATGCTATAGTAAACCTAAGTTTACTATTCAAAGTGATTTTATTTTTGGCATATGACCAGTTGGGCTATCCCAAATCAATTATGATGCAAAAAATTATCGAGAATTCATGTGACCATTTATTGAAACCCCATAAGGTTATCTAATTTAATGAATTCTCATGTTCTGCATAGGGACATGCTATTTTGCAAATAGTAACACTTACACGCATCAGGCCAACTACTTATCATAAGTTCTCCCTATTATGGTTAGTTTCAGGTTAGGAACTAAATCTTTCCCATCTAAGAATTTTTTGAATGTGTAGTATATGTTCCAATTGCTGTACCACAACGCACTAAGATGGGTCCTCAAATGAGGTTGAAAATATATATAAGTTTTCCCATCATTAGAGGGAGAGAAAAAGCGACTGGAAAAGCAAATTACATGGCATAAATAATCATTATCACATCTTAATCCTCGCACAAGGCAGTGTGAACTAGAATTTCAAAAGATAATTCAAAATATTACAAATCAGTTGTCAAATGCATTTATTGACCCAAAAAGAGTAATATACCAACTGTAAATGCTCCTATTAAAATTGAAGTCCCTGAAGCATTAACTGCCTATGCCAATAAGTTTATGACACAGTTGAAGCATGGAAAACCTATTTGTTTAAAAAATAAAAATCCTTAAAAATGAAAAGGAGCAAAAATTCAAGATGGTCTAACTCAAGAAGAGCAAACTCCAGAACAGAAAACTCCATAAGAGAAACCTCCATAAGAGATCTAAGACATGGTTAATAAATTTCTAAAAGAAATTTAGCACCTAAAATCAGTGAAAAAAAAAAAGAGATCTCACTAAATTATGTCATTTCTGGGAGCAAAGATGGAACTAAAAAAATAAAGTTATCGACCATATATTTACATATAATGTAGTCCTTAATATTGTAAAAGACGATGAGGATCAAGAACCTAAGTCTATAGAAGAATGCAAACATAGAAATGATAGGCCAAAATGAAATAAAGCAATCAAGGTAAAATTAAAATCACTAAAAAATGTAAAAGTTTTTAAACCTATAATCAAACACCAGAAGATGTCATGCCAGTGGATACAAATGGGCATTTGTGTGAAAACAAAATGATAAAAATGAGATCATGAGATATAAAGCACGATTTGTTCTCTTATGGTGGATGCAATTACATTTTGATATTTGCTTAGTTTAGCAATTCATGAAATCCTTAAAATGCATTTAATAGATGTAGTGGCTACCTATTTATATGGCTTACTTGGCAAAGATATTTATATTAAAGTCCCTAAAGGATTCAAGTTTCCTAAAGCACAAAATCAAATTCTTGAGAACTTTATTCCATCAAATTGTAAAGAGCACTATATGGATTAAAACAATATGGATGCATGTGGTTATAAAAATGATCCTATATGTCCATGCATCTTTATAAAAAGATTTGAGTATGAATTTGCCATTGATGCAGTTTATGTTAATAACTTAAACATTATTGCAACTCCTGAAGAGTCTTCCAAGACATAGATTATTTGGAGAAAGAATTTGAGATGAAAGACCTTGGGAAAACAAAGTTTTGACTCAGCTTACAGATTGAGCATTTCACAGATGGAGATTTTATCCATCAATCAACTTACATAACCAAGATATTAAAATGATTCTATATGGATAAATCATATCGATTAAGAACACCAATGATTGTGAGGTTACTTGATGAGAAAATTGATCTTTTTCAACCTCAAGAAAGTAATGAAGAACTTCTTTGGTCCTAAAGTACCATAACTTAGTGTAATAGGGGCACTAGTGTATCTTGCTAGTTATACTCAACTTGATATAGTCTTATATATATATTTGTTAGCAAGACATAGTTCTGCTGCAACATGAAGACAACGGAATGGATTAAAGCCCTGTTTGGCATTGAGTTTCAGAGTCTGAAACTGCTTTTCTGAATAAAAGCACTATTTTAGATGCTGTTGAGAAAAACAGTTTAGAAAAAGCTTTTTTGTTATTTTAGTGTTCTTATGACTAAAACTAATCAAATTTAATTTTTAATTATTTTTTAACACTCTCTAACTAGTATATTTTAAAAAAGTGATTTTCTTAACAGTAGTTTCAACAGCAATGCCAAACAGGCCCTAAGTGTATATTTCGATATCATCGAGGTACAATGGATATGAGTTTGTATTATACTAAAATGCCCAAATTAGATTTGATTAGTTATGTAGATGTAGGTCATTTATCTAATCCATATAATGGTAGATCATAGACAGACTATTTATTTACATGTGGAGGTACAGTTATTTCATGGCATTTAACAAAACAAAATATAGTTGGTGCTTCTTCTAACCCTGCAAACATTTTAGCAATTCATAAATCAAATCGAAAATGTATCTGTTGATATTAGTAATTTAATATGTTCAAAGTGCATGTGGTCTACTTATCAAGAAACAAAATCTCCTACAACACTATATGAAGATAACACTATATGCATAAATCAGTTGAAAGAATGGTGCATTAGAAGAGATAAGACAAAACATGTGTCACCAAAATTTTTCTTCACTCATGATCTCTACAATAATGGTGAGATTGATGCTAAACAAATTCGCTCAAATGACAATCTTGCTAATTTGCTCACTAAGCACTTCCCATAATAAGTTTTGAAAAATTGGTGAACAAAATTGACGTGAGAAGAATCAAAGCTCTTAAGTGATATTTTCATAAGGGGGAGTATTTCACCAAGGTTTTTTCCCACCAAATTTTCCTGGTAAAGGTTTTTAATGAGATAGTATTATATCGTGTATTCTAAAAAAGAATAATGTACTCTCTTTTTTCCACTCGAATTTTTTTCCCCAATGGGCTTTTTCCTATAAAGTTTTGACGAGTCATATCCTTTAATGCATAGACATCCAAGGAGAGTGTTATAAATATATTAATTATGGATGTCAATTTGCATTCCTACTCCTAAACCTCTTCATATTTCCTTATATGTTCAATGTATCTATATCCTCCATTATTCAAGTCTCTTTATATCCTTAATGCATCTATTTGTCAGGACCCAACCTATGGGCCGGACCGACACTAGGACCTGGGCCAGCCTAAAGCCCCCGAGGCCCGTAGTAAGCCTAACTGTTCATTTACCCAATGCTGAGGCCCATTTGGGCCCAATTTCAAGAAAACAAATGGACAGAGTCCGGCCATAAAATGGACTTACCAACGGGGAGTTTTTGACTCACCCGACCTGTAAACACAATAAACAATCCATTGGGGAGCTCAGCTCACCCTCCACATACTCATCAACATAATAATAAATGGGAGCTCAGCTCCCTCATCCAATCCATCAAACAGACTTAAAATATTAAGTTTACAGGTCCAACATGATAATAATATTACAGACCAAATTCAAATAATTACTGCTAACACATGCGGAAATTCTAGGAGTAAATAAAATTACACAATTATCGATAAACCACCTGCGAAGTATAAAGCGAGTTAACCTGAATAAAATATCCTCCTGCGGCTGTAAAATTTTTGAACAGAGTGAGCGTTCGACTCGAGAGTAAAATATCAATTTTAACCATAATCTCTATAACTATCGTAACTAATGCACCTGTAGAGTGAAATGCAACATCAACATCATATTCACATCATAGCATCAAAAGGTAATTTGGAGCACTCACACACCTGTAGCATCAATCATAATATATTGGGAGTGATCCCTATACGACTCTCTTAAATCCAACTGGTGCGATGAAGAACTCAAGCCGGACTTTCGCTTAATAAACCAAATCGAGGGTCCCTGAAGAACTCAAGCCGTGACTACCCCTCGAAGGAACAGGTCCTAGCGAAGAACTCAAGCGTGACTACCCGTCCTATCCATAGTCCACACCACATCACACGCACGCCAACGCACGCTGCTCCAAATTACCACAACAACACTCATGGCACATTAAGATTATGAATGCAACATAATTCGTGCCTAGAGTTTAACTACATAAATATATGCATATAAGTGATGCATGGGCATCTTGAACATATAATAATATCGAAATTACAATTAAAATTAATATTTTACTCACAAACTTGACGACAAATTATCGTGGCGGTGGGCGGAGGAAGAAGGCATCGGCTCACTGACAATTACATTACATCTATTTAATAAATTTGACTCAATACAAACAAAGAAAAAGATCAAAATCGTCCTAAGTCGAGAAAATCCGCAGAGTCTCCCTATACCTAGGACCTACCCAACCCGCAAAGGGCTAAAAACGCACTTCTATACTCACAATCCATACATCAACAGTTCAATCATATCACACGGCCCCTCGGCCCATCAAATCGATCATTCATCACAATACGCAAAATTTCAATTTTGTCCTTATTATAGATCATTTTTGCAAAAATTGCTCAAACAAGCTCTAAAAATTATAAAACTTTGCCCATGGTCCTTAGCAATATTACTAAGCTATTGCAAAAAGAATCGTAATTTTCTAAGCTACCACGAATATTTTATGGATTTTTAATCCTATTTAAGCACTAGAAAATTACGAAAAAGCAAGGTTCGGGTTTACCTTTGCGATTCCGACTTGAACGCTCGGGGCGTCGACAATGGGGCTAGCCAAAGCCTCGGTCCAATTCGAGACTTTTCGTAGCAGTGCATCGGCGAAATTTGCGAACCGGTCAATCCGCGAATCGAGGATACCTACACGAAGCCCATAACACGGGGGTTAGTACATAAATTTTTTTAGAATTTTCTAAGCTCATTAAATGCTCGAAAATACACTGCGAAGTTTCGTGGGACCCACCGAAAAACGGTGTCGGAAAAATTCGAAATCTATGTCGTTGCGAAGCTCTCGACGAATGGAGCGTGCTGGTGGCCTCGGTTTCCTTGTGGGATTCACGGTTTTTGAGAAATCTAGCCCAAAAGTCGAAATGGGCTAAAATCTTCCCGAGTAAAAATCGGATAATCCGCTCGATGGATTTCGGCATTCTTGGTGTCTATGGAAAGCTCTCGCCGAGTAGATGATTTTGGACACAAGACCCGGTCCAATCGGTGGCCGGATCGGCTGGATTTGGCCGGAGAAGTCGAAGCGGCGCGCGAGCGCGCAGGGGCATTTTCACGTGCGTTTTTCCAGCCGTTCGGGCGGCGGACGGCAGCGCTGGTGAGCGGAGAGAGAAACGAGAGAGAGAAGAGGGGAGGGAGCGTCGCGCGCGGGAGGAAGAAAAAGAGAAGAGACCGGTCCGATTCGACCGGTCCGATCTGGTCCGGTTCGATTCGGCCGGTTTGATTCGAAATACAAAATTTTGAATTTTTACTCTGCCTCGGGACCGAAAACGAGGTCCAAAAATTTCGAAAAAATTCCATAAAACTAAGAAAAATACATAGACTCCAAATATATTTTTAGTTTTGCCACGTGGTCTTTAAATTAATTTTTAAAAATCATCAAAGTTTATATTTTTGGAAAATCGAACCCGATTTTTAAAATCCGAAAAATCTCAAAAAAATTCCTAAAATTCAAATAAAATTAAAATACCAAAAATACTCATAAATAATAAAATTTTGGGGCGTTACATTCTTCCCCCCTTACAGAAAATTCGTCCTCGAATTTTTACACAAGGCAGAATAAAGCACATGTTTATACATTGAACAAATAAGGGTACTTGCTACGCATGTCCCGTTCTGACTCCCAGGTGCACTCTTCCACCGACTGACTCCTCCATAAAACCTTAACCATAGGGATCTGTTTTGATCTCAGCTGTTTCACTTGGTAGTCCACTATGGCTACAGGTTGCTCCTCAAATGTCAAATTCTCCTTTAGCTCTATCACATCCGGCTGCAGTACATGAGAAGGATCGGGAATGTATTTCCTGAGCATGGAGATGTGAAACACGGGATGAACGTGAGAAAGGTTGGTTGGTAGCTCCAACCGGTAGGCAACTGCCCCAACTCTATCAGTAACCTCAAAAGGTCCAATATACCGAGGTGCCAACTTGCCCTTCTTTCCAAATCTCATGACTCCCTTCATTGGAGAAACCTTCAGGAATACATAGTCGCCCACTGCAAACTCCACATCCCTCCGTCTGGGGTCTGCATAACTCTTCTGTCTGCTGAAAGCTGTCTTCAGTCGTTCCCTGATTAAGGGAACCATCTCTGAAGTGTACTGCACCAGGTCTACATCGTGCACCTTCGCTTCCCCCATTTCTGTCCAACACAGAGGAGACCTACACTTTCTTCCATATAGTGCCTCATAGGGTGCCATCCCTATGCTGGAGTGGTAACTGTTGTTGTAGGCAAACTCCACCAAAGCTAGCTGCTCATCCCATTGACCTCCAAAATCCAAGACACTCATGCGAAGCATGTCTTCCAGTGTTTGGATTGTCCTTTCGGACTGTCCGTCTGTCTGAGGGTGGAAGGCTGTACTGAAGTTCAACTGTGTGCCAAGTGCCTCCTGCAACTTTCTCCAAAATCGAGAAGTGAACTGGGGCCCTCTGTCAGATATTATGGAAGCCGGAACTCCATGCAATCTGACTATTTCTCGAATGTAGAGCCGGGCATACTGTGCCACAGAGTATGTAGTCTTTACAGGTAAGAAGTGAGCTGATTTGGTCAAGCAGTCTACAATTACCCATATCGAATCATATCCTCGCGTGGTACGAGGCAACCCAGTCACAAAATCCATAGTGATCATTTCCCACTTCCATTCTGGGATAGGGAGCTCTTGCAGCTTCCTTGACGGTCTCTGGTGTTCAAACTTCACCTTCTGACAAGTCAAGCACTTAGACACAAAGTCTGCAATGTCTCTCTTCATGCCATTCCACCAATAGCTATCTTTCACATCATGGTACATCTTGGTGGAACCTGGGTGGACACTGTACAGTGTGTAGTGTGCCTCTCGCATGATTTCATTCCTGAGGTTGTCCACATCGGGCACACATATCCTAGAACCTTGTACTAGGGCACCATCATTGGCAAATCCAAACTCACCACCTTCACCTTGCTGTACTCTTTCTATGATCTTCATCAATTGTTGGTCTCTGTGCTGGGAAACTCTAACTCTGTCCCTCAAGTCTGGCCTCACTGAAAAGTGAGCCAACAATACCCCCTCATCTGACAGATCTAGGATTAAACCTTGATCCATCAACTCATGTACCTCCCGAATCAACGGTCTCTTCTCTACTGAAATGTGCCAAATCGCGGAAGATTTTACGCTCAGAGCATCTGCCACAACATTGGCCTTCCCAGGGTGGTACTGGATGGTGCAATCATAGTCTTTCAGAAGCTCCATCCATCTCCTCTGTCTCAAGTTCAAGTCCCTCTGTTGGAAGATGTACTTCAAACTCTTATGGTCGGTGTATATCTCGCACACTTCACCATACAGGTAGTGTCTCCAGATTTTTAGTGCAAAGATTACAGCCGCCATTTCCAAATCATGGGTGGGGTAGTTCTGCTCATGCCTCTTCAGCTGCCTTGAAGCATAAGCCACTACCTTTCCATTCTGCATCAAAACACACCCTAGGCCAACTCTGGAGGCGTCACAATACACGGTGTATCCTTCACCACTCACAGGTAGTGTCAACACAGGGGCAGTGGTTAGACACTCCTTGAGCTTCTGGAAACTCACCTCACAGTCATCTGTCCAAATGAATGGAACATTCTTCCTGGTCAACTTAGTTAGGGGAGCCGCTATCCTGGAGAAATCTTGTACAAAACGCCTATAGTAGCCAGCTAAACCCAGAAAACTTCGCACCTCAGTGACTGTTGTAGGCCTAAGCCAATCAGTTACAGCTTCAATTTTCTTGGGATCCACTTGAATACCGTCTCTAGAAACCACGTGTCCCAAGAATGAGATGCTTTCTAGCCAAAATTCACATTTCGAAAATTAGGCGTATACCGTGCTCCCTCAAAGTCTGCAACACCATCCTCAAGTGCCACACGTGTTCTTCCTCGGTCCGAGAGTATACCAGAATGTCATCTATGAATACGATGACAAAACGGTCCAAAAATGGCTTGAACACCCTATTCATCAAGTCCATGAAGGCTGCTGGTGCATTAGTGAGTCCAAAAGACATCACCAGGAACTCATAATGACCATATCTTGTCCTAAACGCCGTTTTGGACACGTCCTCATCCCCGATTCTCAATCGATGGTAGCGATCGCAGTCTATCTTGGAAAAGAATCTAGCTCCTTGAGCCGATCAAACAAATCATCGATCCGAGGAAGTGGATACTTGTTCTTCACACCACCTTGTTCAGTAGTCGATACACAACCTCAATGACCCATCCTTCTTTCTCACAAATAGAACAGGAGCACCCCAGGGTGAAGTGCTCGGACGTATGAAACCCTTGTCCAAAAGCTCCTGTAGTTGCTCCTTCAACTCTTTCAATTCTGCTGGTGCCATCCTGTAAGGTGGCATGGATATGGGGTTTGACACGTGGTCTTTAAATTAATTTTTAAAAATCATCAAAGTTTATATTTTCGGAAAATCGAACCCGATTTTTAAAATCCGAAAAATCTCAAAAAAATTCCTAAAATTCAAATAAAATTAAAATACCAAAAATACTCATAAATAATAAAATTTTGGGGCGTTACACTATTAATAAGAATTTATTAACCCCACATATGTATTCTTATAAATAGAGGTATTGTGTATGATATTAAACGTACTTGAATGAAAAGAAAGAATAGAAGTTTTACTTTTCTCTCTCAATATTCTTGTCTCTTTTGAGTTATTCTTTTAGCCTTAGTTCATAATACTTTAGCTTTATTTCATAAAAATATAATTTTAACTAAATTTTTTATAAATAAATAGATAATTAAGCCATTTAAAAAATAAAAAGTAATTTTTTTTGAATGGGAAAAATAATGATATGTAATGAATATTTATACATTAAATTCATTAATTTAAGTGGAAGGGTATAATTGTAATTCAATCCAACAAAATAAAATTCGATTTCACAGTTCACCATAAATACATTTAAAAAAACAAGAATGCAAAAATTTTCAAAATTTAATTAAGTATTAATAAACACGAAATTAATATAAAATTGCAAAATTAATTTCTAATTTAATCAAATTATTATATAAAATCCAAATAAAATTGAAAAAAGGGAATGTAGAAAAACAAGTAAAAAGTCAAATTTGTTTGAGTTTTTAAAAATTCAATTAATTATTAAACTATTTAAATATTAATATAAAATTCCCATGTTAATGTCTAGTTACATAAAGTCGAAATAAAATAGTTGAAAATATAAGAAGAAATAATTTTAAAAAAATAAAAATTGCTTAGTGTGCGGAAAATAAAATAATATATATATATATATATATATATATATATATATATATATATATATATATATATATATATATATATATATATATAATGAACTAAAATTAGGTGGATGATAGATTATAGCTGAAGAAACAATTGAGAGGTACAATTTGTTTAGGTTTGTGCTTTCATATTAAAAAAAAAAATAAAACATTTATTTTAAATTAGAAAAATAAAAAATACCTATAAATAAATTAACTTATAAAGATTAAAAAACTTATTATTAGGGGTCTTCTATATAAAATTATGAATTTATTTATTAAAATTTTTTAATGTAATAGTAAATAGATAATATAAAATTGTGTGTGCATGTGTGTGTATATATATATATGTGTGTCTATATATATATATCATTTTAATAAATTTTAATAAATAAATGCATAATTTTATATACACATCTCTCTTTAATGCTTAATCCACTTTCTCATTTGAAGAATAATCTCAACCATTGACTTTCATCAAAGCCAATCTCAACTATATGTTACCCATTTGAAAAACAACCCATCAAAAGAAAATCCTAACTGCTTATGCCATCTCTCGTCTCCTAACTTCTCCTCCGCCATAAACGATTTGCACTCTTCCTCTCTGAGGTTTCTCTTGGCATGAAATCACCGACCTCTGACGCAATAAATCATCTATTGGTTTCTTCATTCAGCTCTGCTCTCTAGTAAATCACACAATCCTTAGTAGCTAAAGACGAAAAGGAAGCATCAATAAAGGACACTGATGAATTTGTGCAAAATTACAATAGCTGAGTAACTATCTCTCAGTGATCCATAGTTTTATGTATATTAATTCATGGATTTGTATGAAATATCAGCTGAGTTTGGGTGGATATGCTTAATCTAAAAATGGTCTTTGCCATTGGGTCTTTAATACCACTAATTTTATTTGATTATTTTTGCTATGTCATGAAGTAAAAGTTATTAATCCTACAAAATGATATTATTTTTAGATGTATCCAATTAGTAGAAGCATGTAGTGTATTGTTATTTTATCTTCTTATGAAAATAACAATATGTGGGTCTTCCAATTAAGGGATACTGTTGGGATGTTTCATGTAGGCAATCAAAGTGGAATTCTCCACTTTCCATTATGTGGATTTGCCTCCATTTGATAATGATTGTTTGTAAATTTTTTTTTTATTTTTTTATTTTTTCTTCTGTTGCGATACTTGATACATTACTAATTAACAATGTAATGATCTTATGGGTTTGTAATTTATAATGCCTCTTTCTTTCTAATTAATAATTTATTTAGCATTTTAATATTAGGCCTATTGGATAAAAAAAAATTCAAAATTTTTAGACTTTTCATAATTATAGTCAAAACTTTTTTTTTATATATCTTATAGTTGAAACTTAATTAGTTATCATACTTGTAGGAAAAATTACTAAATTGAATTTGAGATAGTAATGATAAATTACAATATAATCCTTAAAATTTTATTTGATTAACAAAATAGTCCATTGATTTAAACATTATATTTAAATATTTATTTCTTTATTATATAAAATATATTCATAATGTAAAATATATTTTATATTTATTTTTAATTGAAATTTTTTACTAAAAAATTAATTTTATTGATTAAAATATATTTCAATGTAATAAACAATTCAAAATTTATATAATAATAAAGTAATCACAAAATAATCACATTGTAAATTTTTTTTCTATTATCGATTATGCAAAATAATCACATTATAATAAAACCACCATTAAAGTTACAAATAGAGCATAAGCCATACAATTAATCATAAAAAATATTCATAATTTTATAAATAAAATAGAATTGCTCATCAGTTTAAAAAGATTAATATATCTGACAATAAACTGATGACTAGAAAAAAAAATTGTTTAATTGACACCTAGAAAAAATTTATAATTTAAATCAATGAACTTTATTATTATGTAAAAAATTGTTGTTTTATTATAATGTGATTACTTTGTATGATTGAAAATTTGAAAAAAAATTTTACAGTGTAATTAATTTGTAATTACTTTATTATTGTGTAATTTTTGAATTATTTATTATATTAAAATATATTAAAACCTGTTAAAAAATTTTTTAAAATAAAATTTCAATTAAAAATGAATATAAAATATTTATATTATCAAAATATTTCATATTATAAATAAAAAAATAAATATAAAGTTTAAATCAATAGACTATTTTGTTAATCAAATAAAACTTTAAGGACCATATTATAATTTTTCGTTACTTTCTCAAATTCAATATAGTCTCTTTGGTTATAGTTATGACAACTAATTAAGTTTTGGCTATACGACACAAAAAAAAAAAAAAAGTTTTAGCTACAATTATGAAAACTTGGAAGTTTTAGATTTTTTTTTTTTTTTGTGCAATAAGCCTTAATATAATCGTTATGAACTTATGATTTATTCATCACTTAGTCCTTTTAGATTTGAAAAAAAAATTATTGTTTTTTAAACAAATCAGCATAGGTCTAATACAGCAATAATCCCTATAAATGGTTTCTTAAGGTTGTTATGTATGTAGCAACTTTCAAATTGTTGCTAAATTAAGACAAACAGATTTAAAGGTAATGCATGCAAAATTTGCAAGTTAAGACCAACTAAAGGCCAAACCGGAATAAGCGAAAATAATCAATTGATAAATAAAAAGATATGAGAAGGAAAAAAAAAAAAAGTAATGGTAAGTAATAACTGCACTTTTCTCAAATAAATCTCATTTTTCTTCTAGGTTTTAATAACAATGTGCACACAATTGAAATAGGGTTTTTACCTCGTCAAGAACCATCTAACTTCTATTAAATTTACTTGTGTGAAAAATGTATATCCCTTTCCTTTAGTAAAATTCTTGATAGAACCTCTATTGCCATAAACTCAATTTCAACAATTTTGAAATGAGAAAAAGTCTAATATCTAAATCTATAATATATTTCTAAGGATGGCTTTTTAGTTCGAATTAAAACTTGCTAACAATCCATAAGTTAAGAAACTTGACCTTTATTTAATAGTTATGAAAAAAACGAACTATGCTTAAGTTAATATTTTGTTTTGTAATAACCACATTGCTATGTAAATAACTAACTAATAATTTTATTCATTTTATACTTGCCAAATTCAAAGTACTTACATACAAGCAAATGCAATATGAAGGAAAAAAAAAGACCAATTGTAGTCAATGAATTGTCAAAGAGATTATGGTAATTTTTTAGGATACAAACATAGCAACATACCACTGATAACAATATAATTTTAATATTTATACACAATATTTTGAGAGCAATTAATAGATTCTATTGTCATAAAATACCTATTTTATTTTTATTAGCTCAACTTAACTATTTGATATATAGGTGTTTATAAAAAAAAAAAAGACAAACAATCATTGATAAAACCAAACACCAAAAAGGCAATTTCCTCCTGAAACTCAGTTTAATTAGTTTTTACATTACTCTATATTCACTTTTTTCCATCATTCATGTTAGCTCTTGATATTTGTGTGACAACATGCAATATCTTTTGAGTATATTGATTATTATAGACCTAAGTGGCAATTAACTTATTAGTTGAAGCTAAACTGTCTATGCATTGAAGTGATGGCCTAATATAATAATATGAGAAGATTAAATATATACCACAATGAATATCTCTAAACTTAGTTTAGTCTTTACACTATTCTAATAAGGAATAGTATTTTAAAAACACTAAGTTTATTGTTTTAAAATAATTGAGTCTGCAACAGAATATGCAATGCCTCTTTTAGTTATCAAAAGATCATGCATTTTTCCCTTAAATGTTAAACCACATATGCATCTAAATAATCACCAACCATAATAAGACCATTTAAAAAACAATATCTAAAAAGCAAGAAGGGCAAGCTTGTAACACCCCTAAGTTCGGTAGTGCGTTCTACTGTTCCGGTGACCAGTGTTGTCCGGACAGCTAGGATGCCTAGAACTACACTTCGTTATGAGTGAGGAGACATAAAATAATGAAATACAAGAAAAGAAAATACAAGAAAAACAAAGGAAAAATAATAGCAAAGAAATGTAACCAAGTTAAGCGAGCCGAGAACCCTAGCGATGGGTGACCACACCAGGAAGTCACGGCGTGGACCGTTGACTGGCCCTGGACTGCGAGGAACCCTGGAAAATATTTATAAGACTTAAAGAGACATCAATTGAAGTATAAATATCATTAGAAATATCAAAGAAAAATTAAGTAATTAGTACAAAGAAAAGTGAAAAATCGAAAAACGGACAAAACCCGGTGTTACCGGAATATCGGGAATGTAACCCGAAATCTTCATCTTCTCCATTTCCCTCAACCTTGCCAAAATGAAGAAAGACAAAACCTCCATTGCCGTTTGCATGAAGCTCCATTAATCTCCTCATTTCACTTCCAATCATCTAGGTTTCTTCATTAAGTTTTATCTCCACATCATAAGGAAGAGTTTGATACCAAAATCAAAAAGTTTAGTGAAGGTTTAGCAAGTCCCAACAATAGGTAAGTTTACATTTTTGAATATTGCTTTGTCAAACTTTGTATACATGTTATGGGTGTTTGATTTGTGAAGAAAATTTTCAAGTTTGAGGAGTTATTGATATATCCAGTTTGGACAGCCATGGAGTTGTATGTTTAATGATTTATTCTTACATATGTTTGATGGGAATTCATGTTGAATAGGGTGATTTAATGTCCTAGTAAGTTATTTCCTTGTATATGTGGTGATTGTGCATTTAAAATTGAAGTTGAGGAAGTTATGTGAAACTTTGGCAAGGTGGAGCAATTCGGTAGCCTTGAGACTCCATGATGAATGTATGAATTCATGAAGATATTGGAAGAATTATGACATTGAGGATTGATGGATATGTATATAAATTAGTTGTGGAAATTGTATGAAATAATGAGTAGTGTTTATGTGAATATATTGTTGTATTTGGATTTTGTGAATTAGAGTTTCATTTGGTGTATTGAAGATATTTGTATTCTGCCCAAAGTGACTTTAAAGTGAAGTGGTATATGGTTTTGGTAATGTACCAAAACAGAATTGGTAAGAGAAGTGGACTTGTAGCAAGGTAAATGTGTAATGGATAGATGTATAAGCAATGTAATTAAGGGCAGTATGCATTTTAGCCCATAACTCTAAATGTGTAACTCCAATTGGTATGAGACCAATTGGAGGTGAAACTAGGCACAAAATGTGCCAACTTTCATGAAGGAAACATACCAAAATTCTGCTTGCAAGGTAACTTGAAAAATGACCAAATCCGGATTAAGTACAATTGAGGCCTGAAAATTGACCAATTGGGCAGCAGTTAGTGTTTAGGCCATAACTCACTCAAACAGGTCCAATTGACCTGAAATTTTAACCATGAATAGTTAAGATCCATACCTACAAGTCTTATGAAGACACCAAAGCCCAGAAATAACCATAAGCAAGTCAAACAGCTTGTACAAGTTCGGGTCCAAAAACTGGCCGAACCAAAGTTGACCAAATTTGACCTAAAATGACCTAATTTGATGCCATTTGACCAGCAATAGTAAAATGACCATAACTTGGTCTACTTAACTCAGAATGACCTAAAATTTTGTCCCACGTTCCATAAGACATAGATCTACAAGTTTGTAGTTTTGACCGAAATCCGAAAACTGAGGAAACTAGGTCGTCCGGCTAGGTCAAACTAGTATCCCGGAATCCAGCAAATTGCAAGAAAATGCACTAAACAAGGAAATGAAATTGGTAACGTGTACCAACCCTAAAACCCTATCGAATGTGACATATTAATGACACTAAAACCTAATTTACCTAGAACATATCGAGGGTCAGTATATTAGGTGATTAAGCAAATAATAGCTTTCAGTGAATTACTTATCGAACATTATCATTAGAGACAATTTAATTTAGTACTGAAACACTTCAAATTGTGTTTCTCAGTTACCAAAGACTCAGGAAAAGGGAAGGAAACACTGAGTCCAGAACAAGAGATAGTTATCAGAGGTTTCTGCACAACAACTATTTCTTTTGAATTTTTCAATTGAAATGAATTATGACTATTTGTACATTATTGTTTTAAATTGTGGAAATGTGTTTGAATGGATAATTATTGCTTGAAAAGCATTGTAAATGATTTGAAACTGTGAGAAATTGTTTGAATGATATTTGATGGATACTTATTGATTGAAAAGCATTGTAAATGGTTTGAAACCACAACTATCATGCACATTGATTGTATTCCTCACTAGCTTGTCTAGTGGGACGAATTGAATTCCCTCTCTGGCTAAAGTGTTGAGGTGTGTGCCTGTTGAGGATGAATTGGATGAGTACTCATATTTTTGCTAGCTAGCTATGTTATTCCTCATTAGTCATTGACTTTTGGGACGAATTGAATACCTCATTAGCCATCGGCTTTTGGGACGAATTGAACTTTGGAACATGATTAAGCTGTGTGTGATTTATTGATATGTATTGTGAGATTGTGAAATGAATTTAAACTCTTATTGACTTATACTATCTTTTGAATTCAACCATGATCTGACTTATTGAAATTTATTATGATATTGAGAAATGGAGTTTAAATTCTTGTTGACAATTACTGTCTTGAAATTAAATATGGTTTTAAGTATCCACTATTTAAATGATTTATGAATTGTGATTTAAGTTGTATTTGGTTAATGTTGTGCACCGCTGAGACATTGTCTCAGCGATAGCTTTTTATTGCTGTCGCAAGTAGACAGACAGACAGGGCAGCAGACTAGGCTGCTAGTACCTCCAGCGAGAGACTACCGGGTATAATGAGTATACCAACATTTTGCATTTTGTACTGTAATGTATGACCATTGTATGTACATATTATTTTTTTTTGTTTTGAGCAGTTGTAAATTCAAATTGTACCTTGAAGTTGTAAAATAATTATGAGTTATTTTGGCTTGTAAAAATTGTATTATATTTCTTGTATCTCAGTCTTTGAAAAATCATTGTGGAATTGAGTTGAGAAAAATGTTGTGTTGAGAATTATGTTGGAGTTGAGATTTGGAAATATATTGAAGTGCTTTTACAGGTTTTCTGAAGAACTGTTTTATCCAAAATATAGATGGCACTCTGCCAAAATTTTTACAGAAATTCCAAATAATACAAATATGTTAGTTCTATCACTTCAGTTCAAAAAGGTTTTTAACACCTGTAAATAGTGTTCACCACTGTAAAAGAAGTAAGAAAAGTTTTTAAAATCCCTTGTAGTGTATTTAATGGGTTATCAGTAGACGGAGTTAGTAATTCATTAGGTATAATATGGGATCATGTCATGCCTTACAGAGGGGTAGGGTGTGAAATGTTTTAGTGGTATCAGAGCTAGTTTTTAAATTTTGTTTTCACCTGTTATTTGAATATTCTTTCTTCATAGTACAACTGCTCAATATCATTGTTTGATATATACAGTACATTACATTACAAATATGCACTAACAGGAGGAAATCTCCTTGTGTTATTTGTTTAGGAGATCTAAAATCCTCGCATTGACCATGGAAGAGGGTGATCGTTCAGTCGATCAATCTATTGAGGCTGAGGTGCAAGGGGATGCCCCAGGCCTACAAAATGTCAATGGTTCAGCAACACCAGCCCCTATAGTACCGCAGTTTCCTGCTCAGTTCGCTCAGTAGATGACTGCAATATTCCAACAAATGGCTGGTAATGTGCCTACTCAAGTCCCAATACAGACACCAGTGGTACAACCACAATCTCCTACTAGGCAGTATGACAAATTGATGAAGTATGGGGCTACAGAGTTTAAGGGGACAGTAGATCCTCTAGAAGCTGAACAATGGTTAGAGAGGATGGATAGGGTATTCAAGAAACTGCATTGTACGGAGGAGCTCAGATTTGAATACTCAAAATCTTTGCTACAGGGGGATGCTTATGACTGGTGGAAAACCATTCCCCACAGTCTGGCAGAACCAGTAGTGCTAACATGGAATGACTTTCTCAGGGAATTCAGACAGAAATATGTCCCTGATGCTTATGTAGACCAAAAGCTACAAGAATTCCTAAGTCTGAAACAGGGGGGCAGATCAGTGGCTGAGTATGAAAGAGAATTTTCCCGCCTAAGCCATTATGCAGTGAGTTTACTTTCTACCAGCAGGGAGAGATGCAAGAGGTTTGAAACCGGCTTGAAGCCCAGTATCAGATTACAAGTAGTCGGCTTCAAACATACTAACTTCTCTGAACTTATTTCTCAAGCTCTAGAGTTAGAAAGAATTGAGTCTGAAGCTGCTCCTGAGAAAAAGAAATCAGAGAAGACAGAGAAAGAGGGAAAATCGGTAGAACAAAGTTCTAGTGGTCCTACTGGAAAGAGGAAGAACTATGGGGGACATGGCAGAGGTGGCAAGAAGTCTGGTAGAGGAAGATATTCAGGACAGAAGCCTCCCCTATCTGGACTGCAGAGTACCAGAGGTTCCTACCCTCCCCGCCAATGTGAAACATGTGGAAGAAATCATGGTGGGATATGCTACAAGACTATTGGAGCCTGTTATAACTGTGGAGGCATAGGACATTTTGCCAAGGACTGCACCAGTAGTCGCAGAGTTGGACCACCTCCTACTACTGCAGAAGGGTCAGTTCAAAGCCCTGTCACTAGAAGTTCACAACCACCTAGCAGAGGTAGAGGCAGGGGTAGAGGTAGCCAAGTAGGCAGCCAAGGCACAGTAAAACATTCAGAGCAAGACAATGCTCCGGTCAGAGTCTATGCAATAAGACAGAGGGAAGAGGCCGAGACATCTGATGTTGTGGCTGGTACCTTCTCAACTTTTAATCAAGATGTGTTTGTGTTATTTGATCCGGGTTCTACCCATTCTTATGTGAGTGCTAGCATCATTGATTGCATTGTTGTTCCATGTATAAAAATGGACTTTGAGGTGCTAGTAACAAGTCCACTAGGACAGGAAGTCAGGGTTAATAGAATATATAGAGATTGTCCTTTGGTGATCCAAGGACACACTTTCCTGTCTGATTTCATTGAAATGCCCTTCAGAGATTATGATATCATCTTGGGCATGGATTGGTTAGCTAGGCATCATGCCATGATTGACTGTAGGCTGAAGACAGTCACTTTTGGCCTTCCTCAGTACAGTGATGTGGTAATACATGGGGAAAGGCAATTATTGCCATCAAACATCATTTCGGCTGCACTAGCCAGAAAAATGATAAGAAAGGGGTGTGAAGCCTACTTGGCACATGTGATAGACACCCAAGTGGGGAGTCCAGCATTGAAAGACATCCCTACAGTACATGACTTTCCAGATGTGTTTCCTGACGAATTGCCAGGATTACCTCCGGAAAGAGAAGTGCAGTTTGAAATTAATGTTATGCCTGGTGTGGATCCAATCTCCATAACGCCATACAGAATGGCACCAGCAGAGTTGAAGATACAGTTGCAAGAATTACTTGAAAAGGGCTTCATCCGCCCTAGTGTGTCACCTTGGGGAGCACCAGTGTTATTTGTTAAGAAGAAGGATGGTACTCTCCGCTTATGCATTGACTACCGACAGTTGAATAAGGTGACAATAAAGAACAGATATCCATTACCTCGCATTGATGATCTGTTTGATCAATTGAAGGGTGCAGCTATATTCTCCAAAATTGATTTGTGATCTGGTTATTATCAGTTGAAGGTGCAAGAGTAGAGTATTTCAAAAACTGCTTTCAAAACTCGGTATGGCCACTATGAGTTTCTAGTAATGCCATTCGGGTTAACAAATGCTCCAGCTGCTTTTATGGAACTGATGAACACTATCTTCAGACCATATCTCGATCAATTTGTGGTGGTGTTTATTGATGACATTTTGATATATTCAAGGAATGTAGAGGAGCATGACAGACATCTGCAGATTGTACTGCAGACTTTAAGGGACAAATAGCTATACGCCAAATTGTCGAAATGTGAATTTTGGCTGAAAGAAATCTCCTTTTTGGGACATGTTGTGTCAGCTGAAGGGATTAAGGTAGATTCCAGCAAGGTAGAAGCTATCCTTAATTGGAAGCCGCCAGAACATCACGAGAAATTCGATTTCGGCTTTAGCTGGATTTTACCGTAGGTTTGTGATGGGGTTTTCTATGTTATCTTCTCCACTGACTAAGCTGCTTCGGAAAGATGTAAAATTTCGGTGATGATAAATGTCGACAAGGTTTTGATGAGTTGAAGAGGTGTTTGGTAAGCTCAGTTCTCACTTTACCTACTCGGTAAAGAATACACGCTTATAGTGATGCTTCTCACAATGGGTTAGGTTGTGTCTTGATGCAAGATCGAATGTCATTGCTTATGCATCACGCCACTAAAACCACATGAGAGGAACTACCCAACACATGATCCGAGTTAGCGGCTATTGTTTTTGCTCAAGATCCGAGACACTATTTGTATGGGGAGAAATGCTACATTTACACAGATCACAAGAGCTTGAAGTACTTA
Source organism: Hevea brasiliensis (assembly GCF_030052815.1). NCBI lineage: Eukaryota > Viridiplantae > Streptophyta > Magnoliopsida > Malpighiales > Euphorbiaceae > Hevea > Hevea brasiliensis. The sequence goes on from NC_079509.1 coordinate 46,573,566, forward strand.
GGCACCCAGAATGAATTGAATTTGAGGCAGAGGAGATGGTTAGAACTCATTAAAGACTATGATTACTTAATAGACTATCAGCCAGGGAAAGCAAATGTGGTGGCTGACGCCTTAAGTCGCAAGACTATGGCAAGTCTCAGAGTTTCTCCTTTGTCCATGGTATATGAATTGAAAGCACAGCATGCCAGTTTAGAGATTGATGATGAGGGACAGACAGTAGTTGCATGGCATGTACAGCCAATGTTGATTGATCAGATCAGAATGGCTGCTCAGAGTGATGAAAAATATCAGAAGCTACTGAAAGAAGTCCAGCAGGGCAAGAAACCTGAATTCTCTGTAAGAGATGATGGTTTATTGCTACATTAGGGCAGAATGTGCGTTCCTAATGATGCTTAATTGAGACAGATCATTATGAAGGAAGCACATGAGTCTCCATTTGCTATGCACCCTGGTGGAACTAAAATGTACAGAGGGCTGAAAGAGCATTACTGGTGGATGGGCATGAAGAGAGATATAGCTGAATTTGTTTCCAAATGCCTAACTTGTCAGCAAGTAAAGGCAGAACATCAAGTTCCAGCTGGTTTGTTACATCCTTTGTCAGTACCAGAGTGGAAATGGGAATGGATAACTATGGATTTTATTACAGGACTTCCAAGGACACAGAGTAGTCATGATGCAGTATGGGTTATAGTTGACAGATTGACCAAGTCTGCTCACTTTTTGCCAGTTCGGATGGACTATAGCCTGGAAAGATTGGCCAGATTGTACATATATGAGATTGTAAAATTGCATGGAGTGCCAGTATCAATTGTGTCTGATAGAGATCCTAGGTTCACTTCTAGATTCCGGGGTAGTCTTCAGAGAGCCCTAGGAACTAGATTAAACTTGAGCACAGCATTCCACCCACAGACAGATGGCCAGTCTGAAAGGGTTATTCAGATATTGGAGGATATGCTACGGGCTTGTGTGATTGAATTTGAAGGTAGTTGGGATACATACTTGCCTTTCATTGAGTTTGCTTATAACAACAGCTACCAATCAAGCATTGGGATGCCTCCATATGAAGCTTTGTATAGCAAAAAGTGCAGAACTCCCTTATGTTGGGATGCAGTAGGTGAAAGGAAGATGATTGGGCCAGAAATTGTTCAGTAGACAGAGGAAAAGATTAGATTGATCAGAGATAGACTCAAGGCTGCATCAGACCGTCAGAAGTCCTATGTTGATTTGAAGAGAAGAGATATTGAATATGCGGTGGGTGATAAGGTATTCCTCAAAGTTTCTCCTTGGAAGAGGATTATGAGATTTGGCAGAAAGGGGAAACTGAGTCCTCATTTCATCGGACCATATGAGGTTCTGGAAAGAGTGGTTCCTTTGGCATATCGGTTGGCATTACCTCCAGAGTTAGCAAGGATACACAGTGTCTTCCATGTGTCCATGTTAAGGAGATACAGATCTGACCCATCTCATGAACTATCAGTTGAAGAGATTGAGGTAAATCCAGATCTCTCATATGAGGAAGAACCCATAAAAATTATGGCTTATGAGGTGAAGCAGCTGAGGAACAAACAGATACACCTGGTTAAAGTGCTGTGGAACCATCATTCAGGCCAGGAAGCTACTTGGGAACGTGAAGAGGATATGAGGAGACAGCACCCACAGCTATTCAGAGACTAATGCCAGGTAAAATTTCGAGACGAAATTTATTTAAGGGGGGGAGAATTGTAACACCCCTAAGTTCGGTAGTGCGTTCTACTATTCCGGTGACCAGTGTTGTCCGGACAGCTAGGATGCCTAGAACTACACTTCGTTATGAGTGAGGAGACATAAAATAATGAAATACAAGAAAAGAAAATACAAGAAAAACAAAGGAAAAATAATAGTAAAGAAATGTAACCAAGTTAAGCGAGCCGAGAACCCTAGCGATGGGTGACCGCACCGGGAAGTCATGGCGTGGGCGTTGATCGCTCGGATCATGGAACCACGGAAAATATTTATAGGACTTAAAGAGACATCAATTGAAGTATAAATATCATTAGAAATATCAAAGAAAAATTAAGTAATTAGTACAAAGAAAAGTGAGAAATCGAAAAACGGACAAAACCGGTGTTACCGAAATATCGGGAATGTAACCCGAACAGGGGCATTATAGTCATTTGACATCCCGAATTGTCTTTTGACCTAAATGTCCATTAAAAATAAATAATATTACACTTGAAAAATATAATGAAAAATTAATTTGGTGGTACCTAAAGTAAATAGCAAAAATTATGGGTTAATGCGGGATAAATGAAAGTTAAACTTATTATATGATTTAATTGGTGTAAGTGGACCACTATAGGAATAAACTAAGAACTAAATGGCAGGTGTACACCCATTATGCAAGCTGAAATCTTCATCTTCTCCATTTCCCTCAACCTTGCCGAAATGAAGAAAGACAAAACCTCCATTGCCGTTTGCATGAAGCTCCATTAATCTCCTCATTTCACTTCCAATCATCTAGGTTTCTTCATTAAGTTTTATCTCCACATCATAAGGAAGAGTTTGATACCAAAATCAAGAAGTTTAGTGAAGGTTTAGCAAGTCCCAACAATAGGTAAGTTTACATTTTTGAATATTGCTTTGTTAAACTTTGTATACATGTTATGGGTGTTTGATTTGTGAAGAAAATTTTCAAGTTTGAGGAGTTATTGATGTATCCAGTTTGGACAGCCATGGAGTTGTATGTTTAATGATTTATTCTTACATATGTTTGATGGGAATTCATGTTGAATAGGGTGATTTAATGTCCTAGTAAGTTATTTCCTTGTATATGTGGTGATTGTGCATTTAAAATTGAAGTTGAGGAAGTTATGTGAAACTTTGGCAAGGTGGAGCAATTCGGTAGCCTTGAGACTCCATGATGAATGTATGAATTCATGAAGATATTGGAAGAATTATGACATTGAGGATTGATGGATATTTATATAAATTAGTTGTGGAAATTGTATGAAATAATGAGTAGTGTTTATGTGAATATATTGTTGTATTTGGATTTTGTGAATTAGAGTTTCATTTGGTGTATTGAAGATATTTGTATTCTGCCCAAAGTGACTTTAAAGTGAAGTGGTATATGGTTTTGGTAATGTACCAAAACAGAATTGGTAAGAGAAGTGGACTTGTAGCAAGGTAAATATGTAATGGATAGATGTATAAGCAATGTAATTAAGGGCAGTATGCATTTTAGCCCATAACTCTAAATGTGTAACTCCAATTGGTATGAGACCAATTGGAGGTGAAACTAGGCACAAAATGTGCCAACTTTCATGAAGGAAATATACCAAAATTCTACTTGCAAGGTAACTTGAAAAAAGACCAAATCCAGATTAAGTACAATTGAGGCTTGAAAATTGACCAATTGGGCAGCAGTTAGTGTTTAGGCCATAACTCACTCAAAACAGGTCCAATTGACCTGAAATTTTAACCATGAATAGTTAAGACCCATACCTACAAGTCTTTTGAAGACACCAAAGCCCAGAAATGACCATAAGCAAGTCAAACAGCTTGCACAAATTCAGGTCCAAAAACTGGCCGAACCAAAGTTGACCAAATTTGACCTAAAATGACTTAATTTGATGCCATTTGACCAGCAATAGTAAAATGACCATAACTTGGTCTACTTAACTCAGAATGACCTAAAATTTTGGCCCGCGTTCCATAAGACATAGATCTACAAGTTTGTAGTTTTGACTGAAACCCGAAAACCGAGGGAACTAGGTCGTCCGGCTAGGTCAAACTAGTATCCCAGAATCCAGCAAATTGCAAGAAAATGCACTAAACAAGGAAATGAAATTGGTAACGTGTACCAACCCTAAAACCCTATCGAATGTGACATATTAATGACACTAAAACCTAATTTACCTAGAACGTATCGAGGGTCGGTATATTAGGTGATTAAGCAAATAATAGCTTTCAGTGAATTACTTATCGAACATTATCGTTCGAGACAATTTAATTTAGTACTGAAACACTTCAAATTGTGTTTCTCAGTTACCAAAGACTCAGGAAAAGGGAAGGAAACACTGAGTCCAGAACAAGAGATAGTTATCAGAGGTTTGTGCACAACAACTATTTCTTTTGAATTTTTCAATTGAAATGAATTATGACTATTTGTACATTATTATTTTAAATTGTGGAAATGTGTTTGAATGGATAATTATTGCTTGAAAAGCATTGTAAATGATTTAAAACTGTGAGAAATTGTTTGAATGATATTTGATTGATACTTATTGATTGAAAAGCACTGTAAATGGTTTGAAACCACAGCTATCATGCACATTGGTTGTATTCCTCACTAACTTGTCTAGTGGGACGAATTGAATTCCCTCTCTGGCTGAAGTGTTGAGGTGTGTGCCTGTTGAGGACGAATTGGATGAGTACTCATATTTTTGCTAGCTAGCTATGTTATTTCTCATTAGTCATTGACTTTTGGGACGAATTGAATACCTCATTAGCCATCGGCTTTTGGGACGAATTGAACTTTGGAACATGATTATGCTGTGTGTGATTTATTGATATGTATTGTGAGATTGTGAAATGAATTTAAACTCTTATTGACATATACTGTCTTTTGAATTCAACCATGATCTGACTTATTGAAATTTATTGTGATATTGAGAAATGGAGTTTAAATTCTTGTTGACAATTATTGTCTTGAAATTAACTATGGTTTTAAGTATCCACTATTTAAATGATTTATGAATTGTAATTTAAGTTGTATTTGGTTAATATTGTGCACCACTGAGACATTGTCTCAGTGATAGCTTTTTATTGCTGTCGCAGGTAGACAGACAGACAGGGCAGTAGACTAGGCTGCTAGTACCTCCAGCGAGAGACTACCGGGTATAATGAGTATACCAACATTTTGTATTTTGTACTGTAATGTATGACCACTGTATGTACATATTGTTTTTTTTGGTTTTGAGCAGTTGTAAATTCAAATTGTACCTTGAAGTTGTAAAATAATTATGAGTTATTTTGGCTTGTAAAAATTGTATTTTATTTCTTGTATCTCAGTCTTTGAAAAATCACTGTGGAATTGAGTTGAGAAAAATATTGTGTTGAGAATTATGTTGGAGTTGAGACTTGGAAATATATTGAAGTGCTTTTACAGGTTTTCTGAAGAACTGTTTTATCCAAAAATATAGATGGCACTCTGCCAAAATTTTTACAGAAATTCCAAATAATACAAATATGTTAGTTCTATCACTTCAGTTCAAAAAGGTTTTTAAAACCTGTAAATAGTGTTCACCACTGTAAAAGAAGTAAGAAAAGTTTTTAAAATCCCTTGTAGTGTATTTAATGGGTTATCAGTAGACGGAGTTGGTAATTCATTAGGTATACTACGGGATCATGTCATGCCTTACAGAGGGGTAGGGTGTGACAAAGCTGAACTATAAAAAAAAAAAAAAGTAAATAACATTAATGAAAGATTGATTTGAACCATAACAATCATAAAAAGTACAACATATAACATCTAAAAAAAATTAACCACAAAATAAAGGTTCAAAACCTATTAAATATACAACAAAGTCAAAAAAAAGTAATTAATAATTTAAACGAACTCATTAAATAGCAACCTTTGTGATGTTGTTGTGGCCATCCTTAAGTTATTGCAGAAGGGTTGATATTTTTTATTTTCTTAGTTTACAAGAATTTATAGGGTATGCAATTAAACCATATATTCTTTATCTCTCTATCAAAGATATTATACTTGAAAAGTTGGTTTTATTTGTATTTTACTTTAGAGTTGGATTGTGAGAGATTAGAGATGTAATTAGAAGCATTAAATAAGAAGAACACCTTTAAGGAACACAAAATAAGAGTATAAAATGTAACAAAAGTAATAAAAAATGACAATAATTAAGCACATACTCAGTATATACTAAGGCAAACCATTTAAACCATAAGCTAAAAAGTACAACATAGCAAGTTTAAAGTAGAAAAAAAAAATTAAAAGAAATCACAAAATAAAGCTTTGAAACCTAATAAAATTTACAACAAAGTCAAAGAAGTAACCAATAATTTAAATCAACCCTTTAAATACCAAAATAACAAACTCAAGTATTTAAAGAAGTCATTATTCATTTAACAATAATAACAAACATTTAATAGCAAAAATAGCCAACCTTTTAATAAATATTGAAACAAAAAGAGAGAATAACAAAATAAAAAGACAAAAAGAATGATTATTGATTGAAGCATCATCAAAAGCATCCAACATTAATTAAATATCTACTCATTAAATATTAAGGCAAATAATAAAAATAACTCAAGGCTTATTAAACTAACCAAAATCAACAATACCTAAAAGAAAAAGTTATACGCCAAGATAATGAACTGCAAAAAAAAAAAAAACTCAAATAAAAACATGTCAAATAAACTATGAAAAAGCCACAAAAAGGAAGCCAAAACTTGCATTAAAGAGTGACAGTACTTGTGCAAAAAGTTGAGATAGGAATGACCACTTATAAGAAAAAGTTGAAAAAGGTTCATAAGACGAGTTAAATACAAAAAGAGAAGATGCAAACAGAAAAGCATATTCCCACCAAAAAACTACCATAGCCATGAAAGAAGTACACTATTTGGATATATATATATATATAGACAATCTAAACTAAGAAGAAGAGCTAAGCAATCATGAAAGAAGCCTCTGTCAAAAGATATTGCAATGGAAAAGTAAGATTCACCTATTGATATGGGGCAAAACACTGTGCATATCAATTTGAAAAGACATTATTCTAGCTTTCTACTCTTTAAGCCTAGGGAGCCTAAAGGCAAAGTAGAAATAGCCATTAAAATATGATTTTTTAATAGTTTTTTCTTATTTAAATCTTGCATATACTGACATGTTTCTTCTTGATGCATCATATCCACGCTGCCATGGCATGGAGGAGAAAGGGAAAAAAACCTAAAAAAAAAGAAAAGCAGTAAGCAAGCATCAATATAAAAGTATTTTGGTAAGAAACCCAAAGGCAACAAAGATAATAATGTGGAGCTATAGTTGAGGAATGTTATCATTTCGATAAGCCACAATAGGTTAGGAAAAAGACAACATCGCAACTCGTAGACATACCAAAAGGACATTAAAACCCACAAAGAGATGCAAAGCATTGTAAAAGCACCATGTCCAAATGTGTAATTTGATTTCAATGAAATTGATTCCAATTTCATTGTTCATGGCAATTCAGCTTTTATTCTAATAGTATGAAATATGGTGCTATTTTATTTGTGTGTAAGCATTTTTAATGCATATTTATAATTTCACGAACTTTATATACATACATACGTACATATATATATATATATATATATATATATATATATATATATATATATATATATATATATATATATATATATATATATATATATATATATACATATATATTTTTGTGTGTGTGTGTCTGAGAGGAGATATTGATCTTGGTTAGGAGCTATTAGACTAATCGTTCTACATAGTGTAGTTAACTATATAGCTGAGAAAAAATGGATGTTTAGTGTTCGTACGATTTTGTAATCCTGTATATATATTTCTAAAATAAAGGTTATAGACCCATTTCTTAGTAAAGTATAATACAGATTTTAAAGTTTGTAATATTTTGAATATTGATCTCCTTCCTCTTATCTATTTTTCCATCAATAAAATTTGTGCTTAGAAAAGAATAACCATACGTAAATAGTTTTTTCATACTTATTTTCTTGATAACTAAGAGAAGGATTAAAGATTTGACTATGAATTAGCTAGATTATGTCCTATTTTTAACTACCCAATGACCTTAATTACGTTCTAGCTAAATGCTAATGCAATCAATTGAATCAATATTTACAATTTGGTAGTATCCTCGCTTGCAAAGTTTGGTTCAGAATATTGAACATTCTCTTTGCCATTTTAAGTCATTGCCAACATTTAAAGTAAATGATAAAAGATTAGTGTATTGATCCTAGTCTCAAATCAAAGTAAATTATAAGCTTGTCACATGAGCCTAATGTGTTCGCCTTCAGCCAAATCTCAAAAATTACAACCATCTATCAACAGAAGAGAATAATAATGTGACCCCGTATACGTTTTGAGAAATAATCAACCCCATAAAATTAAAAATAATAAATCAACTCCATAAATTCTTTTCAATTAATTTTCGTTATCCTTATCTAATACAAAATGCTTAACTAGAGGCTGACACAAGATTACATCTTGGGCTAGGGGGGAGGGGGGGGGGTGTTGTGAGGAGAGGTGCAAATTTCATTAATCATGTAGTTATTATAATTAAGTAAAATTTATAAAGTGTGCTATTATCAAACAATAATCAACATTCTTTTTTTTTAATAAATAATACATTTTATTACTTTTAAATAGCTGGGAATAACTTAAGAAAGAAGGTCCATACTATACCTAGGTCAGCAAACCTACCCTTTACACCTAACTTAAGAGCTAAAATGTTAACTGAAAATACCTGGTACAAATACATCAGAATACAAAATAGGACATAAGAAGTTCATAGGCTTTTCCCAGAATATAGCATATAAAAAAAGAGCACATCACCCTTGTAAATCATGAAAATCATTTATAAGTGAATTTATAGTAAATTTTTTAGCAATTTCTTTTTCAATATATTGCAACAAGCAGTCAGAGAGGAATTCATCTCCAATCTTGTTACAAAGCTTATTCTTAATTATTTTCATAACTGAAAACGATCACTCTATAGTAGCTGTAGAAACTAGAATAGTAAGAGTAAGAGTCACAACTCTATATAAAAATGGATAAACCTCTTACTTTCTTGTTTACACAAATTACAAATAGGCGATAGTGTTTCAAAATCAGAAAGTTGTCACAGATGATCTAAATGCTCAAATTGCACCCTCAATGACAACATCTCATGTTCAGCAAAGTCTTGGGGATAAAACTTTTATACCAATTGGCAAATGTCATCAATTTTGAATGATGCACACATCTTCTTTGGATCTAAAGCTGAAATAAGAGTAAGGAATTCTATCCATGATTATTAAACTTATTGCTTAATTCTTGCAATTGAGAGTTAATCACAACATTGAAAAATGTCAACTTTATAATAATTCTCTATTGTAATTTCATCTTATTGATGGTGACACCTTCCTCTTCTTTCAACATAAGGAGCATTCAAATATGGGACAGGTATGTTAACTGATGCACAAAAAGTTTTAAGCTTAATAATTAAGTCATCCCATCCTTCATCTTTTAATTTTTGAATGAGTAACTTTGTAGATGAAACAAGATGCATTGCAATCAAAATGTCTTGAGATTGAATTTGTAAAGTGTGATAGAGCAAATTAGAAATCTTAAGAACTTTTTAGAAGATGTAAAATAAAAACAAATTCAAAAGAACGTAATTTTTATGTGGCTTGAATTTTGGATACGTCTTCATGGACTTGAATTATGACCCGACCTGAAAGTTTTATGCTATGACCCAATTGAAATAAAAAGTGAGGCCTGTGGTGGTAGAGGAGGGCACAAGCCGATAGAGTTTGAGAGTTCTGAGTGATTGTATCTTGCTCTTTTTCATCATAGTAAAATTTTTTTTCTCTTGTCTTGCCTTTAGACGTAGACTTTACAGTTAAACCACATAAATCATATGTTATTCCTTTTCTCTTTTCTATATTGTGTGATTGTGTGTTTGCCTTATGTCACGCCTTACCTCTCTTCTAGACATAACATGTCTCCCGTAATATGTTCAACGGATGCCAAGATCGAATCCTTAGAACCTGATGAACACATTACAAGGGATTGGGTACATTTTAAAATCATTTTAATTCAAAATATAACAGAGTAAGAAACACTTTACTAAAGAACTTCAGACTACAAAAAGATTATCAAAATAACTGTAAATTAGAAATTTGTTGTCATATATTTTAATCTTTTTTCAAAGTACTTTGCATCTATATATTTCGTTTTAAAATTAGATGCAATACACATTCTTAAAAAAAAAGATATAGTTTCCTTATAGAAAAGCTTTAAATTAGAAAAAGATTATCAAAATAACTGTAAATCAGAAATTTGTTGTTACTCATTTTAATATATTTTCAAAGTACTTTGCATCTATATATTTCGTTTTAAAATTAAATGCAATATTTCTTGAAAAAAAGATATAATTTCCAATATAAGTTTCCTTATAGAAAAGCTTTAAATCAGATAATTTAAAATTTTAAAACTGCTGTATTTTGGCTAAAACAGTTCAAATAATACTTAAATTAACACCTGTAGAAACCTGTGGCTGTCCATAACTCAATAGTCCCATGGGTATTAGAATTGCATACTAGTTTTCTTTAATCAATTATTTAATAAATCATTTCATAAAGTTTATATTTATATACAGTCAACAAAATTTTATCTTGTTCTACTCAGATATTAAAACAAAGTATCCTTTTCTTAACGGATAACATTATATATACTCAAAATCAAGGAACCAAGTCACCTACATCAAGTTGGCTCTTGATCTTAGTGACAACAAGTGTTGCTCCTACTCGCCTGTAAACTTTTCCTTTCCTTTATCTATGTTAGTTAGGAAAATAGCTAAAGCTGAGTACAAATGTACGTAGTGGTGCACAACAAGTGTTAAACCATAAACAATTAAATCATTAAATAAAAAATCATGAAAACAATATTCAAAACAAGTCATGGAAATGGATATTCAAATATACTAACAAAGTGAATATAAAAGTATGGGTCATATACAGAAAATAGTTTCTTATATATCATTTACTCATATGGTATCATCTTTAAAACACATTTGCACAATTTAAATTTCATTCTTAATCTCACCAGCCTAATGCAAGATTAATCTGCAAGGGCCATTTTTAAATCTCATCTCACCTCTTACATGAGGAAGAACATATCATATTACTGTGCACATACCATGATATCCATATCACACCCACCCAAACACTAGTGTGTCACCTCAACAAATGAGGGACGGGTAATAACCATGTCAAGCATTAGCTGTGAGATAAGAAAATAATATCATAAATTCATTTTATTTTATACATGAGCATGAATTCACCATTTGGATCCATTTCTTGCAAATCTCAACTAGAACATAATATAAATCATAATTTCAAGTAAAATTCATCATAACCATAATGAAATCCATTCAATTGTTGTGGTACAATCATATTTTGAAGAATATAAAGCATGTATGAATAAAGCCATTTTATCAATATAAATATGTAGAAACATTTAATAGTTTAATACTAGTTGTGCACAAATCTTTTCTCCTCCAAATTAAGCTGATTCACCACCTTTGCAATTACCTTCACTTTTCCCTTTATGACTTGCTGTCATATAGAGAAATACAGCATTTATGATAGATGTCTTAACTTGTAATGCCCTCACTTTAGATAGTCTGTACATTATACTGTCCCAGTGACTAATGTTTGTCCGGACAGCCTGAATGTGTGGAACTATATTTAAACTAGAGTGAGGAGTCATAAATAACCCAAATAATGACAAGAAAAATTAAGAAAAAATTTAAGCAAAGAAATGCACTAAGGTTAAATGAGCCGTAGCTCCGGCGATGGGTAACCCTAATGGGAAGTGGCTGTGAAGACAGTTAACAATCTGAAACTAATGGGGAACCCTGTGAAATAATTATTGGGACTCTAGTGAAGAATTATTGAGGCTTAGATGACAATAGAATGCCAAGAAAATGCTAAGAAAATTTTTAATATCGGTATAGATAATTTTAACTCGGTAAGCTAAACGAAGGGCATTTTGATCATTTCACCTTCATATTTGATTTTTGACTAACTTTTCCATTTAAGTGAGTGAGGTTTATGTCCTAAAATATGAATAAATATTGCTAAAAATTTAATTAAAAATAAGTAAAAGAGAGAAGAAAGAAAAAATAAAAAGAAATGAAATTTAATTACAATTATGACATATGTATGATGCTAGGATGATGCAATTAAAAATCTTTCAACCAATCAAAATAAGACAAGCTTAATTAAAAAGGATAAAAAGAGATTAAATAAAGAAAATCAACTTATTCTTCTTCATTTCCTCAAGCTTGGCCAAATTTCATCTCTCTCTCCTCCATAGCTCTTTCTTTCACCAACCTTTAAAATTCCTTGATTTCTCACCATAACACCCTTAATTTTCTTTATCAAAACTTGCTATCTACCCTTGCTAAGGTGCTTAGAAGCAAAAAGAAGTAGAAAGAAAGGAGTTCTAGCAAGTTTGGAAAACACCAAATGAGGTTAATGCCAAATTTCATCTCTCTCTCTAAATTCTTTGTTAGGACATTTAATTGAGTGATGAATTGGTGGAATTGAAATAAAAATAAGCATGATAGACCCGCTTGAAATTCGGCAGCCATGAACAAGGTAGGGTTTGATGACTTTCAATTTAATTAAAATAACGTAGAGATGTCCTTTGACGTATATAAGTGAATTAGATCCTAAACTTTATGTGTAATGTAAGATTGGAAACTTTGGAAATTAGGGTTTGAGCTAAATTAGAGTTTTGCTAAATTGATGGTGAATTGGTGTTCTAATGGTTAATTAGTGATCATTTGAGGTAAATTGACCTTAATTTGGAATGAATTGTGGCATTGAATGGTGAAATGGATTTGCTGCCCTATGTGTCAGAAATTCTGGACTTGAGTCTAGTGTGTTTAGGCAGCAATATGTTGACTTGTGTAGCTTCAATTGATGTAAAGCTAATAGGGTTCCGATTGCAGTACTACCTATAGTTTTATGCCATTTCGTGATTCATGGCTTTAGTGCCATTTTGTGATATTTTGGTCTTTGGCCATTTTGCTATTCTTTGATATACTTGGCTTTATACCTGATTGCTATTATGGCTTGTTAGTCATTCTGTTGCACACCTGGCAGACACTATATGACCGATGGTGTGACAACCTAAGGTATTTGATACTCAGTGCCAATTTACCCGATTATCCAGTCCAGTCAATTTGTATAGGTTACTTGGAAAAACTAAAAATAAGTCTTAAAAATTTACAATTAAATAATGAACATAAAAATCATTAAATTAAGAATATTACAAATAATTACTAAAAATTCAGTCTGTATAAAATAACAACATAATTTCTTGCATTTATTTATTTAGTTTATTTTTATATTATATTGGCACCACTAAATTATATTGCTTAGCGCGTTGCTTTTTGCTATACGTAGGTATTGGAGATACAGAGCGAGAGCCCAGTAGACCGTAAATTAGGAATCAAAGTCCAGAGCTGCATTGTGTCCAGTATCATTACATCTGCAGTGCATTTTGGTAGGACCCACTAGGCCTATCAGTGATTTTGTATTTTGTAATTAGACTTTTATTTTGTTATGTAAATTAGACACTTATGTAATTATTGTAAATTATGTAAATTAATTGAACTTAAGAATTTTTTTTATGAATGAGCATCATTTTATTTGTTATGTATAAATGAAAATTGTGAGTTTGAAACCTTGAAATGAAGTACTGGAATTAAATGTGATGAAGAATTTACGTTATCGTAATTATATATTTGAGACTTTTAACAGGTGGGAAAATGTCAAATATTAATAAATTTAGGAGAAACTCCATCAGTTTCTCCAATTAATAAATTGATCCCAAATTGAATGAATTAAAATGTGATAATTCGGAATGTAATAAGATAAGTTAAGGAGCTCCGGTATCGAGTGTGACATGTCTCGCTCGGCTACACTGTAGACTGGTAAGGGGGTGTCACATAACTATTCTTTTTTATCTAATTATTTTCTCTTCCTTTTTTTAAGTTCATTGAGGCATTTTATCAAACACTTGGTGTGCAACAACCACATGCCAAAATGAACTAGTTTTCTTTATTTGTTTAAGATCCCTAGAAAATACCTTTTATTTTCCATCCAAAATACTTTAATCTTGTAATTAGAATTACTCCACAAACATTCATCTAATACCAATTTAATTCACCCAAAGTGACTACCCCAAAAGAACAACCAAACATACAATTTACAATTTTCAGTCAATTCCAGTAACCAGGGTAGCGAAGTTAAAATTCCACCAAATATTCTAGCAATAAGGGTTTCAGGGAATCTTTTTCAGAATTGAACTTTCATATGTCCATTTCAATCTCCAATTTGAATCATATCAAAATCAGGAATACATCCCAAGTTATGAACAAAAATGTGCAATCTGCTCTGACTTCAATCACATCTAGAGCAGTAATAGGAAATGTAAAAATATCATTATGTAGCTGGCAAAATCAGTTCTTGGCCATAACTATAAAGTTTCAGGGAATTCATTAAGCTTTCCAATGGTTCAATAATCACCCTATTTCAAGTTCTGTAATGTAAGTTATGAATTTTTAAAGTAGGCTATTTTGCTTCTGGAAATCGTCAGACCAGTTTTCTAGATTTGAGCAACAAAAAGTTTTGCCCTCAAACACCATCATAGTAGGGGAATTAGGTCTAGTACAAAACTACAAAGTTTTAGAGCATTCATCAAGGTTTCCATAGACATACAGATCACAGAAATCCAACTTTTCTAACTTAAGTTATGAATTTTTAAAATGACTGGTCCTGTAGCCTACTAGCAGAACCAGTGTTCCAGCACATATACAAGCTTTCAATTCCATTTCTAGGTGTTTCTACCTTATCCATAATGAAATCCCAACTTAAATATGGTCAAAGACAAAGATTAAAACAATAACCTCACTTGAATTTCAGCTGCCACCCTTTCTCCCTTCAACTATACCAAAACCTTCAAGGAAACTAGGGTTCTTCAAGCTTGGATTGTTAGTTCTTCTTGCTCATTTGCTTAAGCCTTCCAAAATTGGGATGATCTAGGGTTTTAACTTGATTTTTCTTCTTCAAAATTGGAGAAAGTTGGTTGTAGAAAGAAGAAATAAAAATGAGGAAGAGGAAATGAAGTTTGGCTAGCCACCCTAAGGAATTTATATAGAGATTTCTTACAAGTTTTTATCCAAAGGTCCTTACTCCCTTATCCATTGGTCCATAAGATGTTTTCTATTATTTTTAATTTTCCCCAAGATTTTATAATTTATTTAAAGTAGTCCTCAATCTTTTATTTGCCCCTAAACTTATTAATTAATTCAATTTGATCCTTTGACTATTGGTGACCGGATCAGAAGCACTTACACACACACACTTAATTTGAAATTCAGGTGAATGTATTCTTGAGTAAATTATGGGTGTTACACCTTAGATTTGCATGTCTGCTATAATAAAGAAGTTAGTGTCTCATAAGCTACATTTGTATCTCCATTTTGAGGAGATGTAGCTCCATCATGAATGATGTTCAACAAAACTTCACATGTTGCACTAAACATGTTAATTAAGCTAGAAACACATCTCAAATGCAAACTCCATCAAGTTTCACTACCCTTTGCAAAGTATCAATTTGATTAAGCCCATTTCCACTTTGAAGCTCCTCAATAACAAGTAAATGAGCAGTATTTATAGCATGAACATCCTTTAATTGATCATTACACTTATGATGGAACTCAATTTAGACAAAAAAAAAAAATTGAAGAATGGGGATAATTTCTTTTGATGTAACAACTAATGCTAATTGTGAATGATGTGCCATATAATGAACATAGTAAGCATAAGGGCATACTTTAAAAATCAAAGCTTAATCCATTGTCCTCTCATATTACTTGCACCATCATAACCTTGCTCTTGGATATTATGAACATCAAGATTATGTTGAAAAAGGACAAAAGATTCCATCATTTAATGTTAATGCAGTAGTGTCTTTAACATGAATAATCCATTTCTATCAAAAATCTCAATACAATAGATATTTGCTCCTTTTTAGACTCATCTCAAGCTTTATCAACAATTGCACAAAATTTAGCATCACCAATTTATTCACAAATACCATTTTTTTTACTATAGTTAAGAGGAATAGTAGAATTTCTTTTTGTGCTCTTGGTGTTGTATATAAGGCATTTTTTAGAGCTTTGTCTCTAAAGTTTCTACTAATTTGTCATTGTTAGATGCTATTAAATTTAATCAGTGAAGAAAATTCTATAGTCTTTGTGACGTTTTAGTTTTATCGTGATCTCCAAAATCACATCCTTAAAATGCAAGCTACCTAGCTATCTCAATTGAAGCTTTCAATTGATTTCTATTTTCTACAACATGTTGTACTCAAATCATTTTTGAATTTGTGAAGATTGATTCAAGAGATTTGCACATGCTCTCTCAGTAGTTCGACGAAGAGAAGTGAGAATTTTCCCAACATGTGCTAAAGGTGCACAATTTTTACCTTATCTCACCTTTTTCCATTTTTGAAATCCATTTACAATGATTGGATCAAATCCAAACGGACTATTTATAAATGAAATAAATAACATGGTAAATAAAATGTTGCATTTTTGGTAGGAGAATATTCCAACCATAATGAAAATAACTTAAACCATGATGATTGAAAACTATATTGATGTTTTCCCTTAGATTTTGGATACTTTGAAATAAGGCATTGATATGGACTAGCCTTAATATAAGCTCCCTGAATTTGAACATGTATGTCAATAGGGTACTCCCATATCTGTTGTTGTAAGCCTGGATCACGCTCCAACGAATTAATATCATGACCTACTTTGATTTCAATTCTTTGAGATTTAGTAGGATGACTATCAAAAGTCAAAGTACTGGGATCTGATTGCTTAATAGAATTTATTGTTGCAACATTCTTCCTTCTGAAAAAAAGCATCAATTATAGATGGGTTTCCCATTTATGAAATAATGTGCAAATGCAACAAGTTAAAATAAACAATGTGAGTTTTCATAAATAGTTAAACAAATAATTTATGAAACATATTTATGCAATACAAATTTAATAACATACATACAAGTAAACCACCACCTAGGTCCTTTAGAAGTCACCATCTAGACTCACTGGTGTATATGCCTTAAATTAAGAAGATTTTGCAATATAATTGTTCCAATATTAGACTGACTATATTTTATCAATCAATAACCTATTATATATAATTAAAAAAAAAAAACTCATTATACCAAAAATATATATTATCAAAAGGAACTTAAAAAAAAAAATCAAAGAATTCGAGGCCATAGATATATGTATGCTGTGACAATGAGATAAGTCTAAAGTATTTTTTATTATTATTATTTCTACATGATTGTTGACCACAACTTAAAACCACCCCCCCCCCCCCCCCCGATTTAAAATCATTATGCACAATAGTAGAGAAAAAAAAAATAAAAAAGGTAGGTTGAGTAACATGAGTTTGTTTACTTTACATTAAATAAAACAATATAATACATTCATACCCACTTTTTGTGAAAGACAATGACTAAACTAATTGGGGCAATGGTGGCTTATTAAAAATGGGAAAAAGTTAAAAGTGACTGATGTTGGGCGAACTCTTAGTGTCAAATAAGCCCTTGTCAATTTAGTTAATCCATTTAAGCCCCCTATGAATCAGAAATTTGCATTTACAAGTTCTCACTCGATGTTGTGTGTGCTCTATTAAACATGGGTCCAACATGCCCAATGCCACTAGGTCGAGTAGTGCCTAAAGCTCATCTTCTGTATCTAGCATGGGACATACTGAAAAGCATTGAATTTAGCACTAGGCATATTGAATGGCAATAACAGTGCACAACACTCATATTTTCAATCATTTATCTTCTATTGATATAATTAAGTCACATAGCTACTACCGATCATGTTGATGACAACGATGAAACCATGTCCTTAATCAATGCAAAGCTTTTTCACACTCCAAAAGATATATATATATATATATATATATATATATATATATATATATATATATATAGAGAGAGAGAGAGAGAGAGAGAGAGAGAGAGAGAGAGAGAGAGAGAGAGAGAGAGAGAGAGAGAACTATAAAGAGTTTAGCTCTTAGTTTTTGTAACAGAAATAAATGTCAACTAAACATCTGTCTGTCACATGCTAGAGATGAGGCCTCTTTCACTTAAATTTTCAATGTTTTGACTCTAAAAGTAACTATTAGGGGTTTAAATGGATTAACTAAATTAAAAAAGGCTTATTTGACTCTAGAAGTAATTGTAAGAGCTTAAATGGATCAACTAAATTGACTAGGAATTATTTAACTCTAAGACTAATTATTAGGGGCTTAAAAAGGCTTTTTACCTAGATGTTGCATTCTCAAAATGACATATGGACTTGAAGTAGAAGCATAAAAAGATAAAATTTAAAGAATCATAAAAACAAAAAAGAAACATGAATAGGAACCGTAAAAAGTCCAGCAATCTGAAACATACAACTATGGAACAAGACTGCAGGAGATTGATTGAGAGGCGAGGTGTTTGATTTTTCACCTTCCTTCCTATCGGCTAGGGTTCCATCTGCAGAAATTTTTTTTAAAAGAAAATCTGAAAAGACTTTAAAGATTCAGTTGAGACTTGAGAGTAGAATTTGATTTCGGTTTCAAAGTTACAAAAGTTAATGTGTTATAGGAAAATTAAATCAGTATTTTATCTATTTTCATAATTAAAGTTAAAATTAATTTCAAATATTAAATTTAATAAATTTATTATTTTTAATTTAAGGGAAAATTTTTAGAGATAAATTGCTGAAATTAAGAACTGAAATTAAGATTTTTAATAATTTAAATAAATTTAAAAATCATAAAACTAAGCTGTCTAATTTTATGCAGTTCTTAGCTTTAAAGCCCTTCTTACTGACTTACTGTTCGCACTTAGGGGGTGGTGATCCAATTATACAGCTCTTAGTTTTAAAATTAAAATGTTAACATATCTATTTAAAAAAAAAATGCTTGCCCTTGAGCTAAACCCTCATCACTTGTTCAATAAGCTCTTAATCACACAAGCATTATTCTAATGAAAGAATGGTCAGCTTCATCAATATACATCTGTTCATAGCCCTTTATGATATGTTTAGCATCAATCATGCATGTCTACTGCCTTTTAGCAATTGTTGGCCATGGTGCATGCTTGGTTGTCTTATAATTCTTGTGTTCTTCTAAATTGACTCTTAAATTTAAACATTGACCCCCTTTTTTTTCGAGGATAATATATTTTATAATGAGAAATTAATTGGCTACTAATTTTATTAAAAAAATTTTAATATCTTTATTTAAATGAACTCTTAATAAATTTAAATTTTTTTAAATACAATTAAAATTACATATATCTCATCAATTTAATGAGAGAAGTGAATGGATTCCAACCAACCACTTCATAATATAGCCAATTGAATAACAAATAAAAAAATAATGAGTTAATGAAAAGTCATTTTTAACCTCCACTTAAACTAGTTTAACCACCTACTAAAAACTATTCTTTAACCCTATCCTCAAATTAGAATTAACAAATTTAATTGGCAATTTCCCTTGCCAAAAGTACTTTAACCCGTTTCGGCGTTTCTCAATTTGGCAATACACATCAATTTGTAAATTCTACTCTAAAGGTAACAAATTTAATAAATTTTCTTTCCTTCCCGTTAATGACTATTTAATTTATTATATTCTGTTTTTTTTTTTTAAATTTACTATCTAATGTTCTTTTCTATTTGCAGTTATTTAATTGTTTGGCTGTGTTAGATTTTTTGGAGCTTTTGTAATTTAGTTTCTTTTAATATGTTATTTTATATATTTTCTTATATGGGTTTGGTTTTAAGTTGTTAAATTTCAATTAAACAATAGACTTTGCTGACATGGTCTATGATTAGATAGTTTTTGTCTTGAGTTTTAGCTTCAAGAATTATGGGTGTTTTTTCCTTTCTTTTTCATTTTTCCTTTAAAGTTACCATTCAAGAATATTAAAATGATATTTTGGTTCATTTTGGTCGCCTAACAGGGGAGTAATTCACCTAAAATTAGAATATATGTAAATAATGGAATTAGGGAATTGCTTATCACCATCCATTTGCAAAGGGAAAATAAAATGAAATGCCTACTCTTTTATCGTATCAAGCTTCAGGGAACTTCTTGATTGGCCATAGAACTCAACTTAATTGTATACATGGATTTGTTCCTTCTTTTCTTCTCAATTGAAGGCTACATCTATACGAAGGTCCAACTAGTAAATTTTTATAGGCTACTCTATTTCATTTGCATTTGTTGGGCTACTTTAAACATATCCAAACTATTCCTTCTTAATTAGTTGGTGACTTTGGTTTTTAGTCATTTTATTTATAGTTTATTGCTATTATCATTACATTAGCCATGACTAATTCAATCAAACATAGGAATTAGGTAGAGTTCTTTGTAGATTTAATCCTTCTTGGCTTTATGAATTTGGTAATTGTTTAGAATATAACATAAAAGCAGATGCTATTATTTGCTTATGTTGTTATTTATTTGTTGGAAAATATGCCAGAGGTGATTATTTTGTCTGTGGAGGATTTTGAGCATGGAACAAAAAAGAAAGATTAAATTTGCTTGTTGGTGATTGTAAAAGTGCTCACCACCAACCTGTCATAAAATGCAAAAAGATGAAGCAAAAACAATCTACAGTGGCCTTGCTTCATAAACAATAAGAGCAAGCTAAAATTTAGCACCAAACTAGAGTTATTGCATCAACTGATTGTTTGAGATTTTTATTACGGTAAGGATTGCCATTTTGTGGCCATGATGACCATGAATGCTCAAATAGTAGAGGGAATTTTCTTGAACTTTTATAATGGTATGCTAATCAAAATAAATGTATAGGAAAGGTAGTGTTAGGAAATGCTCTAGGAAATCAACCTTCCATTCAGAAGGACATTATTCATGCTTATGCCAAAGAAACAACTAGGGCCATTATTGATGATCTTGGTGATGAATTTTTTGGGATATTAGTTGATGAGTCTCGTGATATATCACATAAAGAGTAAATGGCTCTCATTTTACACTATGTTGATAGAAGGGAAGTTGTAATTGAGTGATTTATTTGTCTTGTTCATGTGGTTGATGCATCTGTTTTGTCACTAAAAGAAGTAATTTATTCTTTACTTGCACATTCATTGAGCTCTTCTAGGATACATGGGTAGGGTTATGATGGAGCTAGCAACATGCAAGGGGAGATCAATGGCCTAAATACCTTAATTATGAGGGAAACTGAATTAGCATATTCTATTCATTATTTTGCTCATCAACTTTGGCTAACACTTGTTACAGTTGCAAAAAAATCATGATGACGCTACTTTGTTGTTTAACTTAGTATAATATGTTGAATGTGGTTCGATCTTCTTGCAAGCGAAGAGATATTCTCAAGAAGAAGCAAGTTGAGAAGGTTAAAAAGGCATTGAATGATGGTGAAATTCAAACTAGACATGGCTTAAATCAAGAAATTGAACTCAAAAGACTAGACGATACTCGTTGGGGATCTCATTATGGGCTATTTTTTTAATTTGGCTATTATGTATTATTCTATCATTGACATGCTTGAAATTATAATAATTGATGTGCTTAAATTATGTTTTCTTCTACATGTCACTTTTGAATTTGACTATTATGTTTTCTTCTATAATTGATATGCTTGGAATTAGTACAACTAATGGCCTTTATTCTAATCAAAGAGTTCATGCATAGTTCTTAATTCATTACAATCTTTTCTGTTCTCCTTTACCTTACATCTGATGCAAAGGATATTAAGGATTACAAATGAACTGAATGTAGCTTTGCAAAAAAAAAAAGAGCAAGATATTGCCAATGCTATGACACTTGTTAAATTGGCAAAGCAATTGTTGTAGTTGTTGAGAGAAGAAAAGTGGGAATCTCACTTAGAGTGTGTTTCTTCATTTTGTGAGAAGCATGACATCTGGATGCTTAATATGGAAGACTTATATGTTCCTCAAGGAAGGTTAAGATGTAAAGTTACAAAGATTACAAATTTACACCACTACAGTGTTGATTCATTTTACACAATTATTGATATGTAACTTCAGGAGCTTAATGACTGTTTCAATGAGGTTAACACAGAATTACTTATTTGTGTGGCTTTCTTAAATCTGGCTAGTTCCTTCTCTTCTTTTGACATAAAAAGGCTGGTTAGATTACCTCAATTTTATCCTACTGAGTTTTCAAATGTTGAGCTCCTAACACTTGAAAACCAACTTGGAAACTTTATTTTTGAGACGCATCAAGATGATAGGTTTCATGAATTGAAAGGGCTTGGTGATTTTTCCACAAAATTAATTGAAACAACAAAGCATATTGTGTATCCACAGGTGTATTTACTTTTGAAGCTTGCACTTATTCTACTTGTCACTACTATAACTGTGGAATGAGCTTTTTCAACAATGAACTTTATCAAGACAAAATTGTGCAATCATATATGTGATCAATTGATGAATAATTATTTAGTTACTTATATAAAAAGAGATGTATTTGATAGATGGAATTCTTGATAGTTTTCAAGGACCTTATCGAGTACAATTATAAAACATTTATATAATATTTTATTATATTCTTTTATATGTTGACCCTAGAAAAATTTTTTTCTGGATCCGCTAGGTTAGAGAGGCTAATAATGTGGTGCAATTGGACAATTTTGGTGACTAAAATATCAATTCTTCATTTAGCACTTCTTAATTTTTCATTGGAGGCTACAAAAGGCAGGAACCTCTTGATTCCCTTTAGTGTTATTTTATCCTATAAGTATCCATGCTTCTATAATGGTTAGCATGTGTTCCTCCTAATCAAAACTTGAAGCTCTTCTAATCAATTTCTGTTTATTTATAAATTCTTGTAACACATAATAGTTCCTTTATGTTTCTCAGTCCCATGTTTACACATTGACAAGCACCCAATTCTATCTCACTTGTCAAAACCTTTTTCACAAGGATACTACCCCTCCCTCTTCCCCTTTTTTTAGATGTGCTTGTGAGGACAGAACAAGCCGTACATAGTAGCACTTTTGCACTTTTTTATATAAGCAAATAGTATTATTAAAATTAAAATCAGGAAAAACTTAGTATGGGCAAATCCAACCAAACCCCGACCAGTAGGTTTACCCTATTACACCCAACCTAGGATCCAGTATGCTAAGTGAAAAAACCTAGCCAAGAGCACAAACAAAACCATAACTACTAAATCCAAGTGCAATCAAGCCATAAAAAAGAAACAAGAGTGAGTAGGTCCACTCAGTAAAGAGCAAAACAGGACACAACAAGAAACCAAAATAAGATAAAAATAGAGCACTGGATGCATCTAAAAACCCATCCATAAACAACACATAAAGCTAAAAAAAAAAGCAGAACAAGCTAAAAAAATAGCACTAGACATAAAACAATCCAACCATAAACAACACAAAAAATGTAACACCCCTAAGTTCGGTAGTGCGTTCTGCTGTTCCGGTGACCAGTGCTGTTCGGACAGCTAAGATGCCTAGAACCACACTTTAATATGAGTGAGGAGACATAAAATAATGAAATACAAGAAAAGAAAATACAAGAAAAATAAAGGAAAAATCATAGCAAAGAAATGTAACCAAGTTAAGCGAGCCGAAAACCCTAGCGATGGGTGACCGCACCGGGAAGTCACGGCGTGGACCGTTGACTAGCCCTGGACTGCGGGGAACCCTGGAAAACATTTTTTGGACTTAAATAGACCCTTATTGAAGAATAAATATCATTAGAAAGATCAAAGAAAAATTAAATAATTAGTACAAAGAAAAGTGAGAAATCGAAAAACAGACAAAACCCGGCATTACCGAAAAATTGGGAATGCAACCCGAACAGGGGCATTATGGTCATTTGACATCCCGAATTGTCTTTTGACCTAAATTTCCATTAAAAATAAATAATATTACACTTAGAAAATGAAATGAAAAATTAATTTGGTGGTACCTAAAGTAAATAGTAAGAATTAAGGGTTAATGTGGAATAAGTAGAAATTAAACATATTATATGATTTAATCTAAGTAAGTGGACCATTAAAGGAATAAATTAAAGATAATGGGACAGGTGTACACTCATCTTACCATCTGCAATTCATCTTTCTCATTTGGATTTAACATTGCCGAAATGAAGAGGTGAAGAATCCTCCATGGCCGTTTTCATCAAGCTCTCTTAACTCCTCCATTTCAACTCCAATCACTTAGGTTCCTTCATGAAAAATTGTCTACACATCACAAGGAAGGGTTTGATACTAAAATCAAGAAGTTTGGTGAAGGTTTAGCAAGTTCCAACCATAAGGTAAGTTAGCATTTTTGAAGATAGCTTTGTTAAACTTTGTGTGCATGTTATGGGTGTTGAATTTGTGAAGGAAATTTTTAAGTTGAAGAGTTATTGAGATATCCATTTTTGGGCAGTCATGTAGTCATGTATTTGATGAGATAATTGTGCATATATTTGATGGGAAATGATGTTGGTTATGGTGATTTAATAAATTAGTGAATTACTTCATATGTATATGGTGATTCTTGCACTTGGATGGGAATTGATGAATTGTAGGACACTTTAGTGTTGAGGAACATTTTCGGCAGCCTTGGAACTCTTGGATAAGTGTATGTGTTCATGAAGATATGGGCAGAATTGTGGCATTAAGGATAGATGGATATGTATATGAAATTGTTGTGTAAAGTGTATGTAAAAACTAGTAATGTTTATGTGTATGTGTAATTGTATTTGGACTTTGGAAATTAGAGTTATATTTGGTGTGTTGAGGATAATTGCAATCTGCCCAAAGTGATGTTAATGTAAAGTGGAATATGGTTTTGGTAATGTGCCAAAACAGAAATGGTAAGGGGAAGTGGACATATAGTAATGTAAGTGTGTAATTGATGTGTGTTTAAGCAAGGTAACTAAGGGCAGTGTACATTTTAGCCAATAAGTTTAAATGTGTAAGCTCAATTGGTATGAGACCAATTGGAGATGGAACTAGGCACAAAATGTGCCAACTTTCATTGAGAAAGCATACCAAAATTCTGCTTGCATGGTGACATAAAAAAATGACCAATTCGGATTAGGTGCAATTAGGACCTGAAAAATGACCAATTGGGCAGCAGTGAGTGTTTAGGCCATAACTCACTCAAAACAGGTCCAATTGACCTGAAATTTTAACCATGAATAGTTAAGACCCATACCTACAAGTCTTATGAAGACACCAAAGCCCAGAAATGACCATAAGCAAGTCAAAAAGCTTGCAAAAATTCGGGTCCAAAAACTGGCCGAACCAAAGTTGACCAAATTGACCTAAAAATGACCTAATTTGATGCCATTTGACCAGCAATAGTATAATGACCGTAACTTGGTCTACTTAACTCGGAATGACCTAAAATTTTGCACCGCGGTCCATAAGACATAGATCTACAAGTTTGTAGTTTTGACTGAAACCCGAAAACCGAGGGAACTAGGCCGTCCGGCTAGGTCAAACTAGTATCCCGGAATCCAGCAAATTGCATTAAAATGCACTAAACAAGGAAACGAGTTTGGTAAAACGTACCAACCCTAAAACCCTATCAAATATGACATATTAATAACGTTAAGACCTAATTTACCTAGAACACATCGAGGGTCGATATATTGGGTGATTAAGCAAATAATATATTTCAGTGAATTAATTATCGAACATTATCGTTAGAGACAATATAATTTAGTACTGAAACACTTCAAATTGTGTTTCTCAGTTACTAAAGACTCAGGGAAAGGGAAGGAAACACTGAGTCCAAACCAGGAGACAGTCATCAGAGGTTTGTGCACAACAACTATTTCTTTTGAATTTTTCAATTGAAATGAATTATGACTATTTGTACATTATTGTTTTAAATTGTGGAAATGTGTTTGAATGGATATTTATTGCTTGAAAAGCATTGTAAATGATTTGAAACTGTGAGAAATTATTTGAATGATATTGATGGATACTTATTGATTGAAAAGTATTGGAAATGGTTTGAAACCACAGCTATCATGTATATTGATTGTATTCCTCACTAGCTTGTCTAGTGGGACGAATTGAATTCCCTCTCTGACTGAAGTGTTGAGGTGTGTGCCTGTTGAGGACGAATTGGATGAGTACTCATATTTTTGCTAGCTAGCTATGTTATTCCTCATTAGTCATCAACTTTTGGAACGAATTGAATACCTCATTAGCCATCGGCTTTTGGGACGAATTGAACTATGGATCATGATTAAGCTGTGTGTGATTTATTGATGTGTATTGTGAGATTGTGAAATGGATTTAAACTCTCATTGACATATACTGTCTTTTGAATTCAAACATGATCTGACTTATGGAAATCTATTGTGATATTGAGAAATGGAGTTTAAATTCTTATTGACCTTTATTGTCTTGAATTTGACTATGGTTTTAAGTATCAACTATTTATATGATTTACGAATTGTGATTTAAATTTGTATTTGGTTAATGTTGTGCACCACTGAGACATTGTCTCAGCGATAACTTTTTATTGCTGTCGCAGGTAGACAGACAGACAGGGCAGCAGACTAGGCTGCTAGTACCGCCAGCGATAGATTTTTCGGGTATAACGAGTATACCACTTTTTGCATTTTGTATTGTAATGTATGACAACTGTATGTATATATTGTTTTGGTTTGAGCAGTTGTACATTCAAATTGTAACTTGAGGTTGTAAAATAATTATGAGTTGTTTTGACTTGTAAAAGCTGTATTATATTTCTCATATCTCAATCTTTTAAAAATTTCTACGGATTTGAATTGAGAAAAATATTGTGTTGAGAAGTATGTTGGAGTTGAGATTTGGAAATATATTGAAGTGTGCTACAGGTTTTCTGAAGAACTGTTTTATCCAAAATACAGATGGCACTCTGCCAAAATTTTTATAGAAATTCCAAATAAATCAAATGAGTCAGTTATTTCACTTCAGTTCAAAAAGTCTTTAATACCTGTAATTAGTGCTCACCACTGTAAAAGAAGTAAGAAAAGTTTTTAAAATCCCTTGTAGTATATTTAATGGGTTATCAGTAGACGGAGTTGGTAATTCATTAGGTATACTACGGGATCATGTTATGCCTTACAGAGGGGTAGGGTGTGACATGTTTTGGTGGTATCAGAGCTCGTTTTTAAATTCTGTTTTCACCTGTTATTTGAATATTCTTTCTTCATAGTACAACTGCTCAATATCATTGTTTGATACATACAGTACATTACATTATAAATATGCACTAATGGGAGGAAATCTCCTTGTGTTATTTGTTCAGGAGATCTAAAATCCTCGCATTGAATATGGAAGAGGGTGATCGTTCAGTCGATCAATCTATTGAGGCTGAGGTGCAAGGGGATGCCCCAAGCCTACAAAATGTCAGTGGTTCAAAGAACACCACCTGCAGATCAGTAGTTTCTGCTCGATTCGCTCGTGATGGCTGCAATGTTCCAACAAATGGCTGGTAATGCGCCTACTCAAGTCCCAATGCAGACACCAGTGGTACAACCACAGTCTCCTACTAGGCAATATGATAAATTGATGAAGTATGGGGCTATAGAGTTCAAGGGGACAGTAGATCCTCTAGAGGCTGAACAGTGGTTAGAGAGGATGGATAGGGTGTTCAAGAAACTTCATTGTACAGAGGAGCTCAGACTTGAATACTCAGTGTCTTTATTACAGGGGGATGCTTATGATTGGTGGAAAACCATTCCCCACGATGCAGTAGAACTGCAGTCTTGACACTGGAATGACTTTCTCGGGAATTGACGTAAATATGTCCCGATGCTTATGTAGACCGGAAGGCGCAAGAGTTCCTAAGTGCAAACAGGGGAGCAGATCGGTGGTGAGTCTGAAGAATTTTCCACTTTGAGCCATTATGCAATAAGTCTACTTGCTACCAGCAGGGAGAGATGCAAGAGGTTTGAAACTGGCTTAAAGCCCAGTATCAGAGTACAAGTGATCGGCTTCAAACACAATAACTTCTCTGAACTTATTTGTTAAGCTCTAGAGTTGGAAAGAATTGAGTTTGAGACTGCTCCTGAGAAGAAGAGGTCAGAGAAGACAGAGAAAGAGGGAAAATCAGTAGAACAAAGTTCCAGTGGTCCTACTGGAAAGAGGAAGAACCATGGGGGACATGGCAGAGGTGGCAAGAAGTCGGGTAGGGGAAGATATTCAGGACAGAGACCTCCCCTATCTGGACAGCAAAGTACTAGAGATTCCTACCCTCCCCGCCAATGTGAAACATGTGGAAGAAATCATGGTGGGATCTGCTAAAAGGCTATTGGAGCCTGTTATAACTGTGGAGGCACAGGACACTTTGCCAAGGACTGCACCAGTAGTCGCAGAGTTGGACCACCTCCTACTCTGCGAAGAAGGTCGATTGAGCCACTGTCACGAGTTCACAACCACCTAGCAGAGGTAGAGGCAGGGGTAGAGGTAACCCAGCAGGCAGCCAAGGCACAGTGAAGCATTCAGAGCAAGATAGTGCTCCGGTTAGAGTCTATGCAATGAGGCAGAGGGAAGAGGTCGAGACATCTGATGTTGTGGCTGGTACCTTCTTAACTTTTAACCAAAATGTGTTTGTGTTATTTGATCCGGGCTCTACCCATTCTTATGTGAGTGCTAGCATCATTGATTGCATTGCTGTTCCATGTACAAAAATAAACTTTAAGGTGCTAGTAACAAGTCCGTTAGGACAGGAGGTTAGGGTTAATAGAATGTATAGAGATTGTCCTTTGGTGATCCAAGGACACACCTTCCTGTCTGATTTCATTGAAATGCCCTTCAGAGATTATGATATCATCTTGGGCATGGATTGGTTAGCTAGACATCATGCCATGATTGACTGTAGGCTGAAGACAGTCACTTTTGGTCTCCCTCAGTATAGTGATATGGTAATACAAGGGGAGAGGCAGTTATTGCCATCAAACTTCATTTCGGCTGCACTAGCCAGAAAAATGATCAGAAAGGGGTGTGAAGCATACTTGGCACATGTGGTAGACACCCAAGTGGGGAGTCCAGCATTGAAGGACATCCCTACAGTACATGACTTTCCAGATGTGTTTCCTAATGAATTGCCAGGATTACCTCCGGAAAGAGAAGTGCAGTTTGAAATTAATGTTATGCCTGGTGTGGATCCAATCTCCATAACGCCGTACAGAATGGCACCAGCAGAGTTGAAGGAGTTGAAGATATAATTGCAAGAATTACTTGAAAAGGGCTTCATCCGCCCTAGTGTGTCACCTTGGGGAGCACCAGTGTTGTTTGTTAAGAAGAAGGATGGTACTCTCCGCTTATGCATTGACTACAAGCGGTTGAATAAGGTGACAATAAAACGAATATCCATTGCCTCGCATTGATGATCTGTTTGATCAATTGAAGGGTGCATTGTATTCTCCAAAATTGATTTGCGATCCGTTACTATCGATTGAAGGTGCAAGAGCGAGTATTCCAAAAGCGCTTTAACTTCGGTATGGCCACTATGAGTTTCTAGTAATGCCATTCGGGTTGACAAATGCTCCAGCTGCTTTTATGGATCTGATGAACACTATCTTCAGACCATATCTCGATCAATTTGTGGTGGTGTTTATTGATGACATTTTGATATATCGAGGAATGCAGAAGAGCATGACAAACATCTGCGGATTGTACTGCAGACCTTAAGGGAGAAACAGCTATACGCCAAATTGTCGAAGTGTGAATTTTGGCTGAAAGAAATCTCCTTTTTGGGACATGTTGTATCAGCTGAAGGGATCAAGGTAGATTCTAGCAAGGTAGAAGCTATCCTTAATTGGAAGCCGCCCAGGAACATCACAGAAGTTCGCAGTTTTCTGGGTTTAGCTGGATATTACCGTCGATTTGTGAAGGGGTTTTCTATGTTATCTTCTCCACTGACTAAGCTGCTTCAGAAAGATGTAAAATTTCAGTGGACTGATAAATGTCAGCAGAGTTTTGATGAGTTGAAGAGGTGTTTAACTGAAGCTCCAGTCCTTACTTTACCTACTCCGGGTAAAGAATACACGGTTTATAGTAATGCTTCTCACAATGGGTTAGGCTGTGTACTGATGCAAGATCGGAATGCCATTGCTTATGCATCACGCCAGCTGAAACCGCATGAGAGGAACTACCCAACACATGATCTGGAGTTAGCAGCTATTGTTTTTGCTCTGAAGATCTGGAGACACTATTTGTATGGGGAGAAATGTTATATTTACACAGATCATAAGAGCTTGAAGTACTTAGGCACCCAGAAGGAATTGAATTTGAGGCAGAGGAGATGGTTAGAACTCATTAAAGACTATGATTGCTTAATAGACTATCAGCCAGGGAAAGCAAATGTGGTGGCTGACGCTCTGAGTCGCAAGACTATGGCAAGTCTCAGAGTTTCTCCTTTGTCCATGGCATATGAATTGAAAGCACAGCATGCCAGTTTAGAGATTGATGATGAGGGACAGACAGTAGTTGCATGGCATGTACAGCCAGTGTTGATTGATCAGATCAGAATGGCTGCTCAGAGTGATGAAAAGTATCAGAAGCTACTGAAAGAAGTCCAGCAGGGCAAGAAACCTAAATTTTCTGTGAGAGATGATGGTTTATTACTACATCAGGGTAGAATGTGTGTTCCTAGTAATGTGGAATTGAGACAGATCATTATGAAGGAAGCACATAAGTCTCCATTTGCTATGCACCCTGGTGGAACTAAAATGTACAGAGGGCTGAAAGAGCATTACTGGTGGATGGGCATGAAGAGAGATATAGCTGAATTTGTTTCCAAATGCCAAACTTGTCAACAAGTAAAGGCAGAACATCAAGTTCTAGCTGGTTTGTTACATCCTTTGTCAGTACCATAGTGGAAATGGGAACGAATAACTATGGATTTTGTTACAGGACTTCCAAGGACACAGAGTAGTCATGATGCAGTATGGGTTATAGTTGACAGATTGACCAAGTTTGCTCACTTTTTGCCAGTTCGGATGGACTATAGCCTGGAAAGATTGGCAGTTGTACATATATGAGATTGTAAAGCGCATGGAGTGCCAGTATCAATTGTGTCTGACAGAGACCCTAGGTTCACTTCTAGATTCTGGGGTAGTCTTCAGAGAGCCCTAGGAACTAGATTGAACTTCAGCACAGCATTCCACCCACAGACAGATGGCCAGTCTGAGAGGGTTATTCAGATATTGGAGGATATGCTACGGGCTTGGGTGATTGAGTTTGAAGGTAGTTGGGGTACACACTTGCCTTTGATTGAGTTTGCTTATAATAACAGCTACCAATCAAGCATTGGGATGCCTCCATATGAAGCATTATATGGCAGAAAGTGCAGAACTCCTTTATGTTGGGATGAAGTAGGTGAAAGGAAGATGATTGGGCCAGAAATTGTCCAGCAGACAGAGGAAAAGATCAGATTGATCAGAGATAGACTCAAGGCTGCATCAGACCGTCAGAAGTCCTATGTTGATATGAAGAGAAGAGATATTGAGTACGCAGTGGGTGATAAGGTATTCCTCAAAGTTTCTCCTTGGAAGAGGATTATGAGATTTAGCAGAAAGGGGAAACTGAGTCCTCGTTACATCGGACCATATGAGGTTCTGGAAAGAGTGGGTCCTTTGGCATACCGGTTGGCATTAACTCCAGAGCTAGCAAGGATACACAGTGTCTTCCATGTGTCCATGTTAAGGAGGTATAGATCAGACCCATCTCATGTACTATCAGTTGAAGAGATTGAAGTAAATCCAGACCTCTCATATGAAGAAGAACCCATAAAAAATCTGGCTTATGAGGTGAAACAGCTGAGAAACAAACAGATACACCTGGTTAAAGTGCTGTGGAACCATCATTCAGGCTAGGAAGCTACTTGGGAATGTGAAGAGGATATGAGGAGACAGCACCCACAGCTGTTCAGAGACTAATGCCAGGTAAAATTTCGAGACGAAATTTATTTAAGGGGGGGGAGAATTGTAACACCCCTAAGTTCGGTAGTGCGTTCTGCTGTTCCGGTGACCAGTGCTGTTCGGATAGCTAGGATGCCTAGAACCACACTTTAATATGAGTGAGGAGACATAAAATAATGAAATACAAGAAAAGAAAATACAAGAAAAACAAAGGAAAAATCATAGCAAAGAAATATAACCAAGTTAAGCAAGCCGAAAACCCTAGCGATGGGTGACCGCACCGGGAAGTCACGGCGTGGACCGTTGACTAGCCCTGGACTGCAGGGAACCCTGGAAAACATTTTTTGGACTTAAATAGACCCTTATTGAAGAATAAATATCATTAGAAAGATCAAAGAAAAATTAAATAATTAGTACAAAGAAAAGTGAGAAATCGAAAAACAGATAAAACCCGGTATTACCGAAAAATCGGGAATGCAACCCGAACAGGGGCATTATGGTCATTTGACATCCCGAATTGTCTTTTGACCTAAATTTCCATTAAAAATAAATAATATTACACTTAGAAAATGAAATGAAAAATTAATTTGGTGGTACCTAAAGTAAATAGTAAGAATTAAGGGTTAATGTGGAATAAGTAGAAATTAAACATATTATATGATTTAATCTAATTAAGTGGACCATTAAAGGAATAAATTAAAGATAATGGGGCAGGTGTACACTCATCTTACCATCTGCAATTCATCTTCCTCATTTGGATTTAATATTGCCGAAATGAAGAGGTGAAGAATCCTCCATGGCCGTTTTCATCAAGCTCTCTTAACTCCTCCATTTCAACTCCAATCACTTAGGTTCCTTCATGAAAAATTGTCTACACATCACAAGGAAGGGTTTGATACTAAAATCAAGAAGTTTGGTGAAGGTTTAGCAAGTTCCAACCATAAGGTAAGTTAGCATTTTTGAAGATAGCTTTGTTAAACTTTGTGTGCATGTTATGGGTGTTGAATTTGTGAAGGAAATTTTTAAGTTGAAGAGTTATTGAGATATCCATTTTTGGGCAGCCATGTAGTCATGTATTTGATGAGATAATTGTGCATATATTTGATGGGAAATGATGTTGGTTATGGTGATTTAATAAATTAGTGAATTACTTCATATGTATATGGTGATTCTTGCACTTGGATGGGAATTGATGAATTGTATGACACTTTAGTGTTGAGGAACATTTTCGGCAGCCTTGGAACTCTTGGATAAGTGTATGTGTTCATGAAGATATGGGCAGAATTGTGGCATTAAGGATAGATGGATATAAATATGAAATTGTTGTGTAAAGTGTATGTAAAAACTAGTAATGTTTATGTGTATGTGTAATTGTATTTGGACTTTGGAAATTAGAGTTATATTTGGTGTGTTGAGGATAATTGCAATCTGCCCAAAGTGATGTTAATGTAAAGTGGAATATGGTTTTGGTAATGTGCCAAAACAGAAATGGTAAGGGGAAGTGGACATATAGTAATATAAGTGTGTAATTGATGTGTGTTTAAGCAAGGTAACTAAGGGCAGTGTACATTTTAGCCAATAAGTTTAAATGTGTAACCTCAATTGGTATGAGACCAATTGGAGGTGGAACTAGGCACAAAATGTGCCAACTTTCATTGAGAAAGCATACCAAAATTCTGCTTGCATGGTGACATAAAAAAATGACCAATTCGGATTAGGTGCAATTAGGACCTGAAAAATGACCAATTGGGCAGCAGTGAGTGTTTAGGCCATAACTCACTCAAAACAGGTCCAATTGACCTGAAATTTTAACCATGAATAGTTAAGACCCAAACCTACAAGTCTTATGAAGACACCAAAGCCCAGAAAGGACCATAAGTAAGTCAAAAAGCTTGCACAATTTCGGGTCCAAAAACTGGCCGAACCAAAGTTGACCAAATTGACCTAAAAATGACCTAATTTAATGCCATTTGACCAGCAATAGTATAATGACCGTAACTTGGTCTACTTTACTCGGAATGACCTAAAATTTTGCACCACGGTCCATAAGACATAGATCTACAAGTTTGTAGTTTGGACTGAAACCCGAAAACCGAGGGAACTAGGCCGTCCGGCTAGGTCAAACTAGTATCCCGGAATCCAGCAAGTTGCATTAAAATGCACTAAACAAGGAAACGAGTTTGGTAAAACGTACCAACCCTAAAACCCTATCAAATATGACATATTAATAACGTTAAGACCTAATTTACCTAGAACACATCGAGGGTCGATATATTGGGTGATTAAGCAAATAATAGCTTTCAGTGAATTAATTATCGAACATTATCGTTAGAGATAATATAATTTAGTACTGAAACACTTCAAATTGTGTTTCTCAGTTACTAAAGACTCAGGGAAAGGGAAGGAAACACTGAGTCCAGACCAGGAGATAGTCATCAGAGGTTTGTGCACAACAACTATTTCTTTTGAATTTTTCAATTGAAATGAATTATGACTATTTGTACATTATTGTTTTAAATTGTGGAAATGTGTTTGAATGGATATTTATTGCTTGAAAAGCATTGTAAATGATTTGAAACTGTGAGAAATTATTTGAATGATATTGATGGATACTTATTGATTGAAAAGTATTGGAAATGGTTTGAAACCACAGCTATCATGTATATTGATTGTATTCCTCACTAGCTTGTCTAGTGGGACGAATTGAATTCCCTCTCTGGCTGAAGTGTTGAGATGTGTGCCTGTTGAGGACGAATTGGATGAGTACTCATATTTTTGCTAGCTCCCTATGTTATTCCTCATTAGTCATCGACTTTTGGGACGAATTGAATACCTCATTAGCCATTGGCTTTTGGGACAAATTGAACTATGGATCATGATTAAACTGTGTGTGATTTATTGATGTGTATTGTGAGATTGTGAAATGGATTTAAACTCTCATTGACATATACTGTCTTTTGAATTCAAACATGATCTGACTTATGGAAATCTATTGTGATATTGAGAAATGGAGTTTAAATTCTTATTGACATTTATTGTCTTGAATTTGACTATGGTTTTAAGTATCCACTATTTATATGATTCTTAATTGTGATTTAAATTGGTATTTGGTTAATGTTGTGCACCTTGAGACATTGTCTCGGTGATAGCTTTATTCTTGTCATCGCAGTAGATAGGCAGACAGGCGTGAGACTAGGCTGCTAGTACCACTAGCGAGAGATTTTTCGGGTATAACGAGTATACCACTTTTTGCATTTTGTATTGTAATGTATGACCACTGTATGTATATATTGTTTTGGTTTGAGCAGTTGTACATTCAAATTGTAACTTGAGGTTGTAAAATAATTATGAGTTGTTTTGACTTGTAAAAGCTGTATTATATTTCTTATATCTCAATCTTTTAAAAATTTCTATGGATTTGAATTGAGAAAAATGTTGTGTTGAGAAGTATGTTGGAGTTGAGATTTGGAAATATATTGAAGTGTGCTTTTTACAGGTTTTCTGAAGAACTGTTTTATCCAAAATACAGATGGCACTCTGCCAAAATTTTTATAGAAATTCCAAATAAATCAAATGAGTCAGTTATTTCACTTCAGTTCAAAAAGTCTTTAATACCTGTAATTAGTGCTCACCACTGTAAAAGAAGTAAGAAAAGTTTTTAAAATCCCTTGTAGTATATTTAATGGGTTATCAGTAGACGGAGTTGGTAATTCATTAGGTATACTACGGGATCATGTTATGCCTTACAGAGGGGTAGGGTGTGACAAAAAAGCTAAGACCACAGAGCTAGATGCAGCTAATGGCAGCTATAGCCAAGCGATGAGATCTGCCCGACACTGCAATCCTTGTTTTGCTAATGAATCAGCAACCCCATTAGCCTTCATAAGGGTATGCTTGAAATGAAGAACAGAAAATAAGTTAATATTATAGGAAATAGCATTAGTAGTACCTCCAAGACGCCATGGAGCCAAATGACATAAAGAAACCCATGATAGTGCCACTGTTGAATCTTATTCTAGAATAATACTAGATGAAACAGATCATATATCAAGCCTAGATGATAGTAATAACATATCTTTATCAATAGCAAGTAATTTAGCAGCATTCAAATCTTCAACACGTATATAACAAGAGAAAATACAAATGAATTTTCCTAAATGATCTCGAAGAATGCCCCCAATCACACTTGGTCCAAGTTTCCCTAAGGAAGAATTATCTACATTCCACTTAATCCGGTTAAAAAGTGGCGGAGAACTAAAAAATACTTGGGCACTAGTTCTTAAAATTAGTCCAACACTTGATTACAGAAGAAGAAAGAAACAACTTTAGACCAGTATAAGGAAAATCAACATCATTTGCTTTCATCCACACTGCAATGCAATGTAAGATCAAAAAACAAGTATCTGTAATAGATACAATTTTGTTATTAAAGACTCTCTCATTTTTGGTAATCCAAAGAGACCAAATCATTGCATAAGAGAGTGTGATCCAAAAATGACTTTGGAAATTTCCAAAAGCTAGTGACTTTCATTCAAGCAATAACGAAGGCATTGAATTAGGAATACAATACTGGACCCTCAACAATTAACAGACCAACATTAAACCAACCATGATGATCTGTAGTCAAAGAAAATATGGAAGATTAATTCACCATTTGCACCACAACAAGTGTAGGAAGTCTCATCAGGCGAAATAATTCCATATAGAAAAAGCTAATCCTTTGAACAAGACATCTTTGGCAAACCAACCACACTAATATCTAAACCTTTGGAGGAGCAAACCCCTTCCAAACCAAAATCAACAACTATGGCATATCATAGGTAGCATTAAGTAGACTTTTATAAAAAGACTTGATAGAAAAGGCCCTATTACTTATAAGTGCCAAGATTAAATGGTCTTATCTAAAAGGGTAGAGCTTGCTAGAATTAAGAACTAATAACTAAAACAACTGAGCTTACCAATCAAACAAATTACGATGCCATAAAAGTCTCTATTCCCAAGTGTTGCTAATAACCCATACTGCTAATCACCACATTCTAATCTAAAGCAAGATTGAAAAGCCTACTGAATCCATTTTTCATGCCAAAACAAAGTATGATGACCATTTTCCAAACCACATGCACACGATCTAAAAGTTAGACCTTTCTGGGCTTACAGACTTTTGAATATCAGACCATAATGGAGAAAGAGAATTTCCCATAGCCAAATATATGCCACCTTTAGGTTGAAATAAATATTTAGAATGCAAGAGTTATACCCAAAGAGCATCCTGCTTGTTGTCCCAAAATAGTACAAGAGGGGAGGGGGGGGGGGTTGAATTGGACTTTAACAATTTTTCGGCCCTTGCTTGTAGCCTAATGAAAAATTATGACTTTGTTCAACTAGGTGCTTCTTTATATATAATGAAAGTAATATATGTTTCAACAATGTGTTCCAAAGTTGCAATTCAAGCCTCAATCAATATTTATAGCAATTTTTGACATAACATGCATCATACAATATTCAACTAATTTCTCAACTCACTCAATATATCCTCAAGTTTATCAATTCAATCTATTCAATCAACATTCAATATCATGTATAAAAATTTAAATTGCACAAAAGTAAGGAGGTCAAGGTTAGAGAGATCAAATACAATGATTTTTATAGTGGTTCAGCTTAACTAGACTACATCCACTCTCTCAAAGAACCCTCTTTGAGTCTTCTCTCCACTATTAGCTCTTTTAAAGGCAAGAGACCAAAAGCCCTTTATAACTTTTCACAGCCAAGCTTTTACCAAGGTAGCTTGAAACCTTCACAAGTGTTATCTCAAGCACTTACTCTCTCAAGCTTCAATAGGTGCTTGTACAACCTCTCTTAAATGCAACTTAATGTTTTGACACTCACTCTTACTCAATACAAATCAAACTATAAAGAAGAGATAAGTTGATTTGCCAATGGTAGCTCAAAGACTTTAAAGCTCTTGAATGAAAGCAATAAATGAAAAAACAAAGTTAGAGTTCAAATGTAAGCTTTCATCAAACTAAAAATGAAGTAAAGAAGGTGTATTTATAGTCCCAAATCATTTTTGATCGTTTGAAACCTTTTTGGAACGTTATACACACTGCTCAAGACAAAATGGCCGTTATTTTGTCCTTTTGTGCGAAGTTGAGCAGCTTTGATCATTTAGCAAACTAATAAAATTTTGGCAATAGTAGTAAACTGGTTAGTTAACTAATGTTTTAGCAAACACATTAGCAAACTAATATTTTAGCAAAGCAGTTAGTAAACTAAGTCAACCGCTGCATGTCTCAACTTGCAATATTAAAGAAAATAATTTAGACCTTAAAAAAAAAAATTCCAATAGTAGTGTCCAAGGTCATGATGAGAAAAAGTAATCAGAAAATAAAATATCATTTTTGAGCTCCATTTGACTAAATTCTCGTCTATTCTTTTCACATAAGACCTAAGACTCAATCTCTAACTCTATGACTTTTATACCTTTTCTTTGAGTCTTGGCTTTCATAGTCTTGTTCTTTTCTCATTTTGGA
Organism: Hevea brasiliensis; assembly: GCF_030052815.1. Classification (NCBI taxonomy): domain Eukaryota; kingdom Viridiplantae; phylum Streptophyta; class Magnoliopsida; order Malpighiales; family Euphorbiaceae; genus Hevea; species Hevea brasiliensis. The sequence goes on from NC_079509.1 coordinate 46,611,873, forward strand.
TTTGTCTTCAAATGTCTTTGAGTATCCTTTCTCCTTAGATGCAACTTCAAAAAATTCTTTATGAATAAGAGAAGGAATCTACACATCACTTTAAAGCTGGGTTAGATAGATTCTGTTTGAGTTTTGTTATCATCAAAATCAATACTCATTTTGAGCTACACAGGGTCAACAATCTCCCCCTTTTTGATGATGACAAAACTCAATTGAATCAACAATCAAAAATAAAAGTGTGTTAAAGTTTATGTGAGTATGTGAAAATGCTCCCCCTAAATATATACACATAATTTCCAAGAAATTTATTCGCTGTACAAAAACTCCCCCTGAGTTTATGCTATAAAGCATGTTCACAATATTCTCAAAAAGAATTTCCATTTGCCACAAGTATAAACACAGGTATAAACACATATCCATATCCATCCTATAAACACATATTCACATATCCATATCCATCCTATTCTCCCCCTTTTTGTCATCAATCAAAAAGGAAACAGGAGGAAATAACCCAAAAAGAATCGTGTTAGTCCAAATTTAAACGCAGTAAGGGGAATAGAAGCAAACTAAAAACCAATAGTAGCAAACATACTAGTAAACTAAAACCAATAGTAGCAAACAGACTAGTAAACTAAAAATGCAGATAGGGAACTAAAAAACCAGAGGAGATGCTAATCATTTAAGTCTTTTGCTCTTGCGAGTGGCTTTGGAAGGCACCATCTTCTTTCTGGTGGGTTTAGCAGCAGGTGGCTGAGATCCTTGGTCAGCTAATTTGTCATCTTTCTGTGCCTCATCTTCATCAGATGGTGGTTGAAGAGCAGCAGCTAGTGACTGATATGGATTTGACACAGTCGACTTAGTTCTTTTTCTCCCTTTCTTGATTGTAGGGGCAGCAGCTGCAGATAGTTGAGATGGAGCACTTGCTTGGTGATCCTTTAGAGAGGCTTCTTGCTGCTGCATAGGGGCAACTGCTGCATAAGGGCAGCTGCAGGTTCAGGCAGTGGTGCACTTGGAGGTTCAACAAGTGGCTCACTTTCTGGTTCTACAATCTTTTCACTATCATGCTCAATAGGGACATCAGTTGCAGGACTAACTTCAGGTTCAATAACCTGTTCACTAGTATGTTCAACAGGGGCTTTAGCTGCACGTTCAAGTTCAGGTTCAACCACTCGTTCACTTTTATGTGCCACAACAGCTAGAGACTCTCCAGCCTTATTACTCTCACCCCTATCAGGACTATGAGCAGAAACTTGAGTAGCAGCCTCCACTTTAGTTGGAAAACCAGTCTCCTTGGCCTGCTGAAGATCTACAATTAGCTTCTTTAATTCCTCATTTTGAGTAAGCAAGTGACTCACTTTGTAGTCAACAACATCCACAAATTTTCTCAGAAGTTCAATGGACTAATGGGTTGAACTAAATTGCTCATTAACAGCAGCTTTTAGCCCTTGAATCTCACTCAAAAACTCATTTGGAGAATCTGAACCAACCTTAGCTGAGGAAGAACCACCTTTTTCAAACCTTTTCTTTCTTCCATCAGTGTCAGAGTGAATTTCTCTTAGCACAATCAAATCAGTCCTAGAACTTTCCTTAGAGACATTTATATTCAGCTCTTTAGACACAGCAGTCAGGAGATGTGCATAAGGCAGTTTTCCAATCCCATAAGCTTTGCACATGTTCTTGAAAATCAAATAAGCCAAATTCATCCTTATTTTGTTAAAAATGTGCCACATGATACACATGTCCAGGTGACTCAAATAACCATAGCTGCCAGACTTAGGACAAAAAATGTAGTTCACCATACTGTAAATGATTTTAATATGTTGAAAAGCTTTTGTGCTAGTGGACTTTTCATTTGTGGCAGTGTTGGCAGGGAAGACTTCATTTTCAAACTCAACCAAATTAAATCCTGGCACCCTAGCAACATCTCTATGTGTGGAGATTTTGTTTCCATCATTAGGCAAGTTCAAAGCCGTAGCAATCATATCAACAGAAACAACATATACATTATCATTCAAAACAACCTCAAATTTGTCCTCGTCATCAACTGTTCTTAAGGTTCTATAGAAATCTTGAACAAGACTAGGGTCATATGCATTTGTACATTCACAAATAGCCATCCATCCTTGAAACTCAAAAAGTTCTTTGAATTAAAAATTTACCTGTCCAAAGTACTCCCATTTGACAAATTTACAATCTAGCAGTGCCTTGTCCACTAAACCCGAAGATTTGACAGCGCCCGTTTTGCGTTGGGTATTAATCTCTCCCATTTTTCGCTTCTTTTTCTTTTCTGGTGTCGATACAGTGGGTTCAACAGCCTTGGATGGGTCAGAAGACGCACTAGTTGATTTCGATTCAGGTGAGTTTTTCTTTCCTTTCAATTTCTTTCGAAATGCGGCGACAGGGATATCGTCGGAGGCTGATGAGGATGACGAAGCAGCAGCAGCAACAAGGGACTTGCGTTTAGCGCGAGCCATCGATAAAAAAAATGGTGAAATCTAACAATGGCTTTTCAGTAAGTGAAGATTAAAGAAGAAAAGAGAGATGAGAGGTCTGGTTTGTTTTACCGGAAAGAAAATGGGTTTGTTTTGGAGGTGTAATGTCGTGAACCAATGCAGAGGAGAGAGAGGGTGACGGTTTCGTGTGGCAAAGGGTTTAAGTTCTCTTGAGTCCCGCGCTTTTCTATTCCAGTGTACTTTATCTGAACCTTTTTTTTTTTAATTTCAAATATGTCTATCTATCTTTATATGCACATATATATATATTTCTACATGTCTGACACAGCACTGAGAATGTGATATCAAATGTGAATAGGTAAGTGCATTGCTGGACATGCAGAGAATTTCAAGCACAATCACCTTTTAGTTTGAAATTTGAACAGTACACGATATAGCAAACTAATTTTAGTCACGCAACATTAGCATACAACTTAGTAAACTAATTTCTCGAGTACACAAACAAGTTAGCTAATGTCCTTTAGAGATTTCTCAGTAAACTTATATCACAGTAATCACTCACACATTGGATAAGATGCAAATACATAAAATTATTATGACTTAAATTTCAAGCAAGTGGTTCACACATACCAATTTCCCTTCTAATTTTACAAAAGGTTTCTTCATTAAGTAGTTTTGTAAAAATGTCAGCAAGTTGATTTTCAGAGGCAACAAACTCTATTTTGATATTTCCATTTTGAACATGATCTCTAATAAAATGATGTCTGATCTCAATACGTTTTGTTCTTGAATGTTGGACTGGATTTTTGATCAAGTTTATGGCACTTGTGTTGTCACACCTAATTGGAACAAGATTGTATTTTAAACCAAAATCTTCCAATTGTTGTTTCATCCATAAAATTTGAGCAACACAACTACCATCAACTATATATTCTGCTTCAGCTGTAGATAAAGCTACTAAAGTTTGTTTCTTACTGTGCCAAGAAACTAGTGCAAGACCAAGAAATTGACAAGTACCCGAAGTACTTTTTCTATCCAATCTACTTCCAGCAAAATCGGAATCACTATAACCAACAAGATTAAATGATTCACATTTAGGATATCATAAACCAATTGAGTATGTACCAATGAGATATCTAAAGATCCTTTTAACTGCACTTAGATTGGATTCTTTTGGACACGATTGAAATCTTGCACACAAGCAAACACTAAAGTGTATGTCTGGTCTAGATGCAGTAAGGTACAAAAGAGAGTCAATCATACCTCTATAAAGCTTTGTATCCACTTCTTTACCTTTTTAATCATTGTCAATTTTAATTGTTGAACTCATAGGAGTGCTTATGCTTTTCAAATCTTCCATCTTGAATTTCTTTAGCATATCCTTGATGTACTTTGATTGATTTATGAAGATGCCATCTTTCATTTGCTTAATTTGAAGTCCAAGGAAGAATGTGAGCTCAGTCATCATGCTCATTTCAAATTCATTCTGCATAATCTTAGAAAATTTCTTGCAAAGAGATTCATTAGTAGCACCAAAAATTATATCATCAACATAAATTTGCACAATGACCATATCATTATGATGCTTCTTAACAAAAAGTGTTGTGTCCACTTTGCCTCTTTGGAAATCATTCTGTAAAAGAAATTTACTAAGCCTTTCATACCATGCTCTAGGAGCTTGTTTTAAACCATATAAAGCTTTAGTAAGTTTATAAACATGATTTGGATGCTCATGATTTTCAAAGCCTGGAGGTTGTGCAACATACACTTCCTCATCAATATAACCATTTAAAAATGCACTCTTGACATCCATTTGGTAAAGCATAAAATCCTTGTAACATGCAAAGGCACACAACATTCTAATAGCTTCAATTCTAGCAACCGGAGCAAAGGTTTCATCAAAATCAATCCCTTCCTCTTGGTTGTAGCCTTGAGCCACTAGTCTAGCTTTGTTTCTAACAACATTGCCTTTTTCATCCATTTTGTTTCTAGAAACCCATTTAGTACCAATAATTGAATGATCTTTTGGTTTAGGCACTAAATTCCAAACTTTATTTCTCTCAAATTGATTTAGTTCTTCTTGCATGGCAAGAATCTAACTTTCATCATTTTGAGCATCTTCAAAACATTTAGGTTCAATTTGTGAAACAAAAGCAACATTACCAAAATATTTTCTCAATTGTGCTCTAGTCATCATCCTCTGAGATGGATCATCAATAATGTCTTCTTGGGGATGATTTCTATGGAATCTCCATTCTTTAGGTAAATCTTCATGTTGGGGCTCATTTACTTGTAATTCTTCCAAGTTTGGCATTTCTTCATTGATTTGATCATCATTGGCATTATGTGCATCTATTGTAGTATCTCTTTGAGTTTCTTCATCTTTGCCATCAATTTGTTCCGTTTCTTGACTTGATTTTATATTTTCTTTTCCAAACACCTGCTCATTATTATCATCACAAACATTTTTCCTTCTGATAGAAGGGTTAGTCTCATCAAATAAAACATGAATAGTTTCCTCAATAACTAAAGTTCTTCTATTGAACACTCTATAGGCTTTACTCTTTGTTGAATATCCAAGAAAGATTCCTTCATCGGATTTAGCATCAAATTTCTTTAAGTTATCCTTCTTGTTATTTAAAATATAGCACTTATAACCAAATGATTTGAAATATGAGATATTTGGTTTTCTTCCTTTCCAAAGCTCATAGGGGGTCTTTTTCAAAATTGGTCTAATCAAAATTCTATTCAACACATAGCAAGATGTATTAACAGCTTCAGCCCAAAAGTACTTTGGCAAGTTATTTTCACTCAACATAGTTCTAATCATTTCTTGCAAAGTCCTATTTTTCCTTTCTACTACCCCATTTTGTTGTGGTGTTCTAAGAGCTGAAAAATTATGATTAATTCCATGTTTATTATAATATCTTTCAAATAAATGATTTTCAAATTCAGTTCCATGGTGACTTCTTATAAATGTGATGCAAAAACCTTTTTCATTTTGAACCATTTTACTAAAAGAGGTAAATTTTTCAAAAGTCTCATCCTTGTGAGCACGGAAAAATGTCCATGTATATCTTGAATAGTCATTAACAATAACTAAAGCATATGACTTCCCACCAAGACTAGTAGGAGTTACGGGTCCAAATAAATCAAGATGAAGCAATTCTAATGGCCTAGTTGTAGACACAACATTTTTAGATTTAAAAGATGCTCTAGTATGCTTTCCTAGTACACATGCTCTACATTGAAATTCATTTTCATAATTAATCTTAGGAAGACCATTAACAAGTACTTTCTTAGACAATTTTGAGAGTGTATGCATGCTTGCATGACCCAGTCTTCTATGCCACAAATAACTAGAGTTATCAAAAGTTATTAGACATGTACCATGATTAGTTTCAAAATTATTCATGTCAAGTAAGTAAACATTATTAGATCTATTGGCAATGAACAATGTATCATTATCTAAGTTATTGATTGTACATAGAGAAGAAGTGAATTTTACCTCAAAACCTTTATCACAAAGTTGGCTTACACTTAGCAAGTTGTATTTCAATCCTTCAACAAGCGACACATCTTTAATACAAGGTTTGGTTCCAATTGTGCCATTTCCAACTATTTTTCCTTTCCCTTTATCTCCAAATTTTATATATCCTCCATCTTTCAATGTGATTTTTGAAAACTTGTCCTTTTCACCAGTCATGTGCTTTGAACAACCACTATTTATATACCATTTTTCACTTTCCTTCATCCCTTTGAAACATACCTGAAATTTAATCATTGAACTTTAGGTACCTAAGTAACTTTGGGTCCTTGAGGGTTAGTGACCTTAGGTAAGGTTCCCTTTGGTACCCATACCTTCTTTACCTTAAGACGACCTTTCCTAAATGCACAAGAGCTAATCATATGACCTCTTTTATTGCAATAATAACATGTAACATTAGGCAAGGAAGATGTAGATGCTTTAATGAAATGATTCTTATATTTGTCATAGTTCATGAAACCATCAAAACCAATTCCATACTTTTCATTTGAAATTCTTTGGTTTCCAAGAAGTACATCTAGAGTTTCTTTTCCTTTTGTAAATTTTGCCAAATCATTTGTCAAAGATTCTACTTTAGCTTCAAGAACTTTATTTTTCTCAATGAGCATTTCACAAGTATCTTTTGAGGTTTTCAACTCTAAGTTTAGTTCTTTAAACAAAGCAATTTGTCCTTTGTAAAATTCATTTTCTTTATGCACATTGGACATGACAATATTTTGTGATCTCAATGATTCAATTTCTAAATTCATTTTAGTGCACTTTCTCTTGTAATTTCTATACTCATCATATACTTTAGCAAATGCAAGCTCAAGTTCTTCTACATTAGGAGATTCATAAGAGTTTACCTCATTGTCACTTTCTTCTTCCTTTTGTGAACTCTCGACTTTCTCTTCAAGTGCCATCATACAAAGAAGAGTAGTCTCTTTGTCACTTGATTCATCATTTGAAGATTCTTCACTGTTGCTCCATACTACTTTTATAGCTTTCTTGCTCCTATCTTCTTTTCCTTTCTTCTTTTTGAGTAATGGACATTTGGGCTTGATATGTCCAGGTTTGTGACACTCATAACATATAATTTCTTCTTTTGAATCCCTGAAATGTTTATCCTTGTGAGTATACTTTTTCAAGAATTTCTTGTATTTGCTTCCTCCCTTCTTGAAAACACTTTTGAATTTTCTTGCAAGCATAGCCATTTCATCATCATCATCATCACTTGAAGCACTTGAGTTGTCACTTGAGTCAACTTTGAATGCAACTCCTTTCTTCTTATCTTCAACCTTGTTTGACTTGAGAGCAATGCTTTTCTTCTTCTTTTGCTCATTTTCAACTTCATCTTTCTTATATACCATCTCATGTGCAATGAGAGATCCAATGAGTTTATCATAGGTGAATGTTTTGAAATCCTTGGTATCTTGGATAACTGTTGTCTTTGCTTCCCAAGATTTTGGAAGTGATCTAAGAATTTTCTTCACAAGTTCAGCTTCCTCAAATCTTTTACCAAGTGCTTTGAGAAGATTTACAAGATCGGTAAACCTTGTACTCATATCTGCAATTGATTCTCCTGGCTTCATTTCAAATAGCTCATAATCTCGAATAAGAAGGTTTGCTTTGGACTCTTTGACGACATGAGTTCCTTCATAAGTGACTTCAAGCTTATCCCAAATTTCCTTAGCAGATTGACATCCTGAAACATGATTGTATTCATTAAGGTCAAGTGAGCAATGCAAAATATTAATAGCTTTAGCATTTATAGAAATTTTATTCCAATCATTGTCATCATATTCATCTTCATGTTTTGGAACTTTTGTAGTTCCTGGACCATTCTTTTGAGGAACATATGGACCATTTTTAATAATTCTCCATGCATCAATATCTACAGATTGTATGAAATTTCTCATTCTTACTTTCCAAAATGAATAATTACTGCCATTGAAGAGTGGTGGTCTAGTGATTGAGTAGCCTTCAGCTAATGGTGCGGGTATACTGGCAGTATTGCTAGATGAACCAGCCATTATGGATCACTCTAAGGTTGTAACACCCTAAGCAAGAGAGACAAGCTCTGATACCAATTTATTGTCCCAAAATAGTCCAAGAGGGAGGGGGGGGGGGGGTGAATTGGACTTTAACAATTTTTCGGCTCTTGCTTGTAGCCTAATGAAAAATTGTGGCTTTGTTCAACTAGGTGCTTCTTTATATATAATGAAAGTAATATATGTTTCAACAATGTGTTCCTAAGTTGCAATTCAAGCCTCAATCAATATTTATAGCAATTTTTAACATAATATGCATCATACAATATTCAACTAATTTCTCAACTCACTCAATATATCCTCAAGTTTATCAATTCAATCTATTCAATCAACATTCAATATCATGTATAAAAATTTAAATTGCACAAAAGTAAGGAGGTCAAGGTTAGAGAGATCAAATACAATGATTTTTATAGTGGTTCGGCTTAACTAGCCTACATCCACTCTCTCAAAGAACCCTCTTTGAGTCTTCTCTCCACTATTAGCTCTTTTAAAGGCAAGAGACCAAAAGCCCTTTACAACTTTTCACAATCAAGCTTTTACCAAGATAGCTTGAAACCTTCACAAGTGCTATCTCAAGCACTTACTCTCTCAAGCTTCAATAGGCACTTGTACAACCTCTCTTAAATGCAACTTAATGTTTTGACACTCACTCTTACTCAATACAAATCAAACTATAAAGAAGAGATGAGTTGATTTGCCAATGGTAGCTCAAAGACTTTAAAGCTCTTGAATGAAAGCAATAAATGAATAATCAAAGTTGGAATTCAAATGTAAGCTTTCATCAAACTAAAAATAAAGTAAAGAAGGTGTATTTATAGTCCCAAATCATTTTAGACCGTTTGAAACCTTTTTGGAACGTTATACACACTGCTCAAGACAAAATGGCCGTTATTTTGTCCTTTTGTGCGAAGTTGAGCAACTCTGATCATTTAGCAAACTAATGAAATTTTGGCAACAGTAGTAAACTGGTTAGTAAACTAATGTTTTAGCAAACACATTAGCAAACTAATATTTTAGCAAAGCAGTTAGCAAACTAAGTCAACAGCTGCATGTCTCAACTTGCAATATTAAAGAAAATAATTTAGACCTTAAAAAAAATTCCAATAGTAGTGTCCAAGGTCATGATGAGAAAAAGTAATCAGAAAATAAAATTTTATTTTTGAGCTCCATTTGACTAAATTCCCATCTATTCTTTTCACATAAGACCTAAGACTCAATCTCTAACTTTATGACTTTCATACCTTTTCTTTGAGTCTTAGCTTTCATAGTCTTGTTCTTTTCTCATTTTGGATTTGTCTTCAAATGTCTTTGAGTATCCTTTCTCCTTAGATGCAACTTCAAAAAATTCTTTATGAATAAGAGAAGGAATCTACATATCACTTTAAAGCTGGGTTAGATAGATTCTGTTTGAGTTTTGTCATCATCAAAATTAATACTCATTTTGAGCTACACGGGGTCAACACTGCTGATGCTCAAAATGCCAATGCCATTTAAAGAGAAAGGCACGATTATATAGTAGAATGGTCTTAATACTCAAATTATCATTGGCTTTAGGCAGAACAAGAATATGCCAATTAATAAGATGAAGTTTATTGGACTTAGCACCCCCCAGACTACAAGAAGAATCTCATGATAGATTTAATTTTTCGAGCCATGCTCTTCGGAATTTTAAAAGCAAAGAGGAAATAAATAGGTAGACTTGAAAAGCAAGGCTTAATCAAAGTTAATCTCCCAACCATTGATAGAAACCCACCCTTCCAAAAAGACAACCGCTTCTTGAAATTTTGGATTATTGGCTGCCATGTATCAAATCTTCTTATATTAGCACCAAGTGGAAATCCAAAGTAACGAGTAAGCAGCCTACCAAATTTGCAACAACTTAATCTTGCAGCCCTATGTAAAACACTGTCATCCACGTTCACCTCAAACAACTGACATTTATGGAAATTGACCTTGAGTCCCAACATGATATAGAAACATCTCAGTAGCATAGAGATGGAGATTATGTTTTTAACGACAAGCGTAGAAAAGAAAAGCATATCATTATCAAATTACTAATGCTAAGCTGTCAAGTTATTTGAACCCACTGAAACACCATGTAAGAATCCTAAATTACAAGCTTCTTAAGACAATAGGGAGAGTGGCTCAATAGAGATAAAAAAAAGGAAAGGGAGACAAAGGGTATTCCTATTGAAGGCCATTGCCTAGGGAAAATTTCTCAGAGGAACAACCATTTAGAAGAATACTAATTGACGCACTTGACACACAGTGCATAACTTATGATCTCCACTTTGCTCCAAAACCCATATCAGTCATCATTTGATCAAGATGTTTCCAATAGTTATAATGATGTAGGCATGACATTGTTTACCCTCCCAGCTATCCAGTTAGAGAATATACATTTTCATTCTAGCCATTTGTCACTAGTAACTTCACAAATACATATGAATCATTCTATTATTTTTATGCATTAAATTTTGAGTTACACTTTTTAATTTCTTTTTTATTATTATTATTTTTTAAATTCAAAGACAATTGCAACTCTTTATTTTTTTTAATAGACTTTTAAAGAAACAGTAGACATTTTAAAAATTCTTGCCCACTAAATTAGAATTCTCGCAAACAAAATTAAAAATGTGAAATGATGATAATGGGAAGCATTGTACCAATAATAACCCTCTGTGTCAAATTCAAAAACACTTGATTGCTTACACAAACATATATATGAAGCAATAAGGTGTTAAAATCTTCATGATATAAAAAAAAAAAAAAAAAAAAAAAAAACCTCTTTCAACATAATGTTAATACTTTATGCATAAAAGAAAATAATTACTTATAAAACTATAGTCCATTCATTCATGATACATGCAATTTCTATTCAGTAGTATTATATATAATATATGCACTTTTTTTTTTGTCCATTTATTTAAATTTTCAGTACAACATGATCTAGAAGCATTGCACATTTCTGAGGGTTTAACCCAAAATCGTTTAAAGTGGAGAAAGCGAATCCATATAGTTGACCTCAAATTTTTTGGGATAAAGGCTTAGTTGAGTTGAGTTATTTAAATTTTCAGTAATTAAATTTTTAAACATTTTGTTTAATTATAGTTTTTTTCTAGGGTAGAAAATGGGTTACATGTTACAATCCTTGCAGATTCCAAGCTTCTTCCCCCTAGAATTTTTTTTTTTT